>NW_006921648.1:12534778-12550780 GCF_000298275.1 Orycteropus afer afer
GGTATCACTATGGAAGTAGATTGCCCAACCTCCCTTCATTAGTAGGTTGGAAACAGAATTATCAAGTCAAAGCATCTACTATACTGTTAAGATCATAGCTCAGTAATTAAACTTCCTCCAGGAGCAATTGATAGACATCAATCCATAATTTAATAAATTTATTGTATCTAATGACTTGGCAATTCCATTCATAACAATTTATCACACAGAGATGTACAAGTATACATGGTATACTAGAATGACTATTCATTGTAGTATTAATTTAAAACAACCAAACCAAACTCACTGCCATGGACTTGGATCTGACTCATAGTGACTCCTCCTTGGGTTTCCAAGGAGGTATCACTATGGAAGTAGATTGCTCAACCTTCCTTCCGAGGAGTGGCTGGTGGGTTTGAACCACTAGTCTGCTGGTTAGCAGCTGAGTGCCTTAGGCACTACGCCACCAGAGCTCCTTAGCATTAATTGTGAAGACACAAAATCTGAAATGGCTTAAATTTACATCAACAAAGAATTGATGATATACCCTTGCTTTGAAATAATATGCAGGCATTAAAAAGAATGGACTAGACCCAACTCTACAGCATATAACAACAACAAGACCCTAAACTACTGAGAATGGATACATATCTAACCTATACTGCTAAGTGAAAAAAGGAAGCTGAAAGAACTGGTTAGTATGTTATTAGTTTGTTAAAAATAAATCAATACATTAGTATATTCAGAAATAAAAATATCTACAAAATAATGTCAAAACTGTTAATAGTTATCTGTGGGGAACTGAATGACAAAAACATTTTTCTTTCCTATAAAGTTTAAATTTTTTATAATGAGTGTGAATTATTTTATAATCTGAAAAAAAATCAAGACATACTAAACAATGACAAATGCATTAAAATTAGATTTTGTTAGGGAAAGAGATATAAATATACTTCTAAAGGGAACAAATAGGAAGAAATGCCAAGGCCAATGTGGAGGCTAAGTTCTCCACTCTAAGAAAGCAAGGATGGAGGAGAAGAAAAGAGCACCAGAAATGTGCTACATTTTTTAAATTCATAACTGGTAAATTCAATTAGAACAAAAACACATCTCTGACTTAGGATGTATTCAAGTAACAGTGAACCACACTTAGGACCATCTGTTTTGTTTTTCCCTACATCTTCTCATCTTATTGATGGTTGACTGCTAACCAGAAGGCTGGCGGTTCAAACCCACCAGCCACTCCTCGGAAGGAAGGTTGGGCAATCCTACTTCCATAGTGATACTGCCTCGGAAACCCAAGGAGGGGTCGCTATGAGTCAGGGCCGACTCGACGGCACATAACAACAACAACAACATGTACTACCTACAATGGTGCACTGTGCAATTTGCTGATGTTATTATTCTCAAGAGCTCACTCTCAGATGTTCAAAGATTAGATTAAAAATACTGATAATAAAAGGCAGTAAGAATGAAAAATAATGAGGTATTCAACTTACGTCAGAACCAACTTACAGCGGAGTTGTCAGAATGGATTCCTGTTGTAAGTCAGGACTATCTGTATAACAAGGAACCATGCTCAGGACAAATTGTGTTCCATATAAATAATTTCATATTCTTCACTGCCATCAAGTCGTCTTCCGACTCATAGTGACCCCCTCCTTGGGTTTCCGAGGCAATATCTCTGCAGAAATAGATTCCCCATTCTTCCTTGCGAGGAGTGGCAGAGTAGGTTTGAACTGTCAGCCTTTTGGTTAGCAGTCAAATGCCTTAGGCACTACACTCTCACAAACAGAGCTTTGTTCTCAGGCAGATGACTTTAAAAGTCAACATCTAAGGAGTTAGAGAGCTGAGAGGGCAGAACTACTAGGTCTATTATTTCGAGATCTGAATGAATCTAGCACCAAGGAAGAAAGTGGTTGTCTTGGTCTCAGCTGGGTAATTATTTCCAAGCTGGCTAAATGTGATATGTGTTTCTCAACTTATTTTTTAAAAATTATCATTCTCCTAAGAAGCCTTTTAAGATAATTTTTCCCTATCCTCACTCCATTAAATATTTTTATAACAGTTTTATTGAGACAGACTTCATATACCATACAATTCACCCATTTATGGCATATATTCCAATGCTACCATAGTCACAGAATTGTGCACCTGTCGCCAAGCTGATATGAGATCATTTTCATTACCCCAAAAAGAAACCCTGTACCCATTTGCAGTCAAGCCCACAGGCCAAGGCAACCATAAGCTATTTTCTATAAATTTGCCTACTTTAGATATTTCATGTAGACAGAATTACGCAATATGTAACTTTTTTTGACTTATTTCTTCCACATGCCATAATGTCTTCGCTACTATGGATAATGCCTCTATGAACACTTGTGTACAAGTTTTTCATTTCTCTTGGGTATGGACCTAAGAGTGAAAGTGCCCGGTTATATGGTAACTCTATGTTCAACCTTTTGAGAAATTTATCAGTATGTCACATTCTGATTAAAACCCACTCGTGATTCTTCACTGCTATCATTGCAAAGCCTAAATTCTTCACAAGCCTGTCCCCACTCACCCTCCCCTGCTACCAGTATGGGAGGGGGTAGACGGCTGGGGAAACGTAGCCATAAGGCTTTTATTCCCACCTGTGAATAAAACTGTCCCTCAATAGCTAACTGTCCCTCAATAGCTGTTCTCCCTTTCTTCTACGGTAAGGGAAATTCTGATTTTAAGCTGCCCAGAAAAAAGTTTATATTCTCCACCTCCTTGGCCATGAAACTAGATTTTGGCCAAAGGCATGGGAGCAGAAGTGATAGGCAATGTCTGGGCTGTGCCTTCCCCATTCTTGTCTCCCTCTTCCTCCCAACTGGTATGCAGGTACCGTGTTGAACCTCCCTGGACACACTTCCCAGGGCAACTCCCTGAGGATGCAGAGCAACAAGATGGATGAGGCCTGGGACTATCACATGGTGGTGTCTCCAGGCCAACTTGGGCGGAAACAAGACTACAACTGAAGAAAGAGGTAAAAGTCTCTAGTTTGTGGTTGTTGTTAGGTCCCTGCAGTTGATTCTGACTCACAGAGACTCCATGTGACAGAACAGAACCGTCCCCATCAGGTTTTCTAAACTGTAGTCTTTACAGGAGCAGATTGCCAGTCCTCTTGTACAGTGGCAGGGTAATTCAAATTGCCAACCTTACTGTTAGCAGCGAAGCGCTTCACCTTTGTGCCACCAGGGATCCCTCTCTTTTGTTAAACCACTGTCATTTGTGTCTCTGTCACTGAGACATGCATATAGCCATGTAGGCTAGTCTTCTGGAGCTGGACCATGAGCCAGCAGGGCCGGGCCTGCCCAGATACTGAAGCTGATGCCCACCTCTGAAAATAGCCCGTCCCACACACCACATGCATCTGAGCTACGCTTCAGGAGCCACAGTTCTGGGGGTGGGATGGGGGTGTGGTGGCAGACAAGGGAGGCAGTGAGGCCACGTGGAGGGATCCTGATGGGTTCTGAGCAGGGCAGTCACACTAGGGGGACTGTGTCTTCGTGAAGACTCATCTGGTTTAGGGGGAAGAGAGTACAGGGAGAGGGGCAAAGAGGTGATTTCAATGGTTTTCAGCCATGAGGTAACAAAGGCTGGAAAAAACATGGCTATGACACTGGAAAGGGGAAGAAAGGCGTCCATCCAAATATATGTTAGCTTATCCTATTTGAACGAGAAAATAAGAAGAAGAAAAACATGTACATCTTGACTGTTATTGTCTGAACTTGTAATTGCTGATGAAGGTCTCTCACAAATGACTTTTTCCCCAAGGTGATCATCTCTCCTATTTACTGTCTTCAGAGCTGACCTTGGTGCTGCTATAGGGCGGGTACATACAATGATCAAATAGTCCATTTAACAGAATGTTACTGGGTACTCAGTGCACTCAAGCCATTGTTCAAGGTTGACAACAGTCCAGGGACAAAGGAGTCTGAGAACTTCATGTGCAGATTCACCTCTGATGCAGGGGCCGCCCAGCCCCCAGGAGGGAGGGAGCCCATTCATTTCTGCTCAGAGCTTCTGGGGTGCCAGCTGTGTGGAAAGTCTTATTTAGAATCATTGCCTCTATTTAAGATTCCATTTTATAGCCTATACTCCAGCACCAGTGGCTATGCCCCTAAATCTTCCGTTCCTTTAGGAATTTTACACACATGGTCTAATGAAAAGTCAAAGGACTTTTTCCCAGTTAAATTCCAAATACAGTCACTGCCCTTCAAAGCCAGAGTCACAATCTAGCAGCCCTGGTCATTCTAGGGCCAGAAGGACAGGAAATTATTTGTCTTCATCTAGGCACTTTCAACCAACACGTATTGCCCTACTGTGTGCCAGGTCGTGGTCACACCAACACGAGATGTTATCTTTGCCCGTGAGGAGCAAAGGCTTTTCCCTGTGGGGGGAAAGCTATGGAGACAGGTGATGGCCATGTGGCAGCACCATGAGTGACTGCATCCTGCAGGGTGCACAGAGGACAGTGGGTGCCACACAGGGTGTGAGAGCTAACCCCCGTGGGGTGTCTGAGAACCTTTCAGAGGGGACACACTCTCACCAAGTTTCAAAGGCTGGGGACGCACAGAGCCTGCTGGAGAAGACAGGGATGAGGACTCTGCTGGGGCAGCAAATAGCAAGGGGCGGTGGAGAGGCCAGAGGGAGTAAGGCGCTCTGGGAAGTGGGGCTGCGAAGAGCAGAACAAGCCTGGAGTTCCTACTACATACTAGGCACTGAACACTACAAGGAAGTGTCGATACTATGTCCACTTATACACGAGGACACTGAGGTATGGTTTAAGGAATTCAATCGAGGTTAAAAAGTTTCTAAGTGGTACAGCTGGATCTTAG
Source organism: Orycteropus afer afer (assembly GCF_000298275.1). NCBI lineage: Eukaryota > Metazoa > Chordata > Mammalia > Tubulidentata > Orycteropodidae > Orycteropus > Orycteropus afer. The sequence goes on from NW_006921648.1 coordinate 12,539,626, forward strand.
CCCAGGAAGAGTTATCAGACCCCCACCTGTCTGTCGGATTGCTGTCCTGCGGTGGCTTGTGTGTCTGTGAGGCTGGAAGCTATGTCACTGGTATTTCAAATACCAGTAGGGTCACCCACGGTAGACAGGTTTCAGTGATGCTTCCAGACTAAGCTGCTAGGAAGAAAGGCCTGGTGACCCACTTCTGAAATTAGCCGATGGAACATTATCTACTGCTTTGACCACGCCACCCGGGGGGTCAACTGCTGCAGCAGAACATTGTGTGTGGTGAAGCTGAGGGCCGACAATGGCACGGGAAACCCCTGGTGAGACAGACCAACACAGCAGCCACAATGAGGGACCCGAATGTGCCGGCAACGTGCGGGTGACGCAGGGCCCAGCAACACTCTGTCCTGTCATCACCATGAGTCTAGAGCCGACTCCACAGCAGCTAGCTAGCTTCCTTTCTGGATTTTCCAGATAAAACACAGAATGCTCAGTTAAACTTGAACTTTGCATAAACAATTCATACTTTTATAGCATAATTATACCGCATGCAGTATTTGTATTCCTGTATTTTTATGTGTTTAATGTAACAACCCTAAACTCAGGTCACATCTGAGGTAACCCAGCCTGACTCCAAAGCTGGTGCTCTCAGTTATTAATGGTAACGGGTGCACTGTTGTCTTGTCAGTACTAAGAGCTGCAAGAAGCCTCCTCTTGGGGGAGATGGGGGAAGGATCTGCAGTGAGCTCCGAGAGTCACTATGATCAGATACTAGATGATGGTGTGAAGTCCAACCCCTCAAACAGTTAGTCAGCTCAGCCACATCGTTACTGATGTGTCACTAACAATCACAACAATCACAAAGTGCTGATAATGCAGTTTGTTGGTAAAGGCATGGGAGACACACTCTCCCGTAGTCCTGACTGGAGTGTAAGTGGTTTCCCTTAATGAAACTTAAAAGCACATATACCCTTTGGCCCAACATTTTGAAGTCTGGGATATATATGTGTGTGTGTGTATGTGTGTGTGTATATATATATACATAAACAAGATTTTCATTGCAGCATGTTTGGAATAGCATATCAGGGAAGGAACTAGGGTGAGGTGAGATGGATAAAAAATTTAAGGAAGCACTCATTCTCAGGTTTGGGCAAGTACTGTGCCTTCAGCTAGCTGAATGACCCCAAGAGTGAGTGCCTCCTTAAATTTTTCTCCCTAGGTGCTTCACTCACTTCATCCCGCCCTAGCCTTGAAAGCATATCATCATAAACAACCTAAGTGGACACTGATAAGAGAATGGTTAAATGAATTACAGTCTATCCATACAACACGCATTGGTGGTTCAACAACAAAATCCTTGCTTTCCATGGGAGAGACCTGGGTTCGCTTCCCACCCAGTGCACCTCAAGCCCAGCCACCATCTTCTGTCAGTCCACTTGGATGTTACTATGATGCTGATTGGAGCTTTCACATTAAGCCAGAGTAGGAAGAAAGGCCTGGTGATCTACCTGCAAAAGTCAGCCAATGAAAACCCCATGGATCGTAATGGTCATATCCATAACTGACCACGGGGATGGGACAGGCCAAACCAGAGCATGGGGTTTCTATGAACTGGGGGCTGACTTGACAGCAGCTAACAACAGTCCATGCAATGGAATACTATGTAGGCATAAAAAAGGATGAGGTAAAGTGTCTATTTTAAAGGGGGAAGAAAGCAAGACCAATACAGGGTATATAATATACTACTATTTATATTTTAAAATGAAGATAAAAATTCCTCACTTATCAACTATCTGATGAACATTTCACGTTTATGGAAACAGTAAAACATCTACTATCCAACCAGTTTGTGCATTAACGACACACAACTGCAGTGATGAAGGCTGAGGTGTGAGGTGGGAGTAACGCTGGCTGTGAGAGTTAAGGCTATGTGTCACCTTGACTGGGGCGTGATTCTCAGTGGTTCAGCAGTTCTGTAATGATGTAATTTGGTGGCTATGCAATGATGTAATTGGCAGTTATGTGATGATGTAATTTGGTGGTTATGTAATGATGTGATTAGTGGTTATGTAATGATGCAGTCACCCTCCATTTTGTGATCTGATGTGGTCATCCTCCACTTTCGCATAACAGACTGGTCTTTGGAACACCACCACGTCCGTAAGTGAGGAGTGGGTGTACGTGCATACACTGTCTCTGGAAGGACACCTGAAATACTATGATGTGTGCTGCCTCTGAGGAAGAAAACTGGTGTGTGGCGCACAGGGCCGGGAGGGACAATTTTCATGTATCTCTTATAGCCTTTGAAATTTCATTCATGTGAATAGATTTCCTGTGAAAAACATAAAGAAACAAAACTATGACAATAAAACGTAAAGGGGAAACATGCAAATATGCTTAGAAACATATCTGGGCAAGACGTACAAGATAGCGTGGACAGTGGTTGTCTCTGGGAGGGGAAATGGTGTCCAGGGACAAGTCAGTATTTTTCCACATGCACACATGACCTTAACAATTCATCACATCTATGTAGTTATAGATGAGGGGCAGTGGCGGCTCAGTGGGAGAATTCTTGCCCTCCACATGGGGACCTGAGTTTAATACTGGCCAATGCACCTCAGCACAGCTACCATTCACCTGTCACGGGAGGCCTGTGTGTTGCTATGATACCGAACAGGTTTCAGCGGAGCGTCCAGACTAAGATGAAGTAGGAGGAAACGCCTGGCAACCTACTTCTGAAAATCAGCCATTGAAAACCCTGTGGATCACAACAGTTGGAGCCTATTGTATGTGGGTTGCTATGAGTCAGGGGCTGACTCAATGGTTGCTAACAACAATGATTGTACAAATCTTACACTGTACACACACACACACACACACACATTTTATCTAACCATCATTAGAAATGAACAAAACTGGATGATTTCATACACGCCTGGACAAGCCCAGACAAGAGAGTGCAGATGTCTTTGCACAACTCATCACCTTCTGAGATGCACTCTGGTTTGGTGAGTACGTGGCTTCATGGTTCTCCTAGGGGATGTCACTGCAGAGGGATGAGCCAAGCAATGCAGGACCAGGACTTTCTCATCTATGGCTTCATCCACTGTGGAAAAGGAAGACTTTATCCTAAAACGTAAGAATGGTTAACTCCCTTCTGCCTTCTTCTCAGCTATACCTGAAATCAGATGCCCACTTGGGGCCTGGCTTCAGTTCCCGGCGAGCCTTCCTTAGTCCCAAAAGAGGCAACTGCTGCTATGGGCCCTGTGCCCTCTCCCAGGGGCCTGATCTGCAACTAACGAACCTTCTTGTTTTCTGTACCTTTCTTATCAGCACAGGCTTCTGATTTTACACAGGGCCTGTACAGGCTTAGTTTACCCTCAAGACAATTAAACAAAATTATATGCTGTTATTAGGATAAAAATCCCAGGCCCAGGTCATTTAGCCCACAGTGAAATTCTTTCAGACATGGTGGGTTGAAAGTAAACATCAAAATGCAACCAGGATGGCCATTAATGGAATATGGCCATGTATTTCAGAAGCAATGCTAACATCCTTGGAGAGATGGGTAAATTCTTGGCCATGTAGCTTTTCTTGAGACTTATAGGCTATATTTTATCAGTCATTGAGAACCCAGGTGGGTTACTTCATCTAGAAGAACACAGGTGTCATGTTACTGCCATTTTTCTTTTTATTTGTTGTTCAGATTAGCTCCATCTTCTGAAGGGAAAATAACCATTGGGCTTCACTGAAAGTGTTGTTGTTGTTGTGTGCCATGGAGTTGGACCTGACTCATAGCAACCCCTCCTTGGGTTTCTGAGGCGGTATCACTACAGAAGTAGGTTGCCCAACCTTCCTTCCAAGGAGTGGCTGGTGGGTTTGAACCGCCAGCCTTCTGGTTAGCAGTCAAGTGCCTTAGGCACAAGCACCAGAGCTCCTATTGAAAGTGTACCTCACCAGGAATGCAGGCAGTTAATGCAGAAATGCAAGGCCTCCCAGACAAGCACAAGGCAGAAGGAAGCTGCTGTGGAGTGCTGGAGAATAGAGCTTGGTTACAGAAAAGATGGAACAAGAAATGATGGGTGAAGACTTAGATGCCTGTGTTTCCCCCTTAGCCACCCCCATCCCAGCAGGCAATATGCAGAGATGGCAAAATTCCACTAGAAAAAGACTGTTAAAAACCCTCCACCTCTGAGACCTTCAAAATATTTTCTCTCTCCTACAGAGATTGTCTAAATAACAGATAACCGTGACTAGATTTCAACAGTGTTACAAATCCACATACCGTTTTAGTAAGAAGCTTTTATTTTTATTTTTTTTTTTTGCTTTTAAGAACAAGCAAAGCAATGTTCTCTGTAGCAAACAGACAAGAAAGGATGTTGCTTAGTTTAAAGAAAAAAAAAAAGAAAGAAAGAAAAAACACCTCTACATTCCCTGCCTCCTGTAGGCATGAGAACCCCAGTGAGAACCTATGTGGATACTAATAGTCAGAAAAATTTCCATTTAAGAGCAGGAGCACCTTAGGAAGGAAGTCAGGCAAAGGAACGGCCACTCACAGCCCCCTGCTCACTCAGGGAGAGGAGCAGACTTCCCGGTTCAATACCAGGAGCAGCACAAGAATAACAATCAACACAGCCCTTGACTAAGCAGACTCAGTATTTATACGGCAACCAAATGCTTCCTCTGATGCCTCCTGGCTGAGACTGGCCGACACCAGCGGAGGCTGGCTGCTGGGAGCCAGGTGAATGAGTGACAGCATAAAGCAGGGAGGAGTTTCCTGTCCCTTACCTGCTTTTGTTCTCAAATCGTTATGCACCTGTATAGTCTTCCTAGCTGGCCTCAGCTTTGGGGGTTCTCTTCTACCGGGGGGAGCTCTGGTAGCATACTGCCTAAGGCACCTGACTGATAACCAGAAGGCTGGAGGTTCAAATCCACCTGCTACTCCTCAGAAGGAAGGTTGGGCAATCTACTTCCATAGTGATACTGCCTCAGAAACCCAAAGAAGGGTCGCTATGAGTCAGATCCGACTCGACGGCAGTGAGTTTGGTTTGGTTTTCGGTTTTTCTACCTGGAGATTTCACACGGCACTGGCTTCTCCGCAGCACACTCCCCCCCCCCAAACACACACCAAGTCTGGGCCTTGAAGTAGGGAGCAGCTCCCACAGCACTTTCTTGCCGGGTGACATTGCCTGGTAGGTGTGTGTGGGTTTGGTCCAACTGGAGATTGGTTGGAGGAGCTCAGGTGGTGCAGTGGTTAAAGCACTGGGTTGCTCACCAAAAGGTTGGCATCTGGAACCCACGAGCCACTCCACAGAAGATGAGGCAGTCTGCTTCCATGAAGATTTACAACCTTGGAAATCTTATGGGGCAGTTCTACTCTGTCCTGTAGGGTTGCTATGAGTTTGACTTGACTTGACAGCAGTGGGTTTTGTTATTTTTTTAAATTAGCTTCTACATATAGCTGAGGTATGCTATCCTAAATCCTCTAATTCAGTACATATGACCTCTAGTAATATAACAAACAGTGTTTCTAAGTACAGATAACCACATAATTATACCTTTACTGACCCTCTAATCAAATACATTTAATATACTTATTACTTCACACAATACATTTCTCTCCTCTGATATATTAAATTCCCTTATGACAGTTGCTACCTATGGGTGCACACAGTAGCTAGGGTCCCGTGCTCGGTGAAAAGCCAAATGCACAAAGCCTGGCAACACTAACAGAAATCACAGCTGTTGGTTAGGAGAGGAAATGGCGCAGCCGAGGAAGGCAGCTCCTGTCACCCTCACACAGCCGAAACAGGACGTTCCTCTGCACCGTGCACTACTCAGGTTTTTGTGTTAGCGCAAGATCTCATCACCAGTGAAGATGTCATTTCTGTGGCGAGCTTAGCTGTGTTCAAAGCAACCAGCTTATGAATGAAATTTTCCACACGACTCATTTGTTAGGTAAAGGTCACTCTGAGAGGCTAATCAGATGTTGTAATTCTGGTGTCTTTTCTTTTTTTTTTTAGTGCTGCTTGTTGTTCCAAGGAGAGATAACATATGAAGAAACAAACTCTTGCAAGATAATAAATCCATTGCACAATGTTAAGTGCAGAATTATGATGGATTTAAAAGCTACAGGGCCTCATATAAATATGTGAGGAATTAACATTTCTCCATCAGACTGGAAAGCCTAAGTAAAAGTGACTTTGACCCCTGGAATCTCCTACACCCTTCCAGCAACCTCCCTGATAGCTTTGGCAGATTTGATGATTTGGTGCTGTGTGTTCTCTCTGATTGAAGTTGTCAGGAACTTCATTTGACTTCACTCCACAATCAATGTCCACAGAAGCATCAGTCAAGAAATCAGATGACACATTGATTGCACTTGTCAAATCTGCTGCAAAAGACCTCTTTCAAGTGTTAAAGAGCAAAGATGTCACTTTGAAGACTGAGCTGCGCCTGACCCAAGCTATGGTCTTTTCAATCACCTCATATGCATGTGAGAGCTGGACAATGAATAAGAGACTGAAGAAGAGTTGATACACTTGAGTTCTGGTGTTGGTAAAGAATACTGAAAATATTATGGACTGCCAGAAAAATGAGCAAATCTGTCCAGAAGAAGTGCAACTAAATGTTCCTCAGAATGGCCAGACTTTGTCGTCTCCCGTACTTTGGTCATGTTATCAGAAGGGCCAGTCCCTGGAGAAGGAATCATGCTTGGTACAGTAGCGGGTCAGCGAAAAAGGGAAAGACCCTCAATGAGGTGGACTCACACAGTGGCTGCCAGAATGGGCTCAAGCACAGTGGAGATGGTGAGGGTGGCGCAGGACTGGGGTGTTTGCTGTGCACGGTTGCCATGAGTTGGAGCCTACTCGACGGAACCTAACAACATTTTCTCCTACCACTAGCTGCAATGCCTTTCTGAATGATTAAACTGGACATATTTCAGCAATGTCTAGAACATCCGTATATTGTATCCAACACACACTGGGTTCTACCAAAGGTACACCATAAATCCAAGGGCCAAGCTGCTTATTATGTAAACCTGTGACAGTTATGTTCTTTAGCATCACATAGTTGATGGCTGTGGTGTTGGCAAAAATATCAACTAGACCTAACGGTTGACGGCCAGAAGAATGAACAGATCAGTCTCAGAAGCAATAAAACCAAAATGTTCCTTAAAAGTGAGGATGGAGAGACTAGGACTCACTTCCTTTGGACATGTCATCAGGAAAGAGCAAGTGTCAGAAAAGGACATCCTGCTTGAGAAAGCAGAGGTCAGCAAAATGAAAGAAACCTTCAGGGAGATGGACTGACCCAGTGGCTACAAAATGGGCTCCAACACAGCACTAACTATGAGGATGGTGCAGGACTCGGCAGTGTAATGTCTGCTGTACAAAAAGGGTCACTGTGAGTCAGAACCAACTGAGCCACAACTAACAACAACATACCCGGGGTCAGAGCCAACTCAAGAGCAACTGACAACAGTAAATGGCTCCTTCACGGCCCTGAGTGGCAGTCCTTTCCTCCTGCCACTCTAATCAAACCTTGTGTCCACACGGAGGATGGGACGATGTTCATCTTATTCATCACACTCTCCTGGACACACAGCCCTGAGCACTTAACATTACTGTTTTTGTTTGTTCTTCATTTTTTGCAAATAGATACGGCAAGTTTACTATTCCCACTTAATACAAAATACCTGCAATCATTACAGAAACAATAGAAGACAGACACAGAGTAATCCCTCACAGACACCCAGACACTACGGGAGAGAGATCCAATAGATCTACTGTCTCAGGACCATAGTACTGGGGGACACCAGACTGAATTGGCACAACAAAATACACAAACACCTTGTTCTGCATCCTACATTGGTGAGTAGCAACTGGGGTCTTAAAAGCTTTCAAGCAGCCATCTAAGATGCAGCTAATGGTCTAGAGTTGGAAGCAAAGAAGAATGCAAAAATAACAAGGGCATTTGGAAGCAATCAGCCCTAGGACACGATGGTCCTTGAGACCAGAAGAACTAGATGGGGCCCAGCTACCAATGCCAACCACTCAGGAAAGGATCAAATCTGCAGATCCTGCATAGAGTGGGAGGAAAAACGTGGAACAAATTCCAAAAACTCAATAATGACCAGAATTACTGGTCAGAGGAAGTCTGACGAGACCCCCAACACTATGGCCCTGGAACACATTCTATGCCTGGAATAAAACTCACCCCTAGGGTCTGGCTTTCAGCCCAACAGTTAACAAGAAGTACAAGAGACCACTCAACCCAGGATGATGCACCCACACACTCTATGGTAATACATCCTTTAGAGCAATAGACCATGGGGCACCAGAGGACCAACATTCAAATTGAGGAAATGCAGAACAAAAAGGATTGCATAAATATGAGGGGCACAGAGGGAAGGTTACTGGGTAGGGAGGGGAGGAAACTGGGTTAAGGATGGACATGGTAAATGGGCAGTGAAACTAAATGTACACATAAATGTAAAACAATCCCTTAAAATAATAATAATAAAAAGGACAAATACTATATGATTTCACCTATATGAAATAAGGAAATGAATGTTGTATTGTTGTAGATTGCCCAACCTTCCTTCTAAGAAGTGGCTGGTGGGTTTAAATCGCCAGCCTTCTGGTTAGCAGTCAAGTGACTTAGGCACTATGCTCCCAGAGCCCCCAAGCAAATAAATAGAACCCAAAAATTATTAGTAGCTCCTAGAGGTGGAAGAAGGAGCTCCGGGGGCGCAGTGCCTAAGGCACTTGCCTGCTAACCAGTAGGCTGGTCGTTCAAACCCACCAGCCACTCCTAGGAAAGAAGATGGGGCAATCTACTTCCATAGTGATACTGCCTCGGAAACCCAAGGAGGGGTCGCTATGAGTTGGGTCCGACTCGACGGCACATAACAACAACAAACAACAGGGGTGGAAGGAGCTACTAATTTTTGAGTTCTATTTATTTGCTTATTTCATATAAGTGAAATCATATATCCTATTTGTCCTTTTTTTCTTTTTTTTTTTTAAGGAGCTCTGGTAGTGCCTAAGGCACTTGACTGCTAACCAGAAGGCTGGCGGTTCAAACCCATCAGCCACTCCTCGGAAGGAAGGTTGGGCGATCTACTTCCGTAGCGATACTGCCTCAGCAACTCAAGGACTGGTCACTATGAGTCAGGTCCAACTCGACGGCATATAACAACAACAACACGGCTGGAAGGGTGGGGGGTAAGAGGGAATCTTTGTTTAGGGTCCACTGAATGTGTGCTCTAGCAGTGGGAAAATCTGGAAAAAGATATTGAGAATGGTTGCACAACTTAAATATAATCAGTGTCATTGACCTGTACATGTAAAAATAGAATTGCTGTATGTTTGATTGTAAGTATTTTCACCACAATAAAAATAAAGTTTTAGTTTGAAGCTGAATTAGAATATTAAATTTATTTTTAATTTTTGAAGAAGAATAAAACATGCAGAAAAATGAGCATAGTAGATAGACAACATGGCTCAATTGTGAATAACATTTAAAATAACATATGTATACAGGCAGTACTATAAATACTGAAGCCAATATAACCATAGCTGGGATTTAACTACACTAGGAAGATGTGGGGAAAGAGTTTCCAAGACAGAGACAATGAGGGGGATGAGAGTGGAATAGTGAAGAGACAGGGGCTAAATTCCCATTGTGCAGAGTGCAAATTCAATAAATTAATAGATCCATAAATAGCAACACAAGCAAGTTATTTAGAGACACGGAGATGAATACCTACATAATTAGCTAAAAGCGTTGACAGTGATTGCCTCTGGGAAGTGGGCAATGGACAGGGGAGGAGCCAGGGGACTGCTGCTTTTAACAATATGCTGTGTATTCTTTAAACTATGTGCATATATCATTTTGGTAAAGATAAAATCAAAATAAAAAATTTAAATCATACCATCATTTCTGTTTACTATAAAATAGCAATACTATAGCCTATATTATATAGATTACTACACAATAATTTTTTGTAATTAAAAAATAAATTTCCTCTCCTCAAAAAACCACAATCACATTCACTGCCTTTGAGTCGAATCCGACTCATAGCAACCACTCCTTGGGTTTCTGAGGTGGTATCTCTACAGAAGCAGATTGCCCAGTCTTCCTTCTGAGGAGTGGCTGGTGGGTTTGAACCACCTGCCTATATCAAGAGAGAGCTGGCAATGTGTTTCCCAAACTCTGCTATTCACAATTCCACAGAGCACAATCCTACGCCGATGCACACAGGCCATGAGACAGCATCAACTTGAAGGCAACTGGCTTTGTAGAGTCCACAGGGTTCCCATGATATTCTGTGGCAGGAAGCCACGGTGGAAACTGAACACAGGGGCCACAGAGCACTGTGTGCACAAGCAGGAGCCAGGCCCAGATGGGGCTCCTCTGTCTCGTCTCCTGTTCACGAGCTATCCCATGCGCCTCACTGGACTTCAAACCCAGGCAAGGCAGGGCGACTCAGCACCAGAATCTGCGTTCAAGCCAAGGATGTGGGTGAACCCACAGCATGCAGAGAAGCAGCTGGGGACACTGTCTGTAGGATCACGACAACAGGGAGCATGGAAGTTTTAACGAAATTTCTCGTCACTGCTGTCACAAGTGCACAAGTGTCCAGAGACCCCCTCTTCATGAGCCTGGAAGTCTGCCCTCTGACACACACATGGAATGATTACACTTTTTATCTTTCCCTTGGGAGAAGAGGTGGGATGAACAGACTATGACTATTACACTGTGTCAAAACCCAGGTGCCCCTTCCCCAAGGATAAATTGCATACAGTGTAACCTTACATATATTTAGAGGATCTGCTTTATAGGATTGTTATGAAGAGTAAGGAAGTAATCTTGGTAAAGCACTTAGAACAATGCCTGGCAGGCAGCCAGCCCTATGTAATGTTGTTGTTGTTAGGTGCCATCAAGTCATCTCGGACTCACAGCAACCCTATGCACAGCAGGACGAAACACTGCCCAGCCCCGCACCAGCTTCGCAATCCCTGCTACACTTGAGCCCACTGCCACAGCCATGTGTCACTCCATCTCATTGAGGGCCTTCTCTTTCATCAACCCTCCACTTTACCAAGCATGACATCCTTCTCCAAGGAATGGTCCCTTCTGACCATGACCAAAGTAGGTGAGA
>NW_006921648.1:12552765-12556906 GCF_000298275.1 Orycteropus afer afer
AATTGGCTTTGTCTTCTCAAGCTGCTCTTTGAAATCTTTGGTTCAATTCTTTTATCTTGTCATTTCTTCCATTTGCATTAGCTACTCTTTGCTCAAGGGAAAGTTTTAGAGTCTCTTCTGTCATCCATTTTGCCTACAGAATCTTTCAATATCGCATCTTGAGGCTTAAATTTTTTCCTCAGTTCTTTCAGCTTGAGAAATGCTGAGAGTGTTCTTCCCTTTGGGTTTTCTAACTCTAGGTCTCTGCATGTTTCATTACAGTAATTTTCTTTGTCGGATCGAGCTGCTCTTTGAAATCCTCTGTACAGCTCTTTTATCTTGTCATTTCATCCATTTGCTTTAGCTACTCTCCACTCGAGGGCAAGTTTCAGAGTCTCTTCTGACATCCATTTTGGTCTTTTCTTCCTTTCCTGTCTTTTTAATGATCACTTGCTTTCTTCATGGATGATGTTCTAGATGTTATCCCACAGTTCCTCTGGTTTTCAGTCACTGGTGTTCAATGCATCAAATCTATTCTTTAAATGGTCTCTAAATTCAAGAAGGATGTTATCTAGGTCATATTTTGGCTCTCATGCACTTGTTTTTATTGTCTTCAACTTCAACTTGAACATGCATATGAGCAGTTGATGGTCTGTTCCACAATCAGCTGCTGGCCTTTTTTTGGGTGAAGATATTGAGCTTTTCCATTGCCTGTTGCCACAGATGCAGTCAATCTGATTCCTGTGTAATCCATCTGGCAAAGTCTACATGTGGAGCCTCCGTTTGTATTGTTGAAAAAAAGGTATTTGCAATGAATAAGTTGTTGGTCTTTCAAAATTCTATCATGCGATCTCCAGCACCATATTCCATCACCAAGACCATATTTTCCAACTACCGGTAACTCTTCTTTGTTTCCAACTTTTGCATTCCAATCACCAATGATAATCAACACATCTTGATTGCATGTTCGGTCAATTTCAGACTGCAGAAGTTGGTAGAAATCTTCAATTTCCTCACTTTTGGCTTTGGTGGTTGGTGCATAAATTTGAATAATAGTAGTAGTAACTGGTCTTCCTCATATGCATATGGATATTACCCTATCACTGACAGCATTGTACTTCAAGACAGATCTTGAAACACTCTTGGTGTTGATGAATGCCACATCATTCCTCTTCAATTTATCATTCCTGGCATAGTGGATCATATGGTTGTCTGATTCAAAGTGGCCAAAACCAGTCCATTTCAGCTCACTAATGCCTCAGATATTGATCATTATGCATTCCATTTCATTTTTGACAACTTCCCATTTTTCTAGATTAATACTTCATACATTCCATGTTCCAACTATTAATGGATGTTCTCTACATACACACACACACACATATATATGCTTCACTGGTTTTGCTTCTCTAGAGAATCCTGCCTAAGGCAGTCCTGAATGAGGAAAGAAAATTATAGATTAAATTGTCCCAAATTGTGAAAGAGAGCTGGAACTGAGTACTTTTGTCATCATTTTGGCCTTAAAAAGAAAGATCCTGCTGAGCCCTGGGAAGTCTGGCTGGGCTGCTGCCCAAGCCTCTATGCTGTGGCTCTGCAGCAGTGAGCTGGGTGTGGGGACTATCCCTAAGTCTAGGCTGGCTTGGAACTTCACAGCAACTGTACCCTAAGTGCACTGAATGAGTGGCACTGGTGGTCCAGTGGCAGAATTCTCCTCTTCCACGCAGGAGACCTGGGTTCTGGCCAATGCCCCTCATGCATGGCCACCACCTGTTTGTCAGTGGAGGCTTATGTATTCCTATGATGCTGAACCTGCTGAACAGGTTTCAGTGGTGTTTCCAGCCTAAGGTGGGCTAGGAAGAAAGGCTTGGTGCTCTACTTCTGAAAATCAGCCCGCAAAAATTCTATGGCACAGAACAGTCCAATCTGTAATGATCATGGAGAAAAGGCAGGACCAGGCGTTGGTTTGTTCCCTTGTACGTGGGGTTGCCATGAGTCTGAAGTTGACTTGACAGCATTAACAGCCCCCAAACCCACTACCCTCAAGTCAATCCTGACCCATAGCAATCCTATGACAGGGTTTGTAAGGCTGCAAATCTTTACGGAAGCAGACTGCCTCATCTTTCTCCCATTGATCAGCTGGTGGGTTCAAACTACTGACCTTCTGGTTAGCAGCTGAATGCTTTAACCACTACACCACTAGAGCTCTTTGCAATAACAACAGTGGGCTGGAAACTGTGTGCATACTACCCAAGTACTGATTAGGACTGCCAACAGATGTTGGCTCTCATCTCCCAGAAACTTTCAGCTGTTGTGTTTAAAGGAATCAAAGTAAACTCTACCCAGAGAGGTAAATACAAAGGTGATGGAGAGGAAGATACCAAGCCCTCTGTTTTACAAATATTTCCTAAATGCTGACCCTATACCGAGCACAATGCTAGGTGCTAAGAACATGCAGAGAACTGGACAAGCAGAAAGTCTTGTCCTTGTGGACTTACATCCTAGTGGAAACAGATTCTCAGCACAGTTAGTAAGTAAAGATGCATATGGCAGACAGTGTTAAGTGTTACAGAGAAAAACAAAGCATGAGAAGTGTTAGGGCCACCACCTTTCTGTCAGTTTGTCATACTATGGTGGCTTGCTAAACCACTGGTGTTTCAAATACCAGCAGGTGTAACCCCTGTGGACAGGTTTCAGCAGAGCTCCCAGACTAAGACTAGGAAATAAGGCCTCCTGATCTACTTCTGAAAATTAGGCGATGAAAATCCTATGGCTCATGACAGAACACTGTCTGATGTAGCACTAGGAGATAAGCCCCCTGGGTTGGAAGGCATGCAAGATATACAATGGCCACAACGATGGGCTCCAGATCAAAAAGGTAGTCCGGGACTGGGCAACGTTCTGTTCTGTTGTGCAGGGGTCACCATGAAGGCTGGCATGGATGGTGGGACTTGGATTTGAAAGCCAGGGGCAATCTCAACGAGAGGGTGACATCTAAGCAAAGACTTGAGCAGGTGAGGCAGCAAATATCTGAAGGGAAGCAGGATTTCAGGTATGTGGTATGCAAAGAAAGGGAAGAGAGGAGAGGAGACAGAGAGAACAGGTTCCAGGAAGAGAGGACAGTATGTGTGAGAAGCCTGAGGTGAAAGGGGAATGGGCCTGTGCAGGAGCTGAAAGGCAGCTGGTGGGGCTGGAACTCAGAGTGCTCCAGGAAGAGGATGGGTGATGGGGCAGGCAGGGCCACCTCAGGCAGAGCCTTGGGGGCCACCAGAGGGATTTGTCTGGATTCTGAGAGCAATGGCAGCCACTGACGAGGCTTAAGCAGAGGATAGAAGTGTTCAGGATCCAGCTTTTAAATAATCTCTGGCTACAATGCTTTTATTGGGCACACTCATTTTGAGAATGAAAAGCTAAAGATGGTCTAAGAAGCTTACCTATTAACCATGTGAGGCTGCAGAGGCCAGAGAGTAAGAGAGGGAAAGCAGAGCTGGGCAGCAAAGGGATGGTGAGGTCACAGAGCAGTGGCCAGATGTGGGAGAAGGAAGGGCCAGTTGGAGGGGACACCTGAGTAATTTTCTCTGTTTGCTGTGTTGATCCTCTCTGTGTCAAACGACTCCAGCCTCTAAGACTACAAGAGCTGGTCATTTTTTATGTTAAAATATAAAAATCGCCAGCATCCTATTCCACTGGGGCAATAATGGCTGATGCCTCATCAGTGATGAGCTGTTAACATTGTGTTTAATGCAGATAGAGCAACTGTTAGCAGGTATGTTAGGAGGTGGGCTATTCTTTTTCTTTAGAAAAAGCTAGTGAGGCAACCCACATGTCCACCAAGAGCAGAAAGGTCAAAAAAAGAATGGTGGCCAAGCAGAGGATGGTATGTCCTTAATGAA
Source organism: Orycteropus afer afer (assembly GCF_000298275.1). Classification (NCBI taxonomy): domain Eukaryota; kingdom Metazoa; phylum Chordata; class Mammalia; order Tubulidentata; family Orycteropodidae; genus Orycteropus; species Orycteropus afer. The sequence goes on from NW_006921648.1 coordinate 12,556,635, forward strand.
GGCACATGAGGCAGCCATTCACAATGATGTTCATGTTAACAAGGGAGTCTGTCTGTGTCATATGAACAACTGTAGTGCACAAAACTGCAAATAATGGGGAGGCGGGGCAAGATGGCGGACTAGGCAGAAGGATTGCACAGACCCTCTTCAACAAAGAAAAGGGAAACCAATAAATACAGACACAGAAGATAATCTTGGACCCCTGAGCCTTGAAGGAAAGGAGCAGATTTGGACTAAACCCCAACTAGCAGAAGAATTTGCGTGAAAATACC
>NW_006921648.1:12561501-12563549 GCF_000298275.1 Orycteropus afer afer
TAAACTGTGGGCATGAATATAAATGATCATGATTTCATTTATTCTGAAACAAGAATGCTGGGATTTTTAGGAATAATAAAGGGCAAACGCTTCGGCGAAGTGCTTTACCTACATAAACAGGAAAAGATTATGCAAATTATTTAGAGCCCTAAGAGTCTGGACTAACCACAGGGTAAATGCTTTTTAAGTAGCCTCCCATACAAGGTCCCGTAATAAAAATTTTAACCCTGCTCATAAAATGAATGTCACTTAGTTAGACTTCCAAATATAAAACTGCCTCAAATTACAGTTGCAATATTATTAGCAAACTGTTTTCGTCAAAACAAGTTTAATGGAGAAACTAAACTCTAGCAGGCTAATAATCATTGTCCCCTGGTAGAAAAATGTCAAAGGCAGGGGTTTTCAGTCTGAGCTGAGGATCAGCTATAATCATCAGAGAGGCAACTTCGAATTTTGGAAGGAGAGTGACTTGGGAGAGAAGCAGGTTGGATAGCCTCAGGCAAGTTATTTAAGGAACTCAGGTGGTGTAGTGAGGAGCTTTGGGTAAGGCATTTGGCTACTAACCACAGGGTTGGTGGTTCTAACCCACCAGCTGCTCCACTGGAGGAAGATAAGGCAATCTACTTCTATACATATTTACAGTCTTGGAAACCCAATGGGGGTTTGCTATGAGTCAGAATCGACTCAATGTCAGGGGGGATATTTTGGGGTAGTGTAGTGGTTAAGGCATTTGGCTGAAAACCAAAAGGTTATTGGTTCAAATTCACCAGCTGCCCTGCAGAAGAAAGATGGTGCAGTTTCCTTCCATAAAGAATTATAGAGCCTTGGAAACCCAACGGGTTGCTATGAGTCGGAATCAACTTGATGGCAGTGAGTTTGGGGTTTTTTTGAAGGGAAGTTACTTATTCTTCCAGAGATTCAGTCTCTAATCAAAAATAGGAACAACAACAAAAAGAGGCTTGCCACTGATACTATTTAGATTCAACCCCAAAACCTCCTGGGATTAATTTTCTTGGTTCAAAGGTACAGTGCCATGGTTTTAAGAGACAATCTGGTCAATAGGCACAACGCTATTTTTAGTAGTTCTGTTCTATCCTAACTTGGTGGGTAGTACCTGGGTCTTACACGCAGCGAGTAGAGTTCCTACACTTGGGGAGACTGACCATTGCTGAATGCTCTTTTGTCACCTTATGGTCAATGCCTTACCCACTACACCACCAGAGCTCCTAACATTATGGTTGTTGTTGTTGTTGTTGTTGTTATGTGCCGTTGAGTCGTACTTCACTCACAGCAACCCCTCCTTGGATTTCCAAGGCAGTATCACTACGAAGTAGATTGCCCAACCTTCCTTCTGAGGAGTGGCTGGTGGTTTTGAATGACCAGCCTTCTGGTTAGCAGTCAAGTGCCTTAGCCACTATGCTACCAGAGCTCCCTAACATTATGGTAGCTGTAGGAAAACAAAGGAGCCCTGGTGGCACAGTGGTTGGAGTGCTTGGGTACTAACCAGTAGCCAGCAGTTCAAACTCACCATCCATTCCATGGGAGAAGGATGGGGGAGTCTGCTTCCGTGAAGATTTATAGCCTTGGAAACTATGTGGGGTGGTACTACTCCGTCCTGCAGTTGAAACTGACTCAATGACAATGGGTTTTAGTTGGGTAGGAAAATGGAAGGATTCCTCTGTGACAACCTGTGAAAAGGGGTCTGTCTGACCAGAGGTTGTTCTTAGGGAGGGAATCAGGAAGACTGACAGATGCAAATGATACTTGTAGAAACTGCTGAGAGTTACTATGTTGGCAGTGACCTAGTTTGTACTTCATTCACTTCTACAGTTACACAGGGAAAGCTCAGTGAAGTCTTGACTCAGATCCAGGTATTACAAACAAACAACCAAACAAAAAGCTCACTGCCATCAAGTTGATTCCAACTCATAGCAACCCCTATTGGGTTTCTGAGGCAGTAAATCTTTACAGAAGTAGATTGCCCCATCTTCCTTCTATGAGTGCCTGGTGGGTTTGAACCAACAACTTTCTGGTTAGCAATCAAATGC
>NW_006921648.1:12563764-12569593 GCF_000298275.1 Orycteropus afer afer
GTGGGTTTGAACCGCCAGCCATCTGGTTAGCAGGCAAGTGTCTTAGCCACTATGCTACCAGAGCTCCCTCTTTATATGTAGTTGTAATAAATAATAGAGAGATTCCTTGTACCCTTTATCAAGTATTCCGCGACGGTAACATCTTGCAATATACAGTACAGTATCATATACCAAACAATGACATTGATACAGTCAAGACATACAACACTTCCATCACCATGAATCCAAAAAACACCCTGCTGTCCAGTCAATTCTGACTCATGTAGTGGTACTACCCCAGGGCTGTGTATCTTTGCAGAGAAAGAATGCCTCATCTTTCTTCTACCTTGGGTTCAAACTATTGACCTTTTGGTTAGTAGCTGAGCATTTCAACCACTCTATCACCAGGGTCTCCATCACCACAAGGATCCCTTACTTGCCCTTTTATGGCCCTAATCACTTTCCTTTCCACACACCCCAACCTCTGTCAACCACTAATCTATTCTCTATCTATAGTTTTGCAATTTCAACAACGTTATATAAATGGAATCACACAGTATGTAACCATTTGGAATTGGCTTTTTTCAGTCAGCATAATTCTCTGGAGACACATGCAGGTCATTGTGTGTATCAGTAGTTCATTTCTTTTTATTGTTGAGTAATTGTCCATGGTAGGGATGTACCACAGTTTGTTTAACCATTCACCAGTGGGGATATCAGGATCGTTCTCAGTGTGTAACTGATACAATAAAGCTATTGTAAGCATTAAAAAAAAAAAAAAAAAAGCAGCTATCCAAGATATAACAATTAGCCTCTATTTGCTGGAAACAGAAAAAGGAGACCCAAGAATAAGAGAAGGAATAGGCTACAGGGCTAATCCCATCCATGAACTACCCTGATATCAAAAGGAGAAACATCTGCAACAGAACTTTGAATTCTTAAAGATTCCCAACTTACTGCACCTACTGGGACTGAAGGAACTATTGCCCCCAGATGTTCTTTAAACCTTTAACCAAAACTATCCTCTGAAATCTTCTTTAAACTATCTAGTGCAATTAGTAAGGAATGTATGCCCTGAGTATTGCAATATTTTAAAAGATAATATACATGAGATGAAATTGCCAACAGTAAATCTACAGTATAGATGACAATGCTAGCTAGCTAAGGCAGCAGTGAGTCTAAGTTAAAGGTGATGAAACAATTTGAGTAGAAATAGCAAGAGTGCTGACCCAAAGTGAAGTATGTAACCAATGCCACTGAATAGTATGTGTACAATTGTTTAATGGGTGCATGTTTTGCTCAATATTCACCAAATATAAGTATTATTAGTTAAAACAATAATAAGAATAATAATGCCTATACTGTCAGACCACTACTAGTCTGTTAGTTTGTCTTACTGTGGTGGCTTGCATGTTGCTGTGAGGCTAGAGGCTATGCCACTGGTACTTAAAATGCCAGCAGGGTCACCTATGGTAGACAGGTTTCAGGGGAGCTTCCAGACTAAGACCTACTTGGAAGAAGGAAGGGCTACCTACTTCTCAAAGAATTGGCTAGTGAAAACCATAGGAATACCAGTGAAACACTGACTGATATTGTACTGGAAAAGTTTATGAACAGCACTGAAACTCTGTCTGACATAGTGCTGGAAAATGAGCCCCTCCGATTGAAAGGCATTCAAAATAGAACTGGGGAAGAGCTGCCTTGTCAAAGTAGAGTCGACGTTAATAATGTGGATGGAGTAAAACTTTCAGGACCTCCATTTGCTGATGTGGTGTGACTTAAAATGGGAAAAAAACAGCTGCAACCATCCATTAATAATCAGAACATGGAATGTACAGAATATGAATCTAGAAAAATTGGAAGTTGTCAAAAATGAAATGGAACACATAAATATCGATATCCTAGGCATTACTGAGCTAGAGTCAGGTCCGACTCGACGGCACATAACAACAACAACAACTGAGCTAAAATGGACTGGTTTGGCCATTTTGAATCAGACAATCATATGATCTACTATGCCAGGAATGACAAATCGAAGAGGAATGGTGTCACATTCATTGTCACAAAGAATGTTTCAAGATTTATGCTGAAGTACACTGCTGTCAGCGATAGGGTAACATCCATGCACCTACAAAGAAGACCAGTTAATACTACTATTACTCAAATTTATGCACCAATCACCAAAGCCAAAGACAAGGAAACTGAAAATTTTTACCAACTTCTGCAGTCTGAAGTTAACCAGATATGCGACCAAGATGTGTTGATTATTACTGGTGATTGGAATGCAAAAGTTGGCAATAAAAAAAATTACCAGTAATTGGAAAATATGGCCTTGGTGACAGTAATGATGCTGGAGATCACATGATAGAATTTTGCAAGACCAACCACTTATTCATTGCAAATACCTTTTTTCAACAACATAAACAGTGGCTATACACGTGGACTTCACCAGATGGAATATACATGAATTAGATTGACTACATCTGTGCAAAGAGGCAATGGAGCAGCTCAATATCTTCAGCCAACAAAATAAGGCCAGGAGCTGACTGTGGAACAGGCCATCAACTGCTCATATGCTAGTTCAAGTTGAAGCTGAAGACAAGTAAAACAAGCCCACAAGAGCAAATTATGACCTAGATTATATCCCACCTGAATGTAGAGACCATCTAAAGAATAGATTTGATGCACTGAACACCAATGACCGAAAACTAGATGAATTGTGGGATGACATCAAGAACAGCATCCATGAAGAAAGAAAAAGGTCATTAAAAATACAGGAAAGGAAGAAAAGACCAAAATGGATGTTAGAAGAGATTCTGAAACTTGCTCTTGAACAAAAGTAGCTAATGCAAATGGAAGGAATGACAAGATAAAAGAGCTGAACAGAAGATTTCAAAGAGTAGCTCGAGAAAACAAAGTCAATTATTATAACGAAATGTGCAAAGACCTGGAGTTAGAAAACCAAAAGGGAAGAACACTCAGCATTTCTCAAGCTGAAAGAACTGAAGAAAAAATCCAAGCCTCAAGTTACAATACTGAAAGATTCTATGGGCAAAATACTGAATTATGTAGGAAACATCAAAAGAAGATGGAAGAAGTACACAGAGTCACGGTACAAAAAAAAAAAAAAAAAAAAAAACTGGTTGATGTTCATCCTTCTCAGGAGGTGGCATATGATCAAGAACCGATGGTACTGAAGTAAGAAGTCAAAGTTGCACTGAAGGAATTGGCAAAGAACAAGGCTCCAGGAATTGATGGGATTCTCACTGAAATGTTACAACAAATGGGTGTTGCACTGGAAGTATTTACTCATTTATGCCAAGAAATTTGGAAGACAGCTACCTGCCCAACAGACTGGAAGAGATCCATATTTGTATCCACTCCAGAGAAAGATGATTCCACAGAAAGTGGAAATTATCTAACAATATCATTAATATCACACACAAGTAAAATTGTGCTAAAGATAATTCAAAAATGGTTGCAGCAATACGTTGACAGGGAACTTCCAGAAATGCAAGCTGAATTCAGAAGGGGACGTGGAACAAGGAATATCACTGCTGATGTCAGAAGAATCTTGGCTGAAAGCAAACAGTATTAGAAAGATGTTTACTTGTGTTTTTTGGTTATGCAAAAGCATTCAATTGTCTGGATCCTAACAAGTTATGGATAACACGGAAAGAATGGGAATTCCAGAACACTTCATTGTGCTCATGAGGAACCTGTACACAACCAGGAAGCTGTCTTTCAAATAGAACAAGGGTATACCTCCTGGTTCAAAATCAGGGAGTACATCAGGGTTGTGCCCTTTCTTCACACTTATTCAATCTGCATGCTGAGCAAATAATCAGAGAAGCTGGACTATATGAAGAAGAATGAGGCATCAGGATTGGGGGAAGACTCATTAACAAGCTGTGATGTGCAAATGACACAAACTTGCCTGCTGAAAATGAAGATGCCTTGAAGTACTTACTGATGAAGATTGAAGACTATAGTCTACAGTATGGATTACACCTCAACATAAAGAAAACCAAAATTCTCACAACTGTACCAGTAAGTCACATCATGATAAATGCAGAAAAGATTGAAGTTGTCAAAGATTTTAAATTACTTGGTTCCACAATCAACAACAATGGAAGCAGCAGTCAAGAAATCAGATGATGTATTGCACTGGGGAAATCTGCTGCAAAAGACCTCTTTTAAAGTGCTGAAGAGTAAAGATGTCTCTTTGAAGGCTAAGGTGCACCTAACCCAAGCCATGGTGTTTTCAATCTTCTCATATGCATGTGAAAGCTGGACAATGAATAAAGAAGACCAAAAAGAGTTGATGCTTTTGAGTTGTGGTGTTGGCAAAGAATACTGAAAATGCCATGGACTGCCAGAAGAATGAACAAATCTGTCCTGGAAGAAGTATAGCCAGAATGTTCCTCAAAAGTGAGAATGGCCAGGCTTTGTCTCACCTACTTTGGTAATGTTGTCAGAAGAGACTATTCTCTGGAGAAGGATATCATGCTTGGTAAAGTGGAGTGTCGGCAAAAAAGGGGAAGGCCTTCAATGAGATGGACTGACACAGTGGCTGACACGATGGGCTCAGATATAGCAAGGATTGTAAGGGTGGCACAGGACCAGGCAGTGTTTTGTTCTGCTGTACACAGGGTCGCTATGTTCTGTTCTGCTGTACACGGAGACGACTCAACGGCACCTAACAACAACAACAACAACTTATTGTCAGAAGTTGTGAGAATAAGGAAATGTGTATGTAAAGTGACTAGTGTAGAGACGGGGTCATAAAGAACACTATGAATGAATGAACAAATGATCAAAGCAGGTGAGTCTTTCCTACTTCTCTGTTAATACTAAAGCACTTGTCCAGGACAATGCTGGGACTCTACGCTTAGGGCAGACCACTGTGGAAGGCTAGCCCAACACCTATTTCCTTCCCTCTTCTTCATTGTTCACCCCCAGTACAGAGGCTGGAAAAGCTACATACATGGTTTCCAGTGTCCTTTATAACTTTAAAAAAAAAAAAAACACCACTGTTATCAAGTCAATTATAATTCATAGCGATCCCCACAGGGTTTCCAAAGCCGTAAATCTTTGTGGAAGCAGACTGCCTCATTTTTTTCCTACAGAGCATCTGGTGGGTTTGAACCACCAATCTTTTTCGTTAGCAGCCTGATGCCTTAACCACAGCGCCACCAGAGCTCCTTCCTTTGTAGCTTTAAAAAAAAAAAAAAAACTCACAGCCATTGAGTTAGATCTGACTCTGACTCATACCAACCCCTTCTTGGGCTTCCAAGGTGATATTACTACGGAAGTAGATTGCCCAATCTTCCTTCCAAGGAATGGCTGGTGGGTTTGAACTGCCAGCCTTCTGGTTAGCAGTCAAATGGCTTAGGCACTATGCCACCAGAGCTCCCTCCTTTGTAGCTAGAAGTGGCCAAATGACAAAGTTTTGCTAGAGACACAAGTAAAAATTAGTCAAGAGAATTCCAAGGAAACTTGTATTCTTTATAAAAGGGTTAGATATTAATGGTACTACCTCCTTTCCTTTCTTCTCCCTCTCTTAAACACAGATGTCATGGGTGGAACACAGCAGCCATCTTGCAACCATGAGGGAAAGAAGAAGAAAATGGTAAACACTGGCCATGACAGCTTTGAGCAACTGAACCAATGCCAAAAGTTACCTACCTTTAGATTATTGTTATTTGAGAAAAATAAGCCCTATTTTGCTTAAGCCACTGTTTTTCTGTTTTTGTTTTTTTACTTGCAGACAAAAGCATTTTAACGAATACAAATCATCAGTATATTTACGTCTAGTCCTTGCTCTCATGGAGCTTATTTTCTGAGTGG
>NW_006921648.1:12576303-12580952 GCF_000298275.1 Orycteropus afer afer
AAGCACACTCCTCTGTTTTTCAGGACATCTTTGAGGCCAGGGATGACCATGTGACACAGACATGACTGATGGGACCTAACCAAAAGTCTGCCTGGCAGTAGAGGAATGGGGAGTTGTACAGCAAGAGTTAGGGGCTATATACAATCCCTGAAAATCATCTGCTTTCCTGATAAAAGAGACCCATAAGGTCAATACAGCCATCCCAAGAGCACAAAGCAACCAGCATGAAGATGAAAGCCAACATGCTAAGGACGATGATGCTTAAAGTTACAAAGACCCTGGGTGTCTGAGGTCACTGCTGGGCTGCCCTACCTCCAGATCTATTTGTTTAAGCTGCTAATACTTGGGTGGTCTGTTACTTACAGCTGAAGACTTTCCTGATGGTTGTACCAGCTTTCCTAGCCTGATCACAGAGAAGAAGGTAAAGGTCCACACATAGTTAACATTCTTGGAAGGTCATTAGCTTAATGCCTCTAAGAAGCCAGCACTAGACAATATTCCCATCTCTAAACCAGGACAAATGCCTAGCATAGCAATATAATGGGGTTTAATTATGACAAAACATGACAATGACTTCAGGCTAACTAGCTAGACGGTACTTATAATGTTTTGGGCAGGACAGCAGGGAGGGTAAATCATCAGAAAGAACTATTCTGTCTCATAAATGGCACCAGAGACACTCAGAATGGTTTATATCAGACTTTTAAAAATGGGCAGAAAAAATAAATCCGCCTCTGGATGCCTTCTTGTGGAACAAGTGAACTGAGACAGACTCGTTTACGGAGAACTGAAGAGAATCCCATGCGAGTGGAAAGAGAGGTCAGGGTCATTAGCAGTAAAAAAGGGACTCCACTCACTGTGGGTACAGTTTCAGGCATCACGCTCCACTCAGAGCAGTTCTGAAATGGGCATGACTATTTGCTTCCCCTAATTAAGGGAGGAAATTAGTTGAACGCTACTGATACGTCCGAGCAACCCAAGAGAAAATCACCATCAAAGAGCAGTTTGGCCACATGGATTTCTATGGGACAGATGGTACTGAATGAATAAACAGGAATTTTACAAGAGGGTTCACAGTCAACTGTGCTACAACTTATAAGTTCTGGTGTATAAAGCAGTCGCATAGTCTGTACACATGTTTACCTCCCATCTAAGGCCAACCAAAGAAAACAGCACTTAAAACATGTAAAATAAAGACATTCTTATAAATAAATGGAGAAGTATCTAGAAATGACAATAATGCTGTATAACAAGTATTTTAAAATAAATGTGTTTTTCAAAACACTTTAATGTAATTGCTCAACCAATAATGAACTATTGCCTGAAGAGAGCTGAATAATGAATAAGGAAGACCTCAGAACTGATCTGATGCATCTGAATTGTGGTTTGGACAAAAAGTACTGAATGCACCATGGACTGCTGGTGTTGTTGTTGTTGTTATTGGCCATCGAGTCGGACCCGACTCACAGCGACCCCTCCTTGGGTTTCTGAGGCAGTATCACCATGGAAGAATGAATAAATCTGTCTTGGAGGAAGTGCAGCTGGAATGCTCCTGAGAAGTGAGAATGGCCCGACTTCGTCTCTCACACTTTGGTCCTGTTGTCAGAAGAGACCAGTCCCTGGAGAAGGATATCACGCTGGGTAAAGTAGAGCGTCAGTGCAAGAGCAGGAGACCCCCAACAGGACGGGCTGACAGAGCAGCTGCCACGACGGGCTCAGGCACGGCAACAACTGTGAGGACGGGGCAGGACCAGGCAGCCTTTCAATCTGTTGTACACAGGGTCACTACAAGTCAAAACTAACTCAAGTGCACCTAACAACACACCCTGAAGGAACATTATGTTAGAAAACTAGAAATTATATAGTGACACAAAGGCAGTAATATGAAGCTTTTTCAATAACCTTGGCATTTTTAACTCTCGGACAAGAATGAAAAGTTATTAAAGGAACTATAAATATTCCAAGATGATAAAAAAATTATGATTGCCAACCTTACACACAATGGGAAATATTATGTCATTAACTGCAAAAACAAAATATACCCTTTCAAAAGATTTATTATTGAGAATTTAACATCATCTTCAAAACTATCATAACACTTTAACTCTTCCTTTCTTATGGTTATATCCTCTTCCCATTTATTGAATAGGTTAGGTTCCAAAGACCAGGTTGTTATATGAAAAAGGAGGACAACCTACCAGATCACAACATGGAGGGTGACTACATCATTACATGACTGCCTAATTACTTCATTACATGACTGCCTAATTACTGCATCACATAATTGTCAAACCACTGAGAATCGTGGCCCAGCCAAGTTGACATACACCTTAACCAACACAGCCAGGGTTACTCTCATCTGGCACTTTGGCATTCATTACTGCAAAGCATATGTCATTAATGTGCAAAATAGTTAGATAGCAGATTTTTTACTATTGTTTTAATCACGAGATGTCAAATAAGGAGATAGTCACTAAGTGAGGAGAAAAAAACCAAATCAAACCCACCGCTGTCGAGTTGATTCTGACTCACAGCGACCCCTATTGAGTTTCTGAGGCAATAAATCTTTATGGAAGTAGACTGCCCAGTCTTGCTTCTGGTGGAGTGGCTAGTGGGTTTGAACCACCAACCTTCTGGTTAGCAGTCAAGTGCCTTAGGCACTGTGCTACTACAGTTCCTTAAATGAGGAGAGGGTATTTAATTATCATTTATTAAGTGATATGTGCTATGTGCCAGAAACTATATACAACTCCTGAAAGGGGAGAAGGCTTAGATGTTTAGATCAAGAAATGAATGTTTAAGCACACTTAAGAACATTATCTGATACCTTTGCATATCTTCAGGGAAAGGATGGTGTGTTGTGGGTCCCTCAGACCACCCCTAGGTTTGAGGACATGCTAAGAGGACTCATAAGGCTTGGCATATTTTCATACTCACGGCTCTGATTTTACTACAATGAAAGATACGAAGCAAAATAAAGCAAAGGAAAAGAAAGCCACAAGGGCAAAGTCTGGAAGAAAGTAGGTAAAAACTTTCAAGAGTAGAAGTCACACAAGACACACCTGATTCCGCCAGTGATATGTGTGAGATACTGCCTGTCAAGGAAGCTCTTAGAGACTTAGTGCCCAGCGTTTTTATTGGGAGCTTGTCACGTAGGCACCCTCTGCCTAGCAGGTATCCAAATTCCAGACTTCTAGTAGGAAAGCATGTGTCCAGGATAAAAGACATTGTTTGTATAAAAAAACTTAAGTGCAGTAAGTCATTCTTGCCAGTTCTGGAAGTGGTAAGAACTGCCCCCACCCCACCCCCAAAATTCAAGTTCCCAGATGCCAGTCAAGAGCCATACTTGCAAGCAGGCCTTCCTATGGATAACAGTCTCAGGTGCACAGATACACTACTCAATAATGGTGCAGGAGAGAAAAATTAGATCCTTGTGATGGTTAATTTTATATGTCAACTTGGCTCGGTTATGGTTCCCAGTGGTTTGGCCAAGCACTCGTCTAGTTGCTGTTTCATAATCCAATCTAATGTGATGTAATCCATCAATCTGTTGAAAAGGGAGTTTCCTTAGCGTGTGTTCTGCCTCCAGACTATAAATAGATGTTTTGGGAGAACTGTCTCTCTCCATTCTGCACTCTATCTCCTGACCTATGGATCTTAAATGCAAGCCTACATCTTCAACCCTGTCTCCAGTCTCCAGCCTGCCACCTGACCTATGGATTTTAGACTTGCTAGCCCCCTGAAATCCTGTGAGCCAATCCCTTGGAGCAAATTTCTGTCTATGTATGAATGTATATATGTGTATGTGTATGTGTGTGTGTACATATTTGTACAAGGAACTAGTGATATATACAGTATCTGTGCATATAATACACCCATGTAAATAACATGCACACACATAATGTGCACAGTTCACACAGGAAACTAATATGTGAGGGGTTGTGTGGTTTGTGAATAATGTATAACATGTGTGTTATTTGCATAAACATACAGTGTATCTTTATCTATAGCTATATCTCATTGGTTCTGTTTCTCTGGAAAATCTGACTAAGACAACCCCTATCTCTACCACAAACAAAAATCAGTTCCTAAATACTTAGATACTTAAATGTGAAAGACCTCTTAACACTTTTAAAAGAAAACAGCACAACATCATGACCAAGTGTTTACCTAGGAAAAAGCATTGGACAAAATCCCACATCCATTCCTGAACAAACTAAGAATAGAAAGGAACTTCTTCAACTTGAAATACAGCACTTGCATCAGTTAGAGTTACCATCTTACTCATTAGTCAGAGACTGAACATTTTTCCTCTATAATCAGAAACAAGGTAAGAATGTCCATTTTCCTCACTTTTATTCAGCATTGCACTAAGAGTCCGCCAGTGAAATAAGGTAAGATATAAAGAAAAAAAACAGACAGAAGAAAGGAAGAAGCAAAACTATTTGCAGATGACGCTAGTGTCTATGCAGAAAACACAAAAGTATCTACAAAAGTGCTGCTAGAACCAAACACTGAGTTTAGCAAGGCTGCAAGTTACAAGTGCTCAGTCAGCAGACGAAACCCACTAGCTGCTCTGTGGGCGAAAGATGTGGCAGCCTACTTCCAAAAAAACTAAACCAAAAAAAGAACAAAGAAACCCAAACCCA
>NW_006921648.1:12581370-12581899 GCF_000298275.1 Orycteropus afer afer
TATCTAAATATATTGATATATACCAAACCCAAAATCAAACCCACTGCCATCAAGATGATTTTGATTCACAGCAACCCCAACTGGGTTTCCAAGGCTGTAAATCTTTATGGAAGTAGACTGTCTCATTTTCCTCCTGCGGAGCAGCTGGTGGGTTTGAACTGCCAACCTTCTGGTTAGCAGTCATATGCCTTAGGCACTGTGCCAGCAGAAGTCCTTGTATTGATATATATTATATGTCAAATTTATTTCTACTTAGTCCAACAAACAATCTGACACTGAAATTAAAAAATATGAATATGTAGGATATGAAACAGATCATCAACAGATATGACATGATAAATCTGACAATAGATATGCAAGATCTGAATATGGAAACTACAAAACATTGCTGAAAGAAATCAAAGAACACTGAAATAAATGGAGAGAAATGCAGCTTTCATGGATCAGAAGACTCAATGTTTTTAAGATGTTCATTCACCCAAAATGGATCTAAAGATTCCAACCAATTTCAATAAAAATCTTTTATTGA
>NW_006921648.1:12597478-12602588 GCF_000298275.1 Orycteropus afer afer
CATTATATAATGATTAAAGGATCAATTGAACAGGAAGATATAACCATAATAAATATTTATGGACCCAATGAAAGAGCCCCAAAATACAGTAGTGTGCTTCTAGGCCTGGGCATGGGGATGAGGATGTCAGGAACCAAGGAAAACAAAGCTTCACACTTGTCAACACAGTCTTGGCTTAAAGGTGTCTTCCCTGGGCTATAACCTTCCTTATCGAAGCTCTGACTTCCTTTTAGTGTGTCGATGTTATTAGTTTCTTAGGGCTACAAACTGGTGGTTTAAAAGACAAGAATATATTATGTATTGTCTCACAGTTCTGGAAGCCAGCAGTCCACATTGAAGGAGCAGCCTTCCCTTTGAAGGCTCTAGGGGAAGATGCTTCCTTTTCTCCTCTGGCTTCTAGTAGGTGCAGGCATTCTCTGGCAGGTGGCTGCATCTTCAGTGGCCATCTGCCATCTGCGTCTCCATGTCCCTTCTCTCTGGTAGGACAGCACTCAGATGGGATCAAGATCCACTCTACTCTAATATGACACTGTGTTAATTTCACTGATTATATCTTCAAAGACCCTGTTTCCAAACTAGGTCACATTCAAGGTATGAGTTAGGACTTCTGAACAATTTCTTTTTAAGAGGGATACAATCCAATCCCTAACAGTGGGGGAGGGAACCCGGTTCCATGAGGTGTATGTGTGCCACAACATCAGAAAGGCTATTGTTAGCTGCTGTTCAGTTGGCTCTGACTCACGCACAATGGAATGAAACGCTGCCTGGTCCCATGCCATTCCCAAAACTGCTGCGGATGGGGCCACCGGGATCCATAGGGTTCTCACTGGCTGATTTTCAGGAGCAGATGACCAGGTCTTTACTCCTAGTCTGTCTTAGTCTGGAAGTACCACTGAAACTTGTTCAGCATCGTATCAACGCACAAGCCATCACTGACAGATGGGTGGTCGCTGCACATGAGGGGCACTGGCTGGACATTGCACTCGGATCTCCAGCATGGAAGGTGAGAATTCTGCCACCCATTCCCCACAGGAAAGGCGATGACCCTTCAGTGCACATTCCCCCTCTGCCACCGGACCCCCTTTCCTCCGATCCAGACAAGCTGGTCCTCGCATGCATTCCCAACAGACTCAGGGCTTTTCTGTCTCTGCATCTTGTTTCAAGGGGCTGTGTTTAGGGTTGAATCTGTGTACCTCCCCTGCATTCACTTCTCTTTTTCCTGGTACCTGCAACACCATATTGTTTTGCAGAACTACTTTTCTCCAGTTGTTCACAGGTTCCATTCCTGCATTACAATGGTCCGACTGTATTAGCATTCCTGGATCACAAGGGTCCAATCTGCAACCTGTCATGAAAATGGCACAGCACTGAGCAGCATTTCGTTCTGTTGTGTATGGGGTCACCATGAATCGGGGGCTGTCTGTGTACAACAAGCCAGGCCAACCAGACTTCCTCTCCCTCAAAGTGTTTCTTGAGTAGAAAGACACAGGAGAGAAAATAGAAGCAGTAGTGCTGCCCCTTTCCTCTAGGCTCGGGCTCCCAGATCCCTGGATCGACTCTGGCCTCTTGGCCTGCTTTTCAGCCTACACTTCACTCCTATGAACCATCCCTTAACATTTCCTTTTTTTTTAATTGGCCACTTGGTTTCTGTTGCTTGCAGCCAATGAATCCTAAGCAACAAATTGAGTGATGAGGCAACAATGCCCTCTTCTTTCCTCTAGATAAATTATCGTAGATACCTTCTAGAAGCTACCAGTCCATTCCTGGCCCTCCGGCCAATTCACAGCGATCATACTCCTTTCAGTCATGTGTGTACAGTGTGTCTCTCCTCCCTGGGAAAGACTGGTCCTGAGGACACATCTGACTCAAGTTGAGGCTATTTTCTCTTCCAGAAGTTTGAAATTGCTATTGTGGCGCTAGAAAGCTTTTGTGGGAAGCCTTTGTATTTGGTGACTGATCCAGGAAAACAGAAAACGTAGCTGGTCCTCCATGGTGGATTCTGGAGAAGCTGGATGGGAATGATGAGCAACAGTGGCTGAGAACGAGGTTTGGGTTTCATGAAAGATTTAGCTCGGGCATTGCATTATAATGAATGACTCGATTTGGGGTTTTTGCAGTTTTCCTCACTAGCTGACAATCCTTTTAGGCTCCTGATGCACAGATTTTCATTTTTTCTTTGTGTGGCTTGGCTTTTTCAGGTAGATGGAAACAGAAGGCTATTTAGTCCTCAAATTGCATCTCAGTAACAAACAGCCACAATCAGGTATCCTCTGGCCTTTGAACTCACCCATTTGCAGTTTCAGAGTCTCTGTGTGATGACAAATAAAATAATAAATATTGATTTTAAAACCAACTCCGTCTCTAGATCACTGTGAGAGGGTGTTTTGAAGCCAAACCAAGAACAGATGAAGCTCTTGTAGCTCAGGGCAACATTCAAGCAGCTGTTGCTTGGCTTGGAATTTGTTGTGGGTGTTGAACACATATGAGGGCCTCTTCCAACTGTGAGCATGGGCCCCACACATTCACAGCAGTCCTAGCTCATACGTCGGGGCCACAAATTCTAAATGTGGCCTAAGAAAATTTGATAAACAAATTGATGGAACGAGTGAATATCACGAGTTGATTCTCCACCTTACAGAAGGACTCACTGCTCCTGTAAGACACTTTGCGCAGGATTCCATTGTGTGTGCAGGCTATAGTTTGCTTATCCATTCATCTGTCGACGGGCACTTCAGATGTTTCCATCTATTCGCTATTGTGAAAAATGCAATGCAATGAACATGAGTACACACTTACCTGTTCATGTTACAGCTCTTCTTTCTCTAGCATATATACTACTGTGGTAGTAGAATTGCTGATCATATGATATTTTCCATTCAACAGTTCATACAGACTTTGTTTCGTGACATTGATTGCAATCCCCACAATGTAACAGCTCTCTTCCCACTTCCTCCCTGTGGTTACCTTTTCCCTGTGTCCTTCCTTCCTATGCATTCCTGCCCTCTGAGCTTTCTCCCTGTGTGAATACTGCCCTCCTGACCTCCAGTGGTTGATTGTTCTAAGAAGTGTTCTCCTTGGTGTAACTGTTCACCTCCTAGGCTGTCTATTGTTTGGCTGAAATTAACCCCAGGAGTGAGTTCAATTCCAGGCCCAAAGGCTGTCTTGAGGGTCTCACCAATCTCTATCAGACCAGTAAGCTTGGTGTAAGGTTCAGTGCTGGGAGAGAGAAATCAGGCTGGTAGAGTTTTGAAAGAAAGTTTATTAAAGCATGTGCATGCAGATGGGCTGAGACCAGAATGGTGTCAGCCCAGGCTGAGCTCAACAATGCATCAGCCCAGAGCTGGGGAAGTTGGGAGGTTTAAGTAGGGTGGCAGGAAGTTTATCAGCAGTTCTATTGTGGGAGGGCAGACCACGGCTGTCTTGATAGCAATAGTCAAGACAGCGGATGCTCAGCTGTGTTCCTGAAACTGTAAACTTCAGTCATTCTTTGTGGTTCTGTCTGTTTTGTCAATTGTGATCACTGTCCTGTTATTCAATTTAATTTCTGGAGAGAAGAAGTATTAGCATTAAAGCATAAAAATAACATGAGAATTCTAAGTCAAGGCTTATATCTATCACTTGATCTTTTTTTATGAGTTTGAATTTTGTTCCAAATTTTTCTCCCACTCTATCCAGGATATCTAATTTTAGTTGCTTTCCAGGTGGCTTGCAGTGGTAGGCAGGCACCATCTAGTTCTGGCCTCAGGGTCCTGGAGACTGAGGTTCCAGTGGTTCAGTAGTCCCTTGGACTAATTGTTTCCATGTGTTTTTTATTTTCTTCACTCTTCTTTGCTCTGGACTAGGAAAGATGGGGCAATGTACTTCCGCAGTGATATCGCCTCAGAAACCCAACGAGGGGTCGCTATGAGTGGAGTCCGACTTGACAGCACAACAACAACTAGGAAAGACCATAGCTACACCTTAGATGGCTGCTAATCAGTTTTTAAGACCCCAGTTACTACTCACCAATCTAGGATGTAGAACAATGTTTTTGCATTCTTTTATGTCAATTGAGCTTGATGTTTCCCATGACCATGGTCCCATGCCCACAGATCCAGAGACTCACTCCCTCAAGATGTTTGGTTGTGGCTAAGAAGTTAATGTAATTTTACCCTGTTTAATTATACACATGGACATTTTGATGGCACATACAAATATGTAGAAACATCATCTGCCAAACCTATACATGGTCATGGGTAGATTCTCATTCTCCTACCCTGATCATCTTGCCTGTTTACCTAGCTATACAGCTGTAGATTATATGTTTGTTATTACTGATAATGCATTGTTGTGTATGTAATAGTATTTACACCTTTGTTGTCTGTACCTCTTGTGCACCTCTCTGTGTCTTCCTTGTTCTTAGTGATAATGTACTGGTTACCCACTTTTAGAATAATATTTTTCCCTTCACCCAAATCAATAGGTGTCTCTTACATAGCTAGTAATTGCCCCCTTCCCTCCATTCCTAGTAACCAACGAAGAACATTTTCTTCCATAAACCTTTCTTTGACTTTTTATAACAGTGGACTCATACCACATTTGGCCTTCTGTGATTGACTCATTTCATTCACCATAATGTCCTCCAAGTTCATCCATGTTTATATAGTATTTCTATTTCCAACATCTTAGGGAAGCACCATTCCATTTTCCACAGTGGTTCACCATTTTATAGTCCTACCAGCAGCATATGAGGGTTTCAATCTCTCCACACTGTCCCCAGCATTTGTTTTTCTGTCTTGTTGAACTTTGCTATTATTGTTGGAGTGAGATGATATCTCATTGTTGTTTTGATTTGCATTTCTCTAACAGCTAATCAAATGCTGGACACGCTCACTCATCCATGCCCAGAAATTTGGAAGGTAGCTACTTGCCTGAATGGTTGGAAGATATCCGTATTGTGCCCATTCCAATGAAAGGTGATACAACAGAATGCAGAAATGGTTCAACAATATCATTAATAACACATTCAAGTAAAATTATGCTGAAAATAATTCCAAAATGGCTGAACCAGAACATTGGCAGGGAACTACCAGAAATTTAAGCTGGATTCAGAGGAGGATGTTGAATGAGG
>NW_006921648.1:12603913-12605721 GCF_000298275.1 Orycteropus afer afer
TGGGGGGGCAGGGAGGAAGGGAAATCACTAACTAGAGGGTAGACACAGATTAACTTGGGTGAAGAGAAAGGCAATAAACAATAACAGGGAGGTCACCACAAAATCATCAGGCAAAGGAAGACAGTGGAAGGGGCACAAGAATTAAAGGCAACAAAGGTAAATGTTATTCATTATATATAAAACCCTGTGATAATGGTAGTAACAATCTACAATGCAGCTATAGTTAGACACGCAAGCTGAGCAGAAGTGGGAAGCAAATGGGTCTACACACACAAATATATATATAGGTTTGAAAGAGGATGTTTCTACAGATGTATTTCTATGTGTTGCAAAGACATCCATGACCATGAAGAGCATACAAGAGGCAAAGTTACAGAAACTTCTTAGCCATAATCAAACACCTTGAAGGAAAGAGTTGTGAGCCTGGGGGCTTAGGACCATCGTCTCAGGGAACAAAACTGTCAACTGGCATAACAGAGTCCACAAAGACAATGTTCCACATCCTACTTTGAGATAAGTAGTGACTGGGGTCTTAAAAGCTTGTGAGCGGCCATGTTAAGTAGAACTGTTGGTGACTCCCTAGAGCAAAGAAGAGCGAAGACAATCAAAAACTCATGGAAACAATTAGTGCAAAGACGAATGGGCACACAAAACCCAGCTTCCACAATCCTGAGACCAAAAACTAGACGGTGCCTGGCTACCACTGCTCTGCTCTGAAGGGGACCCCAACAGAAGGTCCTGGACAGAGCTGGAAGAAAATGTGAAACAAAACTCAAAATCATTACAAAAAAAAGACCAGGCTTACCGGTCTCAGAGGAACTCATGGAATCCCTGAGATAGGACTCTTACACACCCTTCAGGCCTGGAAACAAATTCACCCCCACAGCTCAACTTTCAGCCAAATGACAAAAGACAAAAAATAATAATAATAATAAAAAATTGAACTCACTGCTGTTGAGTAGGTTCCAACTCATAGTGAACCCACCTTGGTTTTCTGAGGCGGTATCTCTATGGAAGTAGATTGCCCAGTCTTCCTTCCGAGGCGTGTCTGGTGGGTTTGAACCGCCAGCCTTCTGCTTAGCAATCAAATGCCTTAGGCACTATGTCACCAAGTCTATAAGGTGAACATTAACACCAGGAAAGTCTGCACTTACTAGAACAGCCAACAACACAAGATCAAAAAAGGCGGCATCTGCCCTGGGATAAAGCTCAGAAGGCAGCAAGGTGGGGAAGGACGACTGGGATGGTAAACACAGGGAGGAAGTGGGAACAGTGCGGCTACACCGTGGGGACTGCAATGTCGTGAATCAGAATGTGTACGAATTGTTGAATGAAAAACCAATTATATATAAAGCAGACTTTCACCCAATTCACAATAAAAAGGAAAAAAAAGATCGTCTGTGTATTATTTATGAAAATCCAATTTTCAGAAGAACTTCTGTACCGCTGAGAGGAAGAGGCCAAGAGGGAGCATACCCCACAGTGAACCAAATTAAGGAAAATATTAAATTGCAGCTGGAAGAGGTGGGCTCAGGCTCACTGAAAAACTCCCACACCAGAAATTTTGAGACAGATGTGGCATATTCAAGTCCAAGATTGGATGTGAAATGGCAAGAGCAGGGT
This sequence comes from Orycteropus afer afer, assembly GCF_000298275.1. NCBI lineage: Eukaryota > Metazoa > Chordata > Mammalia > Tubulidentata > Orycteropodidae > Orycteropus > Orycteropus afer. The sequence continues at coordinate 12,605,537 of NW_006921648.1, forward strand.
CAGATGGTCTCTAATAGGTCTCTTTGGGCATTAGAATTGCACCCTCCTTATGGCCTTTATAACAGTGGCCTCAGTTACTAGAGGTCTCTCAGGGTGACCTTTTATAAGCATTTTGATATATATCTTTATGATATTAGAACATTTTTACAATACATATAAATACATTTGAAGAAGACTAAAAGCCA
>NW_006921648.1:12606506-12616223 GCF_000298275.1 Orycteropus afer afer
CACCAAACCAAAAACCCAAACCCATCAAGCTGATTCCAACTCATAGTGACCCTGTAGGATAGAGCAGAACTGCCCAATAGGGTTTCCAAGACTACAAATCCTTACGGAAGCAGACTGCCTCATCTTTTGCCTATGGAGTACCTGGTGGGTCCAAACCAGCAACCTTTGGGTTAGCAGTCAAATGCTTTAACCACCGCACCACCAGAGCCCCTTCTATGTGCACAGCATCACTTAATCTTTGCAAGACCACTGTGAAGTGGACACTATTATTATTAATTTACAGACAAGGAAGCTGACGCTTAGAAAGATTGATCTGTTAAGGGGCACAGGGCTTCTCCCTGAGCTAGGAGATACATATATATATATTTTCTGCTTTGGAGTTGATTTCAACTCCTGGTGCCCCTATTAATGTCTGAGTAAAACTGTGCATAATAGGGTTTTCTTTTTTTCCCTTCACCCAAGTTAATATGTGTCTACCCCCAGTTAGTGGTTCACCCTCCCCTCCCCACCCTTCCCTGGTAATCATCAAAGAATATTTCTTTTTTTGTAAAACCCTTTTTCTGACTTCTTACAATAGCGGTCTCATACAATATTTGTCTTGTGGTTAACTAACTTCACTCAGCATAATGGCCTCTAAGTTCATCCATGTTATGAGATGTTTCACAGATTCATCATTGTTCTTTAACGTTGTGTAGTATTCCACTGTGTGTATGTGCCGTAGTCTGTTGATCCATTCCTCTGCTGCTGGGTATTTGGGTTGTTTCTATCTTTTTGCTATTGTGAACAGCGCTGCCATGACCATGGATGTGGCTGTGGTTTCCAACAGGAGCCCCATACAGACGGTCACAGGGGCAAATGCTACGAGTTACAGCAGTGATCTGCAACAAAGCCACATCTCATGTGGGCAAACTGCTCCAGGGGAAGCTGCAGCAGAGATGTATTTATTTAACAGCACTGAGTGACTCTCTGGAGAAATGCTGGAAAAGCCAGTTAGCAAATAATAAATCAGACGCAAAGCAGGCAATTAAGAGGAGTTCAGGGAAGCTTGGGGTACGTTAACCTCTGAGATCAAAGTCACAGATCACAACTACAATGCTCTCCCAAAATATGGTGCTGATTTTTTTCCCATATAGTGCAAATATTTATGTTAAATATATCAATACTATATTTTTTCACAAATAAGCACCCACTTAATAGCGCACAAATGATGAAATTAAGTAGAACAGTTCTGACATAGTATGGCGTTATCTGCACAAAAATATGATAATTTTCCATGTCTCATTTCTCAAACTTTCGGTCACGATCCTCCAAAAATGTTCATCTGCACAAACTACAATGCAGTAGAATCCAGATGCTGAGCATGACCTCAGCATGCCCAGGACTGAGGGGTTTTCCAGGGCATAGGATTTTCAATGCTAAAACCAAGCCAGTCCCAGGCAAACCAGGGTGAGTAGTCTCCCTCATTTGGAGTAATAAATATCTCCAAAGCACAAGTGCAAACATCAGTACAGATACTGAGAGCCCCGTACAATGCAGTCTGCCTTCAGGTCCTGCCTGCTTGAACTATGGGTTGCTGCTAGCTGCTGTCAAGTCAGCTCTAAATCTTAGTGGCCCCTAGTACCATGGAATAAAATGGTTCTTCCCTGGCCCTGTGCCATCCCCATGATGGGGTTGCATACTGGACCACCGTCATCCACGGGGTCTTCATTGGCTGATTTTCTGAAGTAGACTGCCAGGACTTTCTTCCTAGTCTGTCTGAGTCTGGAAGTTACATCAGAACAACTCCACTGATGTAACTGGTGGTGGCTGTTCATGGAGTGCATTGGCCAGGAAGGGCCTAATGTGTTTGAAAAGGAAACCTGCATAATTGAATGGCTCTACCAGTTTCCCGTTGAAAATCTGAGCCTTAGAGCCTGCAAGCTGATATTCCACACAGGTCCTTGCGTATGTAACTCATGTCCACAGTGGGGGAAACTACAAAAGGAAGACACTGAAGTTACACCAGATTATTTCCAGCAGGGTCTCTGGTGGCCCTGGCAGCAGAGCGACTGTGAATGAATAACAGTGTGCATCCATGGCAGGCTTCATTCCTTCCAGATAATTTGCCAAACCATCCCTAACAGCAACCTTTTAAAAAAGGATAACAAGTCCTCCTAACATGTTGTCAGATGATGCCAGATGAAAACACTGTCTAATTGTGTATAGGAGATGTGGTATGTTAGCGCATTTGGCTACAAAGACCATGTTTCCAAAGAAACTGAGTAGAGAGCAAGGGCTGCTCCAAAACAGAGCAAAACAGACAACAACAAGAGGCAGGAGAGGAGCGAGTCATTCAGGCGAATCATGTCACCAAATGCCCACTATCTGCACAGGGTCAATTCCACAGTCACTGTTTCACCACCCAAGTTTCTTAGAATATTCCAATGAAAGCTGGAATGTCAAAGAAGGAAAAAATGAAGCCCCTTCAATCTCTCACATTTCTGCTTCCTGCAGGAAAAGAGACACGGTACTGTTTGATCCAGCATGGTGCCAGACAAGGATAAAGGAAAATGAGACATGACGTCACTCCATCACTGCCACCACCAAGGTCTGTCATAAGCCCTGTAATGTATTACCTTGTTTAATTCTCCAGATAACTCAGAAATGTAGACATCATCACCCCTATTTATAGAGAAGGTGCCAAAGGGGCAAGGAGGCCCCATCTTCTGACCTCTAACCCCACAAGAAGAAGACAGAATCACCATCAATAGCCCAAGGCCTATTCCTGTGAGGCTAGACATGCTGCCTCCCTCTAGCCCTTTCCTCAACCCTGACACCAACTGCTCCTCCCGCAGCACCCACCACCTTTCTACTGGGTTCGATAATTCGCTGCAGTGGCCACACAGAACTCACAGATTATGGGGTTTATTAGGGAAGCACCAGGCTACAACAATTCAAGTTCAGGAACAACGCTCAGTCTCTCTCAGCCTGCCGTCTCTCAGCCAACAGTCTCTCTCCCAGCGGTGCGTGTCTCTCGGTGTCTCTTACTCAGCAGTGCGTGTTCTCAGGAGTGTGTTTCTCTCAAAAGCAAGCCCTTCTCAGTCAGAGAGTCCTTCTGCCTCTAGAAGGGCTCCTTTTGAGGCTGAACCAACCAATCCCAACACCAGAATTCTATACATCTGACAGAGAGTGAACTTTCCAGAAAATTACTTTGTGCTGCTCCCAACAGAAATACCCCAGGTAGATGACTTTATCAATCAAGAGCTACTCAGTTTCTCACAGCAAATTCCAACATGTAGTTTACAAAGACTTATGGCTAGAAAAGCCATACCAGGTAATTTACTACACTGCAGAAGGAAACAGAGGCTCAGAGAGGTATAGAAACTTGCACACAGTCAGACAGCAAGTAAGTAAGCTTTAAATTCTGGTCTGTTTTTAAAGCCTGGTTCTTTAATCTGTATGGAGTCTCTTCACAGTGCTAACATGAATGCACTCACCCAGAGGTGCCTCAGAAGAAAGGTTTGGCAATCTGCTTCCAGAAAATCAGTTACTGAGCATCTTACGGGGCACAGTTCTACTCTTACACATATGGGGTCACCATGAGTCTGAACTGATGACAACTGGCTTTAACCTGTGTGTTTTAAACACCATTTGGGGATATTGGTGTTGGTATGCTGTTGAGTCATTTCTGACTCATAGCAACCCTGTAGGACAGATTAGAACTGCCTCCAGGGTTTCCTAGGCTGAAATCTTTACACAGCAGATTGTCAGGTCTTTTCTCGTGTGGAGCAGCTGGTGGGTTGAACCATCGACCAGTAAGTTAGCAGCCGAGCTCTTAACCATTGTGTCACTTGGGCTCCATGGCAGAGAATTTGCCTTCAACAAGTTCACATACAGGGAGAGAACACAAAGACTACCACCACTCACAGGCACTACAGGCACTAGGTGCTCACTCTGTGCCAGACACTGTGCTAAGCGCTTGCCATTCATTACTTCTATCAGTCCTCCCACCAGCTCATGGATATAGGCATTATTTTCCATGCTTTACAGAGCAGGAGGCTTAGACTAGTAACCAGCCCAAAGTCATAGGGCTACTTAGTCAAGTGTTCAAACCCCAAAATCCAGCCTCTTAGCCACCAGACTACATGCATAAGACAGGTGACAGTCTGAGCTAGGAATCAACAAAGATTGTTGCTCCAGGGATGTTTTCAAGAATAAAGTAGGAACCAGAATTAAACCCCAAAGGAAGACGTGATGATGACAACCATGCTGATGACAATGACAAGAGCAACAAGGGCAGAGAAGGATGATGGGAGGCTGTTTAAGTCACTATTCATTCAATGGTTATTTAGCACCAGCTCTTTCACCTCTCTCATCTCACTCATCCCCCATGTCTATGAGGAAGGCATCATTATTAGCATTTCCCAGAGAAGGAAGCCAAGGCTTAGAGAGCAAGGAGCTTGCTCAAGGTCACCCAGCTCTTCTGTGATGGAGCTGGGACTCGAATCCAGGCCATGAACCCTGATTCTGGGACCTGGGCTCTTCATTGAGACCTCAGAGTTCATCTCTGGTGATACAAGGTGCAAGGAACATGAAGGGCTTCCCTGTGGACTACCACATAAGCAGATGTGCTGGGTATACAAGGAGTTGAGGGTGTGTACCTTTTAGAATGCATGAAGAAGGTTAAGGAAGATGGAGAGGGGCTTAGAAACACAGACTGAACATTGTATCTCTAAAAAATCTGTTGACTTTCCAGCTGTGTTCTAGGAGCCTGTAGGTTAGGCAGTGGTACCCCTGGAGCCAAAGCAAGAAAAAGAGGGAACACATGGGATTTAGAAATAATCACTAGGGACTGGTCCTCATGTTGAGGTGTTCCAGAAGGTAGAAACTGGAGCTGAATCTCAAAGATGCAACATCCTTCAGACTTCATACCTGCTTCAAGGGAACCCAGGAGCTAGCCAAGCCATACCCAGAAGACATTTCCTTCTTGAAATCTGAATCATGAAGACAGAAGAAAAAGACTGAACAAGACTGGAATTTGTTCCCTGGAGAGATGGTCCTACTCTAGTGGTTCTCCGAAGTTTCCCTGATTCTATAAGTCTCAAGGCCGCTTCTTCAATTTCCCATCAATCCTACAAGCTCCCTAAATCCTTTTCAAAACTTCTTATTTTCTTAAGGTAGCTAGATCACCAAAGGTAGGGAGAGGCACGTAACAGTTATCTATCACCATGATAATGCTGTAAAACAAAACACCCCAAAACTCAATGGCTTCAAATAAACATTTATTAGCTCACGAATCTATGGGTCAGCTGGACAGTTCTGGTCTGAGCAGGTTCGGCTCATCCTGGCTGAAGTCCCCTACGTATTTGGGGCCTTGGCTGGGACAACTGGGATGCCTCAGCTCTGGTCTGTGGGTTTCCCATCTTTCAGCAGCTGGCCCAGGTTTATTTTCAAAGCAGGAGTCCAAGAAAGAAAGGGTGGCAGTACGTTAGGCCTTTTGAGAAATGGCATACTTCTACACATGCTATATATTGCCTAAAGTAGGTCACATGCCAGTCTGATTGAAGGAGTGGGAAACAGACTCCACCTCCTGATGGGAAGAGCTGCAAAGTGACATTGCAAAAGATGGGGAAGCAGGGAGGGCTGTAGACTTGAGGCCATTCTGTAATAAATATACCCACAGGGGTAATGGGGCAGAGCACATAGCATGGTGTTGGTGGAAGTTGGAAACAGTCAGGTTCTTTGCTGCAAACAGAAATTGACTGGCTAATTTAAATTGACTTGCAATTTATAGGTGGCAGCCACCATCTGTCTGAGCTTGTCCTACTGTGGTGGCTTGTGTGTTGCTGTGATGCTGGAAGCTATGCCACCGGTACTCCGAATACCAGCAGGGTCACCTCTGGTGGACAGGCTTCAGCAGAACTTCCAGGCTAAGCCAGACCAGGAAACCAGGCTGAGCTATCGACTTCCAAAATTCAGCCAACAAAAAACCCTATAGATCACAATAGAACACTGTCTCACTCACTTACTTTGGACACATCAGTCACTACAGGACATCATGTTTGGTGGAGCAGAGGGCCAGTCAGGGAGTGGGACATACCCTCAGTAAGATGGAGTGGCACAACCAGCACCAATGATGGATTTGAACCAGATCGATTGTCAGGATGATGCAGGGCTGGGCAACAGTGTTTCACTCTGTTGTACATAAAACCTCCAGGAGTTATAGCTGAATCGATGGCACCTAAAACAACCATTTAACGACAAAACAAAAAGCCAAACTCACTGCCATTGAGTTGGACCCGACTCATAGAGACCCCTCCTTGGGTTTCCAAGGTGGTATCACTACGGAAGTAGATTGCCCAACCTTCCTTCTGAGAAGTGTCTGGTGGATTTGAACCGCCAGCCTTATGGTTAGCAGTCAAATGACTTAGGCACTATGCTACCAGAGCTCCCATTTAACTAGAAAAGTAATTTATTTCAGGATATCAAGTAGTCACAAGTCTTAAAGAAAGCTAGAGAATCTGGTTTTGAGTCTACGAGGGCAGAAGACACACTCTGAATCTCAGGCAAACCTGTTCCCCAAAGAAATGCATGCCTGGGCACAGATACCACAGTTCGTCCAATAGCCCCTGATAGTGGATAGTGGATGCCAACCATGCTAGGACTCCAGCCACTGCTAACCCTGGAAAGTGGTAAGTGAATGTAGCTGCCACCCCCTGCACCAGGATGGATCCTGCCTCCTTCTTTGTGTCATTGTCTAATGACTCCAAATCCACTTCAGGTGGATCTGAGTGGTGGTGACCAGGTCACCACCTACTTGTAAAGGGAAGCTGGAAAGTACACCAGGGCATCTGGCCTCCATGACAGCAGGTGGGTTCTGCACCCTCAAGACATTCACAATAGGGAATTTCCCAAACTTGAGAGGGGAGCTCAAAGGTACTAAGAGGTCAAGGAGGAGATAAATGCCTGCAAGTCCCTCTTATTCTGTCTTTTCTAAATAATTGACTGCTGAATTGGCCTTTCCCAGATGGCAATCTTTTTACACGTCTCAGAACAAATACAAAATTAGGCTAACATGGTGATTCTAAGATTTTGGACAAGATGTTCATATTCCCCCTTAGTGGAGTCTGGAGATTAGTACAGATATGGTCTGTTAGGGACTGAACTGTCTTCCACCAAAATATGTGCCACTCTGGCTGGGCCATGATTCTATTCTCAGCATTATGTTAACTGTCCTCCATTTTGTGATCTGATATAACTATCCCATGTTTTGTAAATCTTCACCTCTATGAGGCTAATGAGACAGGATTAAACAAACAAACAAACAAAAAACCAAACTCACTACCAAGTTGATCCAACTCATAGCAACCCCCCCTTGGGTTTCTGAGGAGGTATCTCTACGGAAGTAGATTGCCCAACCTTCCTTCCGGGGAGTGGCTGGTGGGTTTAAAGGCAGTTATCTTAAAGAAGCAGGGCACAATCTATAGGATTAGTTTCTATCTTGAGTCAATCTTTTTTGAGACATAAAAGAGATTAAACAAGCAAGCAGAGTTCAGAAGGGCCTACACACCACCAAGAAAAAAAAGGTGGGTTCTTTGGACCCCAGGTCCCTGCGTGGAGTAACTCCTAGATCAAGGTGAAGACTGATGACAAGGACCTTCTCAGAGTTGACAGAGAGAAAGCTTTCCCCTTGAGCTAGGGCCCTGAAGCCACTCCTCGGAAGGAAGGTTGGGCATTCCTACTTCCGTAGTGATACTGCCTCGGAAACCCAAAGAGGGGTCGCTATGAGTCAGGGCCGACTTGATGGCAAATAACAACAACAACAAACTGTGAGAGAATAAATGTGTTTGCTAAAGCCATCCCCTTGTGGTATTTCTGTTACTGACCCCACCTAGAGGTACCTTGGAAGAAAGACGTGGCAGTCTGCTTCTGAAAGGTCACGGCCTTGAAAACTGGAGCACAGTCCTGCCCTGGAACTAAGACATGGTCTGTTTTATAAGCTGTTGGAGGCTCAGTGGTTTCAGGGTGGGCTGCCAGTCGGCCTGGTCACTGAGAACACTCTTGCCTTTCAGAAGCACTGTGAATGTCCATGGTACATGCCAAATGTTTAGAGATCCCTGGATTAAGGAGTCTGGGGACCATTTTTAATTTACCGATAAGTAAAATTTTTAAATGTGACATCTTTGAGTACTGCTGCCCTGGTCCATTAAACAAAGAGAAGCAATTTCCCTGGCAGCCTCACCCTATTAAGGTAAACCTGATAATGGTGATGTGGCCCAGGCCTGGCAGGATGGCCTGGATTGCAACTAAACATCTGTTTCCATTTAAAGACACATGGCTCTGCCTGATGTAAGTGGAGAGATGAATCATTTGCTCTGTAGATATAGATCCAAAAATGGAGCTAGAGCTGCCCGTCATCAAATTTGAGTGGAGAACATTGGCCTTGCCCCTTCAGCACCCTCCTTCCCCAGTTTTTATGCAGTCTTGACTACAAAGGGCAGCAGACACAAGGATTCATGATAGTATTATAGTGACTCAGCACAGCGACCAAACCAATACCATAGTGACTGCATAGGACAGAGCAGAACTGCCCTATAGGGTTTCCAAGACTGTAAATCTTTACTGAAGCAGACTGCCTCATCTTTCTCCCACAGAGTGGCTGGTGGGTTCGAACCAGTGACCTTTTGGTTAGCAGCAGAGTGCTGAACCTCTGTACTTCCACGGCTCCTGAGCAAGAAGATAATGTAGTGTAATGACGAGTCCAAGCTCTGAGTTACTGAACTGAGTTGAAGCCACAGTGTAACTGCCCACCAACCAGGTGGTTCTGGGCAATCTGTCTGACCTGACACTCAGTTAGCTCATCTGTGAAAAGGGATAATAACACTATAGTAATGTAAGAATACATTCCCTCGGTGGTACTACTATGACAAGTACTCCTGTTTACGGTAATAAAACAAATAAAAACAGTAGCCACCACGCTGACCCCAGTCATGGTGACCGCCACGCTGACCCCACCCATGGTGGCCACCATATTGACCGCACTCGTGGTGACCGCCACGCTGACCCCACTCGTGGTGGCCGCCACCCTGACCCCACTCGTGGTGGCCGCCACGCTGACCCCACTCGTGGTGGCCGCCACGCTGACCCCACTCGTGGTGGCCGCCACGCTGACCCCACTCGTGGTGGCCGCCACGCTGACCCCACTCGTGGTGGCCGCCACGCTGACCCCACTCGTGGTGGCCGCCACGCTGACCCCACTCGTGGTGGCCGCCACGCTGACCCCACTCGTGGTGGCCGCCACGCTGACCCCACTCGTGGTGGCCGCCACGCTGACCCCACTCGTGGTGGCCGCCACGCTGACCCCACTCGTGGTGGCCGCCACGCTGACCCCACTCGTGGTGGCCGCCACGCTGACCCTACTCGTGGTAGCCGTGTGTTCCAGGGCAGGACTGTGCTCCAGTTTTCAAGGCCGTGACCTTTCAGAAGCAGACTGCCACGTCTTTCTTCCAAGGTACCTCTAGGTGGGGTCAAACTGCCAGCCTTTGGGCTAAAATCCTGTAGCTGAGCACATTTGTGCCTCCAGGGACTACTTATAATAATGATTTCTTCCCAACTTCGAGGGGCTACAGTTTCCCTAATAATAAGGAATGAATCAGGGCCAATGGTGTTCCTTGAAATGATCAGCTAAAAAGAAATACAAGCTACGGATACTAACCACTTTTAACTAAGCATTGTATA
>NW_006921648.1:12617548-12639668 GCF_000298275.1 Orycteropus afer afer
AATGAGAAGTTATAGTCTCATGGATAGATTCACGACTACCAGTGATGGCAAAGTGTGGTTTTCCTGAAGGTGGGGAGACAGGCCAGTCATGACCCCTTCCTTCTGCTTAGTCCCCTGAGGTTTCAATTTCCACATAGAAAGCACCCTCTTTTATTTCTATTTCCTGTGGGCTGGCGGTGGGGGTGGGACAGCAGATACAAAAAGGATGTTGACTCTGATCTTTTGGTCCACTAGGTATATTATTTCAGAATGGGAGTAAAACTAGTAGAATGTTCCAGCTGCACCATATGTCAGACAAAGCCTAATTGCCAATTTCCTTAATATTAGTATTTGATTCAACCATCTACTTGTTGAATTTGTCCCTTTTAAGAATTTGTTTCATAGAATAATAACAAACAGTAGTAATAGGAGACAGAGATTTTTTTAAATGTTGGCAATGACAGAATAACTGGACACAACCTAACTGTCCACCAATCAGAGACAGTCGAACACCTTCTAGTACCTTCACCACAGAGAAGCGTGAAATACATCTACATGGCTGCTTTGGAAAGATAACAACAAGAACAGAGGGAACAAATCTGTCTTTTCCACTCCCACAAACAAAAAGTTATACATGTGAGTATACCTAAACGTGGAAATTTCCTGTCAGTCTTCATGAGAAACGATTAACCACAGTTTTCTCTGAGGAGAAACAGATCAGTGGGGGCAGGAAAATGTACCTCTTTTTCTGTGTATATACCCTTTGGAACAGTCTGATTTTATTTATTTTTCAACGATGAGCATGATGGGGCTACCAAACCTATTCCAGTTTCAAGGCAGCCTTCTCCATGCCACTACACCAAACCGGAGCTTGCCAACGTATGCCCGCATAGCACCACACACCACGCTCACTATCACTGTCTCAGAAATACCAAACTCACTCCATCGAGTTGATTCTGACTCACAGCGACCCCCACTGGGTTTCTAAGGCTGTAAATCTTTACAGAAATAGATTGTCTCATCATCCTTCTGTGGAGCGGCTAGTGGGTTTGAACCGCTGACCTGCTGGTTAACAGCCAAATGCCTTATCCACTACACCACCAGAGCTCCTTATCACTGTCTAAGGGCCACTGTTTTATTTGTATGACTATTTCCTTACTGTCTTTTCCTGACTAGTCTGTATTCTTACCAAGGGCAGGACCTGTCCTTGTTTCCTGCTAAGTAGTGCCAGGCACAGAAGCAGGTCTTTAATACTTATTTGCTGTTAGGAACTGAACAACATTAAAACTGAATGACTCAATTCAGTTCCCAGCAATCAAAGATATGAGCAATGATTGGTGGAACAGGAGGAAGCTACACTGGAAAACACTGTGACTAGGAACACGGTAGCACGAGCAGTTCTGAATGGAACTTAAGAAAATGATTTATTCCTTTGATTAAACACATTTACCTTCATCTAGTGTCACAAAATTTATAAAGCCATAATCCTTTCCAGTTCTACTGCTTTTCATTATCAAGTCCTGACTGAGGTATGTAGATTCACTGATTTAACCCTTTGCGAACATAAACATTACTCACATGGTGATCCAGCACCACATTGCTAAATGATCAAGCTTAATCAGACTCTAGCGGTTTTTAAATTATAGATGGTAGTAGACAGGAGTCATCTAATTTTGCATCCAGCTTGTGACAGCAACTACCCCCAGATATGTGTGCAAACTCACTGCTGAATATGATCTATTAACCCAATTGTTGTTGTTGTTATGTGCCGTCGAGTCGGCCCCAACTCATAGTGACCCCTCCTTGGGTTTCCGAGGCAGTATCACTACGGAAGTAGGATTGCCCAACCTTCCTTCCGAGGAGTGGCTGGTGGGTTTGAACCGCCAGCCGTCTGGTTATCAGGCAAGTGTCTTAGCTACTATGCTACCAGAGCTCCCATTAACCCAATTGGTCAGATATAATTAATGAAATAGACTTAACTGCTCAACAGAAGAGGGGGCTTTGATATGCTATACACTATGCTTCAAGGTGTTTTAGGGAAAGAAGAAGAACAACAACAAAAAAGGTATATTATCCAAGTGAAATTTCTAAAGTTGCCACCTTATAGATCGATACAAAATTTCATCAAAAGGATATTTATGGACTATGACAGCAGTATTTCACCCAAATAGCAGGTAAAGAAATGAAGGACTCATAATTTTTTATATAAATCAAGTAACATATTGAGCAGACCTCGGGACTGTATTCCAATAAACTGCTTAGGAACTGGGGAAAAGAGCACAGAACTTGAAACACACAGGTGAGATTCTAAATTCCGAGAGTTACAAACATGGGTGTGTGTCCTCAGCACTGCTGGCATTCTAAGTATGCTCCGGTTTCCAACTTCTCATTTTTTTAATTTCACATTCTGATCATCTAACCAATTACCTGGTAATTGAACCCCTTTGGGATCATGATCCTTTTCAGTCCTTCATTTAGTTGCAGAAAATAGGCCCATCAAGGAGGTAAAATGTTCCAATTTCAGGACATGAAATAACAATGAAAGGGAAACTGGAAATACTCCAATCAGCTACACATGAGCTGGAAAGTCACTAAAAACCCACTGCTATAGCATCCATTCCAACTCACAGCAACCCTACAGGACAGAGTAGAACTGCTCCACAGGGTTTCCAAGGCTGTAAATCTTTCCAGAAGCAGACTGCCACATCTTTCTCCCACAGAGCAGCTCGTGGGTTCGAAATGATGACCTTCCAATTAGCAGCCAAGCACTTAACCACCAGAGCTCCTCAGAAAGAGGCCGGTGTGGTCCACAACACCTCAGTCTGCCGATGGATGCAGCAGGCCTTTGAGGCATCTGGCAGCACTCCAAATTTATCTTCTCTAGAAAACATCCAAGTATTAAGTGAAATTTTGCTAAAGATAATGGGGGGGGGGGGAACAGCTGCAGCAGTAAATATACAGGGAACTACCAGAAATTCAAATTGGATTCAGAAGAGGACATAGAACGAGGGATATCATTGCTGATGTCAGATGGATCTTGGCTGAAAGCGATGGATACTACAAAGATGATAAACTGTGTTTTACTGACTATGCAAAGGCATTTGATTGTTATGGATAACATTGCAAAGAATGGGAATTCCAGAACATTTCATTGTGCTCATGAGGAACCTGTACACAGACCAAGAGCCAGTCATTTGAACAGAACAAAAGGATACTGCCTGGTTTAAAATCAGGAAAAGTGTGTATCAGGGTTGTATCCTTTCACCATACTTAGTCTGTATGCTAAGCAAATAACCCAAGAAGCTGAACTATATTTAAGAACACGGTATCAGGATTGGAAGAAGGCGCATTAATAATCTGCGATATGCAGATGACAAAGCCTTGCTTGCTGAAAGTAAAGAAGACTTGAAGGACTTACCGATGGAGATCAAAGACTACAGCCTTCAGTATGGATTATACCTCAACATAAAGAAATCAAAAATCCTCACAACTGCATCAATGAGCAACATCATGATAAATGGAGAAAAGATTGAAGTTACCAAAGATTTCATTTTACTTGGATCCACAGTCAATGCCCATGGAAGCAGTGGTCCAGAAATTAAACAACATATCGCATTGGGCAAATGGGCTGCAAAAGATGTCTTTAAAGTGTTAAAGAGCAAAGATGTCACTTTGAAGACTAAGGTGCACCTGATGCCAGCCACTGTATTTTCAATAGCCTTCTATGCATGTGAGAGCTGGACAATAAATAAGGAAGACCACAGAAGAACTGATGCATTTGGATTAAGGTGATGGCAAAGAATACTGCATGTACCATGGAGTGCTAGAAGAACAAACTGAATAAATATGTCTTGGAAGAAGTACAGCTGAAATGTTCATTAGAAGCAAGAATGGCCAGACTTCATCTCGTTGGTCATGTTGTCAGAAAGGATCAGTCCATGGAGAAGGATATCATGCTGGGTACAATAGGGAGTCAGTGAAAAAGGGAAGACCTTCAACGAGATGGACAGACACAGCGGCTTGGCAATGGGCTCAAGCATGACAACGATTCTGAGGATGGCACAGTGTTTCCCTCTGTTGTACACAGTGTCACTGTGAGTCGGGGCCAACTCAGTGGCACCTAACAACAACAACAACAGGAAATGTCCAGGGAAGGGCAGAGGGTGGAAGCTCAGTCCAGTGCTATTCTGCTTAGAGAGCTACTCTGGGTCTCTGAGCACTGTCACAACTGTAGTGAGTTCCAAAGCAGCTATAGAAATATGCTGGACTGTACCCAATTTGATGGGGCTTATGTGAAGGAAACCTACTCATGGTCCTTCCTGTCCAGGTTAAGACTCCCTGCCCAAATGTGAAATATCTAGAACAGGTAGGTATATACAGGCCTGAGGCTTTTAGTGGTTACTAAGGACGGTCAGGGTTAACCAGAAGGCTGGCAGTTCAAACCCACCAGTCACTCCTCGGAAGGAAGGCTGGGCAATCTACTTTGGTAGTGATACTGCCTCGGAAACCCAAGGAGGGGTCGCTATGAGTCGGGTCCAACTTGAGGGCACATAACAACAACAACAAGGACAGTCAGGAGGGAAGGAGGTAGGGGACTTTTCCTAGGGGACACTGAGCTTCTGTTAAGTATGATGGGAAAATCTGGAAATGAGTAATGGTGATGGTTGTGCAACATGATGAATACGACATCACAAAATTGTGCATGTAGCATATGTTGAAATGGAAACATTTTGTTACATATCTATTTACCATAATTTTTTAAAAAGTGCTAAGATGAAAATATTTTTTTAAAAAATAATAATAGTAACAGATAAAAGTCCTTAACTCCAGAAATATAGTAAGGCTGGCCCTTTAGAATAGTTAGTGCCTCATAAGGAGTCCTTGTAAAATTTTTCTTTCAAATTTAAGACTTTCCAAGAAAAGCTACGTTCCTCTTGGTCATTTGCAAGATTTTGTTTCTTTGACAACTATCTTTTCTCTCTGCCTAAATTTTCAACTTAACTCTATCAACCACAAGGACCCTGAAGGTCTCCCAATTGTTTCTGCTCCCCAGCTTAAGGTCTTGACTTTCTATACAAACTTATGTTTTCCTTGGTCTTGAGAATTCATTGTTTCCTTATATCTTCCCATTAAACTACATGTGTTCATTTTAAGCCTTCTCCAATGCTTCATGGAACAAACAAAACAAAAAGGCAAAGTTCTCTCAATTTTCAGTTTTTGATTCAAACGCTGGAAACTAGAGAGAAAAAAAATATTTAAGTTTGTTTGTTTGGTTTCCTTAATTAAAAGATAACTAGGAGCTCTGGTGGTGTAGTGCCTAAGGCATCTGCCTGCTAACCAGAAGGGTGGCAGTTCAAACTCACCAGCAACTCCTCGAAAGGAAGATTAGGCAACCTACTTCCGTACAGATACCGCCTTGGAAACCCAAGGAAGGGTCACTATGAGTCAAATCGACTCGACAGCAGTAGGTTTGGTTTTTTTGGTTATTGAAACAAGTTGCCAACAAGTTGATTGACTCACGGCGACCCCATATGTGTCAAACTAGAACTGCGGGTCTTGAGGTTTTCAGTGACTGATTTTTTTTCACCAGGCCTTTCTTCTGAGAAACCTCTGGATAAACTTAACCTCCAACCTTTCAGTCAGCAGCCAAGCTTAACACATGCACTGTTTGCACACCCAGGGCCTCCAGATGTTAACTAGCCCCTCCTATCGTGCACCAGTTCTTTATGTAATATTCAGACATCCACATTTTGTTAACTATAGCCAAGAAGGTCTTTGGTCTGTTTCTTTGTTTTTGCCTTTAACATCTGTACTCCTTCCAGAACCTTCCTTTCCTTGCCCATTTTGTATTTTTTGGTCTTTAATTAAAGGTAGTTCTGCTACTGAGTTTATAAAATATCAATTATAATATCCCACTTTGAATATGAAAAGGAGGCTCCAACAAGTCAAAGAACAAGAGGACATGGACATGGACATGGGCTTTTAATCTGGGTCTGTGTAGATCTGTGAACTTGGAAGGAAAAAAAAAAAAACTACCCCATTCACTAGCCTCTAACTTTTTCCTTTCCTCCTACTTTAAAGTCAGGCAGGCAATCGCAGAGGGCTCAATGTTCCTGGGACTGTGACTAACAGAATCACATATACTTTTCACCTCCATTTCAGTTGTTGGGGATTCCACAGAGCATTGTTTAAAATCATCCCCCTGTAACATATGCTCACTAGCTCTGCTGCTGGAACACGTTCTATCAATAAACCAGTGTGCACATCTGCCTATCAAATCATTTTTAAAGCATTCTGATAACTGCACGTCAACAGAATTGGTTTCCTTTGAAATCCTATGTGCTTTATTTTCTGCATTAAAAAACAGTCCTGAGATGTGGTGCAGAGGCTTTTTTGTCCACAGCACAAAACAGGATAAAACACCATCATAGCTTCCTAGCGCTGCTGTGACACGAATGCCACAGGTGGGTGGACGTGAAGAACAGAACACTATTCCTCACAGTTCTGGAGGGTAAAAGTCTAAGTCAGGATGCCGGCTGTGTTAATTCCTTCCTCATCGGCAGCCCCAGGCATTCCCTGGCTCCTTGGTGACCTTCACATGGCATCTTCTCCCCTGACTTGCTTGTCTCTGTGTTGATCTGCTCTCTATAGAATTCAGAAGCCGTCAGGTTTAGGACCCTCCCTCCAGTGGTACGATCTCACCTGACTGATCACATGACATTAGATTGTGTTGTGGACGGGGATGGCATGGCATTAGGTTAGATTAAATCCACAGGTACAGGGATTAGGATTCCCACATATATCTGGGGGGACACAAGTCAACCCCTAACAGAGGCTGTGATGTAGAACAAGGAGTTAACACAGCCAGCAGAGAGAGCAGCGCCTGTGCCATCCAGGGTGGAAGGATGATCACTGTCCCCAACTATGCTGCTTCTCATCACACACCTAATCAGAAACAACTTCTCAGGAATGCTCCAAGCTCCCTAATTAGTAATATTAGGTAAATTAGCACCAGCCACTTTCAATCAGCCTCAGCAGAAGGGAGGTACTGTCACTGATTGCTAGGATGCTTCAACGGTGCTTCTAATGGATGTGAAGTAGCAGAAGAGCCAAGGTCTGGGCTTACTGCTCCTGGGTCCTGCTCAGCTTTCAGCCCACGCACAGCCTGCCGGAGAACCAGGCCACTGTGGGGCCTGGTGACAGTTCAACTATAGTGTGGTGTTTTGTCCCACTCATGTAACTCCCCTGTTATATTTCTATCTGTTAAACTGTGTAGTAAGTTGTCTTTAAATCTTGGGAATTTCTTGGAACTAGGAGTAGGCACTTAAAAAAAAAAAGAACCTCAAGCCTAATTATAAAGCTGAGAAAAGGAGTGTGAAATAACTGAGCTTCTTTAAAAAAAAAAACAGACTGCAATATGGATCAAAGGGCTTCAGTTCAGTACAAACTGCCTGGGTCCCTACAATGTAGCAGGCAGTGCAGGGATCTGTCTCTTGTCCAGAGACTGAAGATGTCAGTTGCATAAAGAGGATAAGAAGAAAAGGGCCAGTCAGTCCCTGCGAGGCAGAACCCGGGGAAAAGAGCATAAACTGGCCAGTGTTCACTCAGCATGCGCGTCAAAGTAGATCCCAAGCCCAGCCATTCCACCTTGACCTTGGGCAGACAGACAAGCCTAAGAAATACGTGAGTACACAAGACACAAGCCGAGGATGCTCATAGTGGCATTAGTTAGATTAGCCCAACCGGGAGTTATACGAGGAGATTGCCTCTCCTAGTAATAGCAACACCAGCAGAGAACATTAACCAATTATTAGATCCCAGTCCACACAGTGCAATGCCACTAATAAAAGCCTGACATAGATCTATATAGACTGACATAAAAAGATTTTGCAGAGAGATGGAAGGGGAAAAGCCAGTCACAGAACTGCGTGCACAGCATGATCCCATCTATATTTTTTAAAAGGCTGCTTATATACATGCAATTTACAATAATGGTCCTCTGAGGAGGAAGGTGGGGAGAGGAGATTTTCATAGTTTAGATTTTAAATCTTGACAAAGAGAACGTATTCACCTATAACTTGCACAACTGAAAACTCTAATACAGTAGTAACAAAACCTAACATATCTAACCCAGTCTGAATCCTACAAAAGATCAAAATGACAAAGCAATGTAAGAAATAATTTCATGTCATAGAAAACCCTATAGAGCAGTTCTATTTCGTCAAAGGGGTCGCTGTGAGTTGAAAATCAACCTGACGGCACCTAACAACAACCTAACAACAACCTACATCCACATGTTCTTTGTTTCTAGGTCAACAGGGACTTCTGTTTTATTCACTGACATAGGCCAAGCATCTAGCACAGTGCATGGCACAGAGTAGGCACTCAGTACAGATTTGCTCAATAAATGAACTACTTCCTCATTTATTTCAGACATCTGTACCAGGTACCTACCACACATTGGATACTTGATGAGAATCATGAAAAACACAATAGCAATTTATTTTACCTTCATCCACTGAACACCCTCCATGTACCCAAGGCACTGAATGAAAATATACGCCAATGCACACACACGCATGCACACGTGTCCAATCACTTAAGAATTAAGCTTGGGGGAAGATGAACTTTTGGAGGTTGGAGGAAGGAGATAAAGCCCTTTCCTGGCCACAGCCTTAATCCTAGCTTTGGTTTTCAAAATCGTGCCTCTGAGGCTTTGCTTATCTGCGCCTCTCTTCCACCAGAATTGCCTTCACATGCTGGTGCCTGCCCGCTGAAGGGAACTGAATGGAGGCCTTCCTGGCAATGCAAACGATGGAAGAACAGACGGCTCTATTCTGCCCGAAGCTCAGCACACCGAAACACCCCATGGCCGCTCAATGATTTACTTCCCAATTCTACACATTAACCAGAGAATTAGAAATCACCAGGTTGAGAAGGAGTCTTGATGTTTGTTTGGCCATTGGGAGCCCAGCCCTTCGCTCCTAAGTGAAGGTGAAGGATTACTAAACTAAATGAAATAAATTCTCAGGTCTCTCATTAGCACCTTCTTCCCCATGGAAAAATCACAATTCCATTTATCTGTCATTCTACTTTACACTCCCAGAATGTCTCCCACTCTTAACCACCACTCTGTTGACGGCTTTATTCTCCAGTCTATCCCAGCCGTATCTGGGGGGACCCAGCCCTTCTCCACCTTGAATCTAGGACTTCTCCACCTAAATGGATTATTCTGCACTTCTCTATAGCAAACATCACCTTCAGGCACACATCCTCTTCTCCAATTTCTCAGAGGCATTTCTCAATTCAATTTCATCTTCATATTGAGTCACTTGATCCCAACAGAAATGGTCCCAAAAACTCAAATATATCTGGGACTGTTTTAACTTTAAAACTAAAATGTGGTTACCATGCAATAGAGGATCCACACTGAGTCAGAGGGAGGAAAAAGCCTTCTGGTTTTAGTGAGGAAAGATATCATCACCCAAAGCCCAACATTATCAGTATTACAATCCACACACTCAAATCCAAAACCTTCTGGGCCAGAACTGTTCTGAAATTCAGAATTTTCAAACATTAGAATAAAGTACATTGAGCACAATTAAGTCACACCTCGAGTTGGGTCTGGGGCAGCACCCCAGAACGGAACCCAGCAGTATTTCTCTAGGAAAATGCAGGACTACTCGAAGTAGGATAAATAACAACTATAAACAGCCATGTATCAGTTTGGGTCAGTTTTGCTACCCACTGAGTCAGTTTCAAACTTACGAAAAAGCTCTCAGTCTTCAGAGGTCTGAGCGTTGGGATGGCAGATGAGTGACTGTGCACATGTACTATGACCCAAGTCAGCAAATCCGCTCTAGCTGTCCTGCCTAAAGAACCTTCAGCATGTCTGTGTGGCTGTTTTCCTGAAGATTTTTTTTCTGCTTTGCAAGTCCTGCATAGCAGAAGTCATCTTCCTTTACTTATCCATAGGAGCTCTGATGGTGCAGTGGTTAAGCACTTGGCTGCTAACCAAAAGTTCAGCAGTTTGAACCCACCAGCTGCTCTGTGGGAGAAAGATGTACAGTCTGCTCCCATAAAGATTACAGCCTTGGAAACCCTGCCTGTGAGGCAGTTCTGCTCTGTCCTAGAGTGTTGTATGAATCAGAATCAACTTGCTAGTGGCACCAAACAATAACAGGTGGTATAAATGGTCAATGCACTTGGCTACTAACCAAAAGGCTGGAGGTTTGAGTCCACCAAAGGCACCTTGGAAGATAAACCTGGCATCTACTGATGAAAAGTTAGCCATTGAAAACCCCAGAGAGCACAGTTCTACTCAGACATACTTGGTGTGGTGGTTAAGTTTTTGTGTCAACTTGGCTGGGCCTGGTTGAGTGGCTGGGCAGCTGAATGTAGTTACTCCCCATGATGAGATTGGTAATTAACTCCATGGTGGAATCTATCAGAGCAGCTGAGTAGCTGCTTTGGGTATGTGGTCTGCTTCCCGTAGATAAGAAACAGCTTTGGGAATGGTCTCTAGCTTATGGCACGCTTGAACCCTGCATGTAACCATGTCGTTGTTCAGCAGCCTGCCATGCTCTGCTGACCTTGGGACTTTCAATGGACTAAAATTAATGGGCTATCCTGTGGTTTGGTAACATTGGGACTATGCCTTTTTACTTGTCAACCTTGGGCTTGTCAGCCTCAGCAGCCAGCAGCTGTCTTAATGAAGAAAAGCCTCTAGCTTCAGTGGGCCAGGAACAAGAGACAGGGCTCAAGCCAAAAGCTGAGGGGGTTTCACCCAGCCCCTAGATCCTGGCACTTTGAACTTAGACTTAAAGCCTCCAAACTATAAGAGAATAAACTCCTGTTTGTTCAAGCCATCCCATTTGTGATATTTTCTTGTCAGAGCAAGCACTAGGTAACCAGAACACTTGGGGTCTTCTTGAGTTGGAGTTGACTTGACTGTTATTTAAAAAAAAAAAAAAGACTCAAATAATTTCACTTTGACAGCTAAGCATGTCTAAAGCAATGACAGTTTTGGTAAATAACATTATCTTCTAACAGTTGAAAGGAATTCTCACAAACCGCTTACAAACACATAAGAATCATACTTAATACATGGAAACACACAAAACATAAGATCTTGCATACTTTAGTCTACTAAGTGCCTCTTGAACTTTATCACCTATGGACCCATCTGGAGATCCTATGAAAATGCTGATTCTAACTCACTAGGTCTGGGTGTTTCTTCTCATTTTGAGTCATGCCATATCAGCAAATGAAGGTCCTGACTGCTTTACTCCACCCATGTCATTAGGGTTGACTCTACTTTGAGCAGGCAGCTCTTCCCCAGTCAATCTACTTTACATTGCCACAGTGTCTTCCGTTCTAGACTACTGAGTGCCTTCCAACCTGAGGGCACTGTTATCAGTGTTCCACTGTTACTCGTGTTTTCAGTGGCCAATTTTTTCAGAAGTAGGCTGCCATGTCCCCTTTTCTAGTCTGTGGAAACTCCACTGAAACCTGTCTACCATGGGCGAACCTGCTGGTATTTGAAACACCAGTGGCACAGCTTCCAGAATCACAGCAACATGCAAGCCACCACAGTATTACACAAGGACAGGTTAAATGAGAAGAAACAGCTGCAAACCTCCACTAATAATCAGAACATGGAATGTACCAAATATGAATCTAGGAAAACTGGGAGTTGCAAAAACTTTAATGGAATGCATAAAGATCAATAGTCTAAGCATTAGTGAGCTGAAATGGACTGGTATTGGCCATTCTGAATCAGACAATCATATGATCTACTCTGCTGGGAATGACATCATGAAGAGGACTGGTATCACATTCACTGTCAAAAAGAACATTTCCAGATCTATCCTGAAGTACAACACTGTCAGTGATAGGATAATATCCATACACCTACAAGGAAGACCAGTTAATACTTCTACTATTCAAATTTCCATATCAACTACTAAAGCCAAAGATGAAGAAACTGAAGATTTATACCAACTTCTGCAGTTTAAAGTTGATCAAACATGCAATCAAGATACATTTATAATTACTGGTGATTGGAATGCAGAAGTGGGAAACAAAGAGGAAGCATGGAAATTGGAAAATGTGGCCTTTGTGACAGAAATGACACCAGGGAATGCATGACAGAATTTTGAAATAACAATGATTTATTCACTGCAAACACTTTTTTTCAACAACACAAATGGAAATTATACTCATGGACCTCACCAGATGGAAAATACAGAAATCAAATCAACTACATCAGTGGAAAGAAACAATAGACAAGCTCAATATCATCAGTGAGAACAAGGCTAGGTGCTGACTATGGAACAGACTATCAACTGCTCAAAATCAAGTTCAAGTTAAACCTAAAGAAAATTCAAACAAGTCCACAAGAGCCAAAATATGGCCTTGATTATGTATTCCACTTGAATTTAGAGACCATCTGAAGGACAGATTTGATGCATTAAACACCAATAACCAAAGACCAGATGAGTAGTGAGATGACAGCAAGGACATCATACGTGAAGAAAGCAAAAGACTGTTAAAAAGAGAGGAAAGGAAGAAAAGACCAAAACGGATATCAGAAAGGACTCTGCAACTTGTTCTTGAATGGAGAACAGCTAAAGCAAATGGAAGAAATGATGAAATCAAAGAGGTGAACAGAAGATTTCAAGGGGCAGTCAAGAAAATAAAGTATTATAATGAAATGTGCAAAGACCTAGAGTTAGAAAACCAAAGAGAAAGAAAAAGCTTGGTGTTCTCAAGCTGAAAAGAACCGAAGAAAAAAATTCAAGCCTCCAGATGCAATACTGAAAGATTATATGGGCAAAATATTGCATGACACAGAAACATCAAAAGAAAATGGAAGGAATACAAATACTCACTGTACCAAAAAGAATAGGTTGCTGTTCAACAATTTCAAGAGGTGGCATATGATCAAGAACCAACAGGACTGAAGGAAGAAGGCCAACTGGCACTGAAGGCATTAGCAAAAATCGAGGCTCCAGGAATGGGCTAAATACTGATTGAGATGTTTCAACAAACAGATGGAAACACTGGAGGTACTTACTCGTTTATGCCAAAAAATCTGGAAGAGAGCTACCTGGCCAACTGACTGGAAAAGGTCCATTTGTGCCTATTCCAAAGAAAGATGATGCAACAGAATGTGGAAATTATCAAATAACATCATTAATAACACATGCAAGTAAAATTTTGCTGAAAATAATTCAAAACCAGTTACAGCAGGATATTGAGAGGGAACTGCCAGAAATTCAAGCTGGATACAGAAAAGGATTTGGAATGAGGATATCATTGCTGATGTCACATGGATCATGGCTGAAATGAGAGAATACCAGAAAGATGTTTACCTGTGTTTTATTGACTACGCAAAGGCATATTTGAATGTGTGGATCATAACAGATTATGGATAATAGTGGGAAGAATGAGAAGTCTAGAACACTTAACTGTGCTCATGAGGAACCTGTACTTAGACCAAGAAGTAGTTATTCAGACTGAAAAAGGGGAAGATGCATGATTTAAAATAAGGAAAGCTGAGCATCAGGGTTCTATCCTTTCACCATACTTATTCAATGTGCATGCTGAGCAAATAATCTGAAAAGCTGGACTATAAGAAGAAGAACACAGTATCAGGATTGGAGGAAGACTCATTAACAACCTGAGATATGCAGATGACACAAACTTGCTTGCTGAAAGCGAAGACTTAAAGCACTTACTGATGAAGATCAAAGTCTACAGCCTTCAGTATGGGTTATATCTCAACATTAAGAAAACAAAAGTCCTCACAACTGGACCAATAAGCAACACCATGATAAACAGGGAAAAGATGGATACTGTCAAGGATTTCATTTACTTGGATCCACAATCAACACCCATGGAAGCAGCAGTCTAGAAATCAGACTATGTGTTACACTGGGCAAATGTGCTGCAAAAAACCTCTTTAAAGTGTTAAAAGAGCAAAGATGTCACTTTGAAGATTAAGGTGTACTTGGCCACGG
This sequence comes from Orycteropus afer afer, assembly GCF_000298275.1. Classification (NCBI taxonomy): domain Eukaryota; kingdom Metazoa; phylum Chordata; class Mammalia; order Tubulidentata; family Orycteropodidae; genus Orycteropus; species Orycteropus afer. The sequence continues at coordinate 12,631,552 of NW_006921648.1, forward strand.
TATTGTCAACTGCCTTATATGCATATAAGGAGCTCTGTTGGTATAGTGGGTAAGACATTTAGCTGCTAACCAGAAGGTCAGTGGTTCAAACCCACCAATTGCTCCCTGGGAGGAAGATGAGGCAATCTACTTCTGTAGAGATATACAGCCTAGGAAACCCAGTGGGGGTCATTATGCATCAGAATCAACTCAGCAGCAGTCGGTTTGGTTTCTGGTTTTCACATGCATGTGAGAGCTGGACGATGAATAGGGAAGATCACAAAAGAAATGACCAGTTGAATTAAGGTGCTGGTGAAGAATATTGAAAATACCACGAACTGTCAGAGAACAAACAAATCTCTCCTGGAGGAAGTACAGCCAGAATGCTTCTCAGAAGCAAGGATGGTGAGACATGGTCCCTCATACTTTGGACATGTTCTCAGAAGGGACTAGTGCCTAGAGAAGGATATCATGCTGGGTAAAGTATTCAGCAAAAAAGAGGAAGAACCTTAGTGAGCTGGACTGACATACGGGCTCAAACAAAGCAACGCTGTAGAGACGGAGCAGGGCCACGCAGAGTTTTATTCTGTCGTATGTGAAGTCACTATAAGTCTGAACCAACTGGACAGTACCCAACGACATCCAAGATTGTGCATTTTTAACAAGCTCCCAGTGGCACTGCTGCTGTTGTTCTGGGGACCACCCTTTGAGTAGCAAGGCTGCAGTGGAAATTGCATGGAGTTTAAAAATAGATACACTTGAGTTACATCCTGGCTGTACCATTTAGAAGCTGAGTAACCTTGGGCAAAGGTTACTGCTCTGAGCCAATTTCCCCATCAGTTAAAAAGGAAAGAATAATGAGAAGGTTGTAAGGAGAGGTGAGGCAGCCATTACAGCTCAGACTTTTGTTTCTTTCCATGGCAGCCTGTGGACGGGTTGAAGTGTGGCCCTCAAATATGTCCACATCCTAATCCCTGAAGCCTGTACCTGGCAAAGGGGAATTTTCAGGTGTGAGTAAGTTAAAGATCTTGATGAAGGAATTAGCCTGGATGATCCAGGTGGGCCCGATGGCATCACAAGAGTCCTTACAAGGAGGAGGCAAGAAGGCCACAGTAACAGATGGTAAGAACAGAAGCAGAGGTCCGAGGAGGGAGAAGATGCTACACTCCTGGCTTGTTAGGTAGGAAGGGGCCACAAGCCAAGGAATACAGGAGGCCTCTAGGGGCTGGAAGCCATAGAAGGGTTATAGCGTTGTAGACCCATTTTAGACTTGTGATCTCCAAAACCGTACAATAATAAATGTGTGTTGTTTTATGCCACGATTGTGGCAATTTGTTACAGCAGCAATTGGAAATTAACACACCATCTACTGACATGATGCTAGTGCAGGTTTGCCTCATAAACAGACAAGTTCCTGAGGCTATACATCAACTGAAACTAAATCATGGAACAGTTCCCCAAGTGGAGGTCAATCCATAAAGAGCTTCAAGGGAAAAGTCTGTCCCATGTGATATGGTTTGTTTGGTTACAGCAAGGTTTAATAAGCAGGGGTACAAGTGGATTAGTAACACACACTATTTTAAAGGTTCAGTGGAATCTCTTGCACTGTGACTTATCATCACACTCTGATTCAGCAGTTTCATATGTAATCACTGAAATGTAACCAGGATCCTGGGGACAGTATCAATGGGTCAATGCTTCAGTGTCATTGAGACTAAAGAAAGGCCCCCTGGGCTCAAGAGTCAAACACTGAAAATCAATTGCTCTCAATATTTGTACAAATCTTCATTTGCCATTTTTAATGTGGTTTAACCCATAGAGCAGTTCTGTCTAATAAAAAAAAAATACCAAAATAACCAAAAAGATATTTGCAAATTAAACCTATGTCTCAAAACTAAATGGGATTTGTCCAAAACAAAGCAGTTTGCATCCTCAGACTCTTTCCTATGATCCTTGCAACCAATGGCTTCTTCTGCTCCTTCTTGTTGCCAGTTGCTGTCCAGTTGGCCCCTGACCCACGGCAAGCCCATGCATAAAGGAAGGTCTGGTGCCATCTCCATGATCACTTGCAGATCAGACCACTGGGATTCCACAGTTGTCATTAGGAAGCTCTCAGAAGTAGATCACCAGGGCTCTCCTCCTAGTCCATCTCAGTCTGGAAGTACTGCTGGAACCTGTCCAACATCACAGCACCACGCATGCTTCCGTGACTGGTGGCGGCTGCACACCAGGTACGGCGGGCAGCCATCAAATCCAAGTCTCCTTCATGGAAGGCAAGACTCCACCCCTGCACCACCACCTCCCCTTACCATCCACGTTATTGCTCTTGCCCAACCAGACTCTGAGCAACAAGGAAAGACATGGCTTTTCATTCCCACTATTAAATTCACAGCATGTAGCACTGCAACGGACACTTAGTTTGCACACAATAAGTATGTGTGGATGAATATTATGATCAATATCTATAATGGAAAGGCTTTATTATGACTTTCATTATAAAAGCATTACTCTTAGCAGTTATTTTTCTGCATTTTGCACTTAAATCTACTTGGCGCAAAATGTTATTTATGGTGGAATTAAAAGTAAGCTTTCTGATTCTATTTGCCTATTAATAATGCACATTTGATAATTAACAATGTGCTAAGTAGTCAAAGCAAATAATTACTTTTCTAGTGTCTGCCCTGCCTCTGAGCTAAATGAGAGGGAAGCCACATACTCTGTATGAAACACTGGTAACTTATTTAACATTATGCTGAATCTCAGCATTCAGAACAGGTACAGGCCTTTCACTGGATTCGTTAAAGCCCCACAGAAAAGGCTGAGTCTTCAGAGCAGACGGGATTCTTCTCAGGGAGCATTGTATATAAAATGGGTATTTAAAGGTTTGCCAGTTCACATTTAGGTCTTCTGACTACGTGGTAGGGTTGCTCATAAAATTACATCCTTTAATTCACTTATGCTTGGTATATTTTATTCAAGAAGCAATGCAGACACTTGGAAAGTTTTTATTTTAAATCTTATTTTGAAATATGACTGAGTACATTTACATAACTCAGAAAAAGTTGCTAAACATCTATAAGAACCCCTTACATGATTCCAGCGAGTTCCGTAACATTCTTTTTGAAGAACCTCTGGGCAGAAAAAATGTTGAATTTGGAATCCTCTTTTCAAGAGTCCACTAAAAGCAGACGCTCCCTCACTGCGCTCTGCTGATGCCACAGTGTCGAACGGGCCACGTGATTCCTAAGAGGCCTTCGACCTGCAAGTCAGACCACGTGGAAGCAGCATAGGTCTGTTTCATCAGCTAAGACACAACTCCATCAGCAGCTTTGATATCATACAATCCCGTCACTTGGGAACCCTTAGGGGAGAGTTACCAAGAGTAGCCAAGTTTTATAAGCAGCTAAAACTGACCTTTCCTCAAACAAAACTCAGAGCCATCCTTGTGAATGTGTTTCTATCTTCAACGGCTGAGAAGTTCGTCATCTGAATGAAGGTACAGAGGCAACTGCTCCGGCGCTATGCAGCCCCACACTGGTGAGGGTTTAAACTCTTGCTGCTTTGATGGACTCTTGGCTTAGAAACTGAGGCCCTCAGGGGGTAATGGGTTGTGCAAGTTTTCCCAGTACATCAGCGGCAGATGTGGGGCTGACTCTGGTTTCCTGAGTCCTAGTTTAGGTCTTTGTCTTTGCCTTGTCCCTTCCTCCCCGCCCCACCACTCTCGTGCAGATCCCACCCCAGGGCAGGCTGCTCACCAGGGACGGCATCACTGCCTCCCACCTGGTGGGAGTCAAGGGCATGAGCATGTCCACATTCATGACTTCATGTAAAAGACAAGTAGACAGACAATGAGGCAGGTCTGAGGGTTTTCTGCTGGTTACCTTCCCTGGACTTTAGGGGAGCAATTCTGGTTGCCCTTTTCCCACTCTTAAATCTTATTTTGGGGTTTTGTTCCAAATGGGCACACTGCCAGACAAGTGAGTCTGGACGGGGAGGTATCACCACCTCAGGCTCATGACAGGGAACCTTGGTTTCTAAAGGAACCAGACAACATCATGGTGGGGTCACAGTCTTGGTTTACAAAGTAACATTCGCCAGTAACGAACATTTACGGCTACTGCAGTGTTTTCAGCAGTGGTCCTCAGGTCATGTCTGTCCCACTAAGCAGAGGGACACAGGTATGGAGGCAAAGGTGGCCAGCTCTACCTCCCTAATGGCCAGGGCAATCTCCTCTTGCTTCTACTTGCTTACTGGGCTTTACCATTGCCTGAGAGAACAGAATGTCAGAAAAGGAGGAATAAAAGGGAGAAAGTTCTAGAAAGCGTCTCTTATTCCGACATCGCCAGTATCGCACTTTTCCTCTCGTGCTCTTTACACCGCGTAGATGCAGTTGAGCTGACCCTACCCCATGACTTAAGGGGGGCAGCGTAAAGATGGTTTGGGACTTTGGCCCACTTAGAATAAGGTACTTTCTTTCTGTTGTGGTTGCTATAAGAAGGATATAAAGCTACAACTCCCAGGAGCCAACACCTACAGAAAGCCTGCGTGAAAACCAAGCCAGCCCCCAGGAAAGCAGAGCTGAGGGTGGACACTGTGTCCTGGCTCCAGCCTCAGAAGCTCAGGGCTACCCCTGCATCTACAGGCCACGAGGCAACATATACCTAAAAAAATACAAAACTGAATCCAGGTGAAGCTAGAGTTCTGTCACTTGCAACTAAAAAAAACACCAACAAATACAGTAGAAATAAGAGTCTAAGAAGAGGAAAGTGAGAGAGACTACATTTATGGAGTTTGTCCCCTGGAAGCGAAGAAAGATGACACATGCGGATCTGTGCCATTTTTCACATTAAGCTCAGATCATCAGACCTGTAGCTCTGCCTAATTACTGTGATTAATCTCACTAAATTCTAAACATAAAACGAGTGTGCATTTCCGAGTTCAGTGACACTGCACCATCATGGAGAGAAGGGACCCACCATCACTGTATCGAGGCTTCTTTTCAGCTACATCTTTTTTTTTTTCTTCTCTCCTGCCCAGAGGTGCTCAGGAGTGACTGAAGGTGAAGGAGAAGGAAAGGTCACAGAGACAACGCAGGTCTTACCTGGCATGGCATGAACAAGGTCACCACACAGAACAAAGAACTTGGGTTTGGGGTTCAGCTTGTTGACGGCTCGGACAGCTTGTTCAGTCAGACGGATCTCCTGCTCCCATTCATCACCACCTCTGGCACAGTCCCCAGTAGACCAGGCCTTCATCAGTCCAAACTGTGGGTCTGCACCTTGGATGAAGTAGAATGGGCCTTTCCATTCCCTTTCCTTTTCTTAAATGAGAAAAAAGGGAGGGAGGGAAGGAGGAAGAAAGGAGAGAAGGGAGGAAGGAAGATAGAGGGAGAAAGGGAGAGAGAGAGAGAGTTATACAGTCTGTTAGGGAATCAGCCAGGTCACCACGTTACAGATAGAATTGTGTCCCAAAAGACGTGCAGTCCTAACCTGTGTCCCTGTGAGTCTGACCTGGTTTGGAAACAAAGTCTTTCCTTAAAGATGTTATTCATAGGGTGGGTCCTGGTCCTCATCCCTTCTGAGTGGCATCTTATAAAAGGGGAGAACAGTCATAGAGACAGAGTCACACACAGGGTAACTACAGCATGTGAGGCTCCATCTTCAAGGCCAGCAATGCCACGGGACACTGGGGACCGCCAAGAACTGAACAGACTAGCACCCACAGAGGAAATCGAGGCCCTGCCAACAACCTGAATGCAGACTTCTAGCCTCCAGGACTGTGGGAAAATAAATGTCTGTCCTTTAAAGCCACCCACTCTGTGGATTCTGTTACGGCAGCCAAGGGGACCGAGGTGCCCTGTGAGTCGGATACAGCATTTTCCTCAAATTAAGTAGGTCATTTTAATAAGCTGCTGCTCAGACACACCATTTTCCTGTCATAGTCTAGAGGATTTTGATTTATACTAATTATGCCTGGGACCCAGTGATTCCCAAAGGCCAGGGAAAAAAAACATGTGGGCTGCTACAGCCATGCAGCCAAGCTGTTTGTTTGAAAATGAGATGGCCAAAACGCAGCACAGAGCCACAACAGAACATCCTATGTAGGATATTAATGTTCAGTAAGAGTTTCTTAATTAGAATTAAAAATACCAGAGAGTGAATGCAGCCAGAAGTATTATATTTAAATTACTAGGTAGAGTGGTTTAAAATCTTTTATGCCAGGCTTAATGGCGCAACCTGCACTGTTTAGGGGGATGTGATGGGATTTTAATTATGAAACTTAGAGCTCAGAAACTCTATCTGGCTATCTGGTGGGAAATGCAGTGCCAGAAATGAAATCTTGAAATCAGTTAGTCAACGTGGGGGGAAAAAACTGATGCTAGTATTTCAAGGCAACTGGATGTGGGTACACGTGAGGTATGAAGCTGGGGGAGGCATAGTAGGGGAGGTTCTTCTCCTTCCTGAAACGGGAGAGGGGGTTCCCTGAACCACGATTATTAGGCTTGCTCTTCCTCCCACTGGTTCTGCTGAGCCCAGGCTCTGTGGCCTGCAGACCTTACATCTTGAAAGACCTGCAACCAGCGGCCTGCCTCTGAATAGCTGGCCTGGCCATGAGTGGGTTTCCAACTTTTTTTGTTTTGGCAATGGGATCCTTTCTTCGAACAAAATCTCCCACAGCAGACCAAGGCTGAAAACAGGAAACAGTGGTTTTGACAGCAGCATCTCGAGCCTGCAGCCCCTCACTTACCCTCTGAGGAAGCTGAGGCACAGAGAGGTGGCATGGCTTGCCTCACGACCCACCAATGGGGGCAAAACTACCCCACAATCTTGAGCCTGTTTTCTTTTCTTAAATAAATTAATTTATTATGCATGTTAATGGAATAAATGGCATTTTCTTGGGGAGTCATGAAGATCTTACAATTCCCAAAGAGCTCCATGCAATCGTTCCAGGCCTGTGTTTGAGGCGTTCATTGATTCAGTAAGCATTCACAGAGAGTCCACGGTTAGCCAGGCACCATGCAAGGGGCTGGCAACAGACGGTGACCAGCAGATGAGCCCCTGCCCTCCTGAGCTTTCGCTCTCACGGGGGTGACAGACAAGCCACAAGGAACGAAGCAGGGCCGGAAGCAGGGTGTGTGCGGACCATGTGAAGGATGAAGAGGGGAGGAAAGGTCAATATAAATTAGATGGACCAGACTGAGCCGCCCCCTACCATCCAACAATCCTGTCAACAACTTCACTTGTTCAGCCTTCAGATGAGACCATTGCCCTGGGTGACACTGTGACTGCAGCCCTGTAAGAGGCCCTGAGGCAGAAGAATCCAGCTCTGCTACAGCCAGATTCCTGAGGCACACAAAGTATGAGATAACACATTCTTGTTATTTTAAGCCGGAGTGTTGTTGAAGTAACTGGTTACAGAGCAATTGATAGCTACTAATACACTGTGAATCAGACACTGAGAGAGAGGCAGGAGGAAGGCAGGAAGACTTAGAGAGGCAAAGGTTGATGCCTCAGAAAACTGAGGCTCTGCATTATGTTGCAAAGTGAACTGTTAGCATCACTTTTTGTTTTCCTTGAATAATAACCTTTGACACCAGTGGATGCTTTTTATTCTGGTGCTATTTCTGAGGCAGGTGGCAGAGCCATTTAATCAGAATTGGCTCAGAGAGGTGATCATCACCCCAAGGTTGGACCATAAATCAACCTTGTACAACACACAAGTTTATAAACACTTTTCTACGGCCAACGTTTGAACAGATACAGTTCCCTGTGACAAACAGTCATTGTCTCAGAAAGTCAATGAACCCACCTGGACTCCCAGTGACTTTGTGGGACAGAGTAGAGTTGCCCCACAGGGTTCTAAAGGCTATAATCTCTATAGGAGCAGCCTACTACATCTCTCTCCTGCAGAGCAGATGGTGGGTTTGAACTGCCAAACCCTGTGGTTAGCAGCCAAGCACTTAATCACTGTGCCACCAAGACTCCCTCAAAAGTCAATGGTCCTTTCCACCTACTACTTTGGCGAGTAGCGACTGGGATCTTAAAAGCTAGGAAGCTGCCATCTAGATGCAACAACGGGACTCTCCTTGTCAAGAAGAAAGAAGAAAACCAAAATTAATGGAAACAATCAGTCCTAGC
>NW_006921648.1:12640264-12657220 GCF_000298275.1 Orycteropus afer afer
AAAAAAAAAAAGTTTCCATCAAACCGAGTCCAATTCATAGTGGCCCCATGTGAAAAAGTAAAACTGTCCATTGGGTTTCAAAGGTTGTAATCGTTACGGGAGCAGACAGCCGCATCTTTCTCCTGTGGAGTGCCTGGTGGGTTCGAACCACCAACCTTTATATTAGCAGCCGAGCTAACCACTGCTACCTGGGCTTCTTGACAGTCCTTGGAGCTACTGGAATAAATCATTATTATTTATTGAGTTAGTGAAAACGTGGCTGAAGAATCTCAATTTTATGATGACAAAGCACAAATCAATAGATTTGATTTAAAATGAATGGCAGCCCACCCATCAGTCTTCAATCTGCCTGCTCTGTCCAACACAGGCAATCTGGGGACTCAGCACTCTGCAGTTCACAAAGCACCTGGATCCTCTTACGGTTTCTGCTATAGAAGCAGGTGGTCTTTAGTCTTACCTCAATTTTAATCCAGGCTGACTTAAAAATATTGGGGGCTTATAAGGCTTAGTTCTAGAGGTAGGAATCTTTTTGTCCCTTTAAACATTCTGTACACCTCCAAGGAGCTCTGTTTGCACAGTGGTCAAAGAATTTAGCTGCTAACCAAAAGGTTGGCAGTTCAAACCTACCAGCCACTCCACGGAAGAAAGATGAGGCCATCAGCTTCTGTAAAGATCACAGCCTTGGAAACCCTATGGGGCAGTTCTACTCTGACCTATAGGGTCGCTATGAGTGGCAATCGACTCAACGGCAGTTTAGAGTTTACCTCTCAAAACTCATCGCTCAGTTCATCATACTGTGGTGGCTGACATGTTGCTGTGATGCTGGAGGATATGTCACCAGTATTTCAAATACCAACAGGGTCAGCCATGGTGGAGAGGTTTCAGCACAGCTTCCAGACCAACAAAGACCAGGAAGAAAGGCCTGGCAAGCTACTTCTGAAAACTGGCCAATAAAAACCCTAAGGATGCCAATGGAGTATTGTCTGTCACAGGCTGGACATCATCAGAAAAGACTAATCATAAGAGAAAGGGATCGTGTTTGGTAAAGAAGCAGGTCACCAAAAATGAGGGAAACCCTCAATGAGATGAACTGACACAACGACCACAACAACTGACTCAAATATAATGATCATGAAGATGGCTCAGGACTGTTGTACATGGGGTCACCATGGCAACTAACAACACCCCTCAAAAGGGCAGCTTTTTGTTATGAAAGTAAATTCCTAATAATTGCACTGAAGTACTTGGCTGAAGGCCAGCGCTCCCCCAGAAGAAAGCATAGGTATTAGGTGACGGATACCCCCGGGAGCCACAAAGTCTTCTGAGGCCATCCCTTCCAGGGCCCAGCAAGCATCTGCCCCCAGCACTGTCCATCTTCCCCCAGGCGCCCAGACAGCGTTGTCTTGGCAGTTCTGTCCATGGATGTTTGGATACACTGAGGTCCATTCCTGAAGCACCCTGCTATACAATCAAAGCATTTTTCATTACTAGGAGGGGGTCAGGCAGAGGACACTTAGGGAGCTGGACTTTTTTTTTTTTTTAATTTCCTAGACAAAGAGCTTAAACAAAGGACTGCCTGGTTTAACAGTAGGTGACTGACACCTTTCATTAAGGAGAGGGAGAAGGTGAGGATGGTGAGAGAGCAACAGAGTAGCCAGCTGGCTGCATGTGGGTACAGAGATGGCAGGGCTGGCTAACAACCTTGCTTCTCAAAGTACGGCTCGTGGGCCAGCAGCGTCAGCATCACCAGGAGCTTGTTAGAAAGGCGGACTCCCCTTGGGCCACCCCAGACCTACTGAGTCACCTCTGTATTTTAACAAGTCCCAGGTGATCCGTGTATACACCAAAGTCTGAGCACTGCTGGCCTATGACCAACTAAGGAACTCTACCGCCTGAAGCTGACGTGTCTCTCATAAGAAACAGACTGTGGTGCAGTGAATTCCTCAGTATGGCTCTTCCAGCCTTGGTCTTTGTGACACCCATCAGATGACTGGGTGGGACTACGCAAATGTCAGGTGCTTGTGGCCTACCAAGGGGATTGCATAGCTTGTTAATAATGTGTAAAGAAGGTACATAGCAAACCTGCAGGGGTGGGACCATGGAAATAAGTTGCATGGAACCCTAATTTGGAGATTGGTCAGTTTCGTCATTCTGCTAGGCTTAGCCATCTCTGAGGTGGAAAGGGGAAATCTCACTACCATCAAGACAAAGGAGAGCAGGAGTGGAGGGCATCCGTGCACCCAAGATCCCTGGGCAGAGCGATGGTGGCAGCAGAACCAAGAGACTGGCATAAGACAGAGCAGCAGGCTTGCCAGCCCACGGAGCAATAAAGCTGAGTGTTTTGGGACAGAAGGCTTGTTGGTGGAGCTAAAAGACCTTTGCAACACTTGTTCAAGCAGGGCAGAGGCCAAAGGCCAAGAGAGGCATGCTTTCGTGCATAGCCAAGGGGAGGCTGTCCTGATCAAAGAACTGTATCCTGAGTGTTCCTCAACCTGAATGGTAACCTATTAGTTCCTGAATAAACCCCATAATTGTAAGTATTGTGTGTGAGTTCTATGTGGCCACTGCAACAAATTATCGAACCCAGTAGAAAAGTAGAAAGCGCTGTGGGACAAATGGCTGATGTGAGGATTGGTAAAAAGCCTGGAAGGTGGCAGCATGTCTGACCTCCACCTCACAGGAACCAGCCTTGGTCTGCTGGTGGCAATATTCTCTCCCCTTCATGAAGTTAGAGGAGGTCGAAGGAGGATGCTGCCCCCATGCCCTCTGTGCACAGATGCAATGTGAGTTTTGTTTCCCTTAACTGTAGTCATGTTCTGGAGGGACTGCTATTATGGTCACTGATGATATCTTTGATTTGTTTTGTTTCTCCTTTGCATATTTTCCCATTTGTTTTTAGGTCCTTCCCTAGTCCAGCTCAGGTATTTGGTCCTAATCATTCTTCAGTGTTACCCCGTACTACCCAGGCCTCACCTATTAAATGGCCCACTTATTGCAGCACCTCCTAGGGAGGCTGGAAGGCTTCATTTACATAAGCTATCCCTTCTTGCTGAAACTGAAGAGGACTTGAGTACTTACTGATGAAGATCAAAGGCTACAGTCCTCAGTATGGATTATACCACAGTGTAAAGAAAGCAAAAGTCTGCATAACAGGACCAATGAGCAACATTACGATGAATGGAAGAAAGATTGAGGTTGTCAAAAATTTTATTTGGATGCACAATCTACACCCCAGGAAGCAGCAATCAAGAAAGTAGATGTCGTACTGCACTGGGCAAATCTGCTGCAAAAAGACCTCTTTAAAGTGTCAAAGAACAAAGATGTCATTTTTAAGACTAAGCTGCACTTGACCCAAACAGTGTTCTTTCCAATAGCCTCATATGCATGTGAAAGCTGGACAATAAGTAAGGAAGGCCAAAGAAGAACTGATGGGTTTGAATTGTGGTGTTGGCAAAGAATACTGAAAATACATAGTCTGCCAGAAGAATGAACAATCTGTCTTGGAGGAAGTATAGCCAGAACGCTCCTTAGAAGCAAGAATGGCAGACTTTGTCTCATATATTTTGGTCTTGTCAGAAAGGACCGGTCCCTGAAGAAAGGTATCACGCTTGGTAAAAAAGAGGACTGACAACAGTGGCTGTAAGGATGGGCTCAAGCACAGCGATGATCGTGAGGACAGCACAGGACCGGGCACAGTGTTTCATTCTGTTATATACAGAGTTGCTGTGAGTTGGAGCCCATCTGACAGCACGTAACAACACACAAAGATAATGCTGGCAGGAACTCAGCTCATTTACTGGAGGCCAGGATGCTCACAGTCTCTGCCAACAGCATAGGGCTGATTCGGGGTACCAGCAGGGCCCAGAACATCCATCTTCTGAAGTTTGCTCTTCATCTCCTCCAAAGACTCCAAACCCAAGGTCCATGGGCATGACCTGGGTAGCAAATGTGTTCTGTATGGCCCACACAATGTTTACAAAAGTTTATGCCAGTATTTTTAATATGGCTTCCTATATATACCTGGCTGGCTTTCTGGATTCTCTTGGAATATCTGGCCACACTGGGCCCAACTGGAACATGCCAACAGTTGGCGGGGCTGAGCAGCGATTGCCCCTTTACGTGGGGCCTGTGCCCTTGAATTTGCCACAGTCCACATCTGCCCGATTTGCCCACCTGGCCTCTGTGTGCATTTGAGGTGACAAGCCCTTATCTACAGCAAGCTTCTGTCTCACACAGAAATGAGAAAGAAAAGACCCAGGCAGATAAATAACTTGACCAAGAACTAACAAAGGTAAGAGGCAGAACCAGGCTCAAACTCTATCACACCACAGAGCCCTAAATTCAGTGACATAGGTAACTGAGATCAAAGAGAGAGAAGACCATCCAGTCGGAGTCTGTCTGTCAAAGAAACATACCAGAAAAACCATGCTCTGAGTTAGTCATTTTCTAAATCAAATTTTAAAACATTTTTAAAAGAAAGAATTGGCTTCAGAAAGCAAGCTTGTTCATCTGTAGTATAGACAGTAACAAGACTGGGCCGCTTCCAAATTTCATCTAAAAGTTACTCAGAAACCATCTTTCAAAACTGAGAGATAACTAATGGATTTGGGGAAGTGGTACTGAACTAGGGACAGAAAAGGTCTGAGTCGTCTTTAAGCATTATCAGCTGCAAAGCAATTATACCCAGAACAATCTTAAACATCTTTAAGAATCCACACGATGCCTTACCATTAACCCTTCCTATAAGACTAGCGGGGGGCAGTGGTGACTCAGTGGTAGAATTCTTCACCTTCCATACAGAAGACCCAGGTTCAATTCCCAGGCAACGCACCTCACAGGCAGCCACCACCAGTTTATCAGTGGAGGCTTGCATGTCTCTATGATGCTGAACAGGTTTCAGCAGAGCTTCTAGACCAAGACAGACTAGGAAGAAAGGCCTGGCAATCGTCTTCTGAAAATCAGCCAATGAAAACTCTGGATCACAAGGGTCAGATCCACAACCGATCATGAAGGTGGCGCAGGACCCTGCAGCATTTTGTTCTATTGTGTGTGCATGGGGCCTCCAGGAGTCAGGGACCAAGTGGAGGGCAGCTAACAACAGCCAACAACACAAGACTATTTATGTGTCGATATCCTGCCTGAAAAGGAGCTCTGGTGGCACAGCAGCCCATTTGGCTGCTAACCAGAAGGTTGGTGGTTCAAACCCACCAGCCACTCCGCAGGGGGAAGATGAAGCAATCTACTTCTATAAAGATTTACAGCTTTGTAATCCCAATGGGAGTTGCTATGAGTCGAAATTGACTCGATGGCAATGGGTTTTTTGAGGTCCTGCCTGAAAGACAGGTATGCAAATTATAATTACTTTTCATAGTTTGCACTTTTAATATCATGAACGTGTTTTCTTGGATTTTCCTCTACCGATACATTTTCTCTCACTCATTTTTATTATGGCTTTTAGGCATATCTGCCAACTGTTAATCGAAACTGACTTTCTAATATATACTAAGAATTAGGAATTTCATTGATTCTTTTGCTATTACCAGCTAATCAATGACTAACCATAATAAATGCACCTCTACAAAGAAATGAATCATGGTTTTTATCCCTCAACTGGGAAAAGGCCTAGGGGAATCAACCATATGGGTAAGCAGTACCTAACACTATCATCATTTCTGCTCTTGAAATGTGCTAAAACCCTGTTACTTACAGGCAATCTCAAGTGACTCAAGGTTGAACACAGATAAATAGCTGTCTTAGTTTAGTTTTTGATAAAGAAGCGGTACATTTTCTAAATCTAGCCTGCCTTTTAGAAGACAGTGAAAATGGTTAAGATGTTAAGCAGCATAATTAGCTCCGATCATTACATCATAAGAACATTTAAGAATTTAATGTTTTGGTTCCTGTTAACTTATCTGACTCAAAATAATCACACACATTGGTGATACAGGGGCCACATTTCTCTGTTTGACTAGCAAGCCACAGTATTAAAAAGTAAGCAGAAAATAATGTTTCTTTATCTGAGTTATCTCCAATCTCCTAGCTTATCCCATCAGCACCTTAAATTCTACACTTCCACAACCAAATTCATCATCATGCCTTCAAGACAAGCTCTTCCTCCTGACGTCCCTAGTTTCACCACCATCATCACCAGTCCATCCATCTACAGATCTTAGGATCATGTACCACTGTGTCTACATTTGGCAGCTACAGGTCACATACCTTCCACGCTTACAACATCCCCTGCAGTTGCACCTCCATCCCTCTCCCACCACCATCCTGGTTCAGGTCTTCAGCATCCCCACCTGGGGTTACCAGGACAGCCTTCTGCAGTTCTCCCTGGTGTTTACTGCTCCCGACTCCTGTCAGTCTCAGGCAACCACTGCCATTGTGGCTCTTCCTAAAACCCTTCTCCTGATCATCAAACACTACAAAGCCATCAGCCTCCGATCTCCATGAGGAAGGGCCCGTTTGCTCTCCATTTCCAGTACATAGTCAGGATGCATCACTCAGTCCCCTGGCATGTGGTAGGCATTTGGAAAATACTTGGCAAAGGAACAAATGAAGTTTATGCTCACTCTGGCATTGGAGGCTCTCCAAAGGTAGTCCAAGTGTATCTATCATTGTTCCCACCAGGTCAATGGTTACAATCCTGGGACAATTTTGACCCTTGAGGGATATCTGGCAATGTGGGGGGGGGGGGCATTTTTTGGCTGTCACACTGCAAGGGGATGGGTTGCTAGGGCATCTAGTGGGCAGAGGGCCAGGGATGCTGCTAAATATCCTGCAAAACACAGGATAGGCCCCCACAACAAAGAAACCCTGCACAAGACATAGCACAGGATCTCTCCAAACTGGACCACCGCAAAATTCCCACCCCTCCCCAGGGTATGCCTTCCAGTCTACCAACTTTTCCATCTTTCTGGCTGAAATTCCATCTGTCCTTCCTGGATCCACATCAACTATTACTTCCACTATACAACCTGTGTCCCTGCACTGCAAGGAGATGCAACTCTGTCTCCTTCACTCATGTGGCCAGTAGGTTTTCAGCACCTGCCATATGCCACGTGCTGAGCTAGTCACTGGAGACTCAAGTGCACAAGGCTGACCAACAGGTCTTGTTTATAAGACCTTACAGAACAATAGGGGAGACGACTATGTTAATCACACACTGTGACCATTACTCTTTCAGAAGTAATCAGGGTAATCATGGAATAAAGCAACTGGTGGCTGGGAGCTCAGCTTTAAATGAAGCACCAAGGCAACAGGGTAGAGGAAATCTGAAGAGTGAGAACAAGCCAGACATGGGGGGGAGCTGGGAAAACACACTGCAGGCACAGGGCATGGCAGGAATGCAGACCCCGAGACCAGGAAGGCTGGAGAGAGACACATAGGGTTGGTGAAGCATGAAGCCCCTGTATAACTCTGGGCCTTCATCCTCTGAAGCGCTTATATGGCTGTAGTACAGAGCAGACACTGGAGCCTGAGTACGCAAATTCAAATCCCAGTTCCACCCTGTACCAACTGGGTGATCTGATGCAAATTCCTTAATCTCTCTGGGACTCAGTTTCCTTATCTATAAAGCTTCTACTTCAAAAGGGCTGTTGTGAACAATAAATGCACTAATACATACAAAGCATTTGGACATGGCACAGAATAAGTGGTCAAGTATCAGGTACTACTTTGACGACACACAACAAGAACAACAACATCAGCTACTATTACCATGACTATTAAGAGGGCAGTGGTGGCTCACTGGCAGAATTCTCACCTTCCAAGCAAGAGACCTGGTTCAATTTCTGGCCAATGCACCTCACAGACAACACTTATTCAGAGTAACCCCAGCCTCTGTCTTAGTCCCTCCAGGAGATGGGAGGCACCCGGCTAAGCCAGGGCTACCAAAGTCTTGCCCATGTCTCTTCTTCCCATCACACATAGTGGGGCTCAGAAACTATCTGACTTTATGTACACATATATTTAAATACTTTGATTTTTACATCTTTTCTTGTACATATTGTGGATACTTGCTTTGGTTATAAAACAGCAAAGATGCAAAGATGGGATTTGAATTTGCGTACTCAGGCTCCAGTGTCTGCTCTGTACTACAGCCATATAAGCGCTTCAGAGGATGAAGGCCCAGAGTTATACAGGGGCTTCATGCTTCACCAACCCTATGTGTCTCTCTCCAGCCTTCCTGGTCTCGGGGTCTGCATTCCTGCCATGCCCTGTGCCTGCAGTGTGTTTTCCCAGCTCCCCCCCATGTCTGGCTTGTTCTCACTCTTCAGATTTCCTCTACCCTGTTGCCTTGGTGCTTCATTTAAAGCTGAGCTCCCAGCCACCAGTTACAGATGCCCGGAGGCTTTCTGGCTGAAGAGCAAATGCCACTGGAACACAATTTCTGCAGTTTCTCACAGGAGCAATCTGCATGGTGACTCACAATCTAAATGTCTTCAGCACTACCCCTCATCTTCTCTAGGGACTCATCTTATTTTAGTGGTAAAAAACGGTAGCAAAACACTATTCACCACTCTGGGACTCTTTCTGGTTTAACAATCCAAATGTCGCCAACTATAAAACTGCCAGTTGATAGTCCCTTCATTCAGAGCTGCTGGGGGTAGTGAGGGGATGACAGCTAACGGAGGCAAGGCTTCTTCCTGGGGTGATGAAAATTTCTACACTGGACCGTGGTGATGGTTGCCCAACTCCATGAATATACAAAAAGCCACTGAATTGTGCACATTAAATGGGTGAACTGATGACACTGTTAAAAGTGTCCTTGAGGATCCCTTCCCTCACCAAATAATTAACTGTGACAACAATATCCTCAGAGGCTCCAAATTATCTGTCTTAAGTATCAAGGTGAATTTACCCAACTTCTCTTTTCTTGGCCTAAATGCACTCAAAAGGTAGTGTTGGAGACCCACGAAAGCATCTGAGTCATGGTCTGGCAGCCACACTTGCCATCCGGGGATGGAGAACCTGCCAAAATCTTTATCTGCAACCCTTCAGAGAAGTAAGGCAGCAGATGGGCCAGGACTACGTGGCCAAGCAACTTTCAGCATCACTGGCTTCGGCCGGTGCTATTCCAGACAACAGTTAAAGGGGGAAAAGCTATTTCCAGAGCGCTCCTGCTTTGCAAAAGCAGAACTCAGTTTACAGTTTGCCTGTTTTTGTAGCTGCTTGCTGTGACTTCTTCCCCCCACCCTACGTCCTCCTGCCAAGAGAGCAGGTGGCTGCTGGCCCTGGTTGCAAAGAAAAGGGCACCCATTCCTTGGGCACAGGCTCCGTGTGAGGGCACCCAGCCACTCAGCAGAACCTCCGTCAACGGATACTTCTGAGTTGTGCAAGGGATTCTCCTGACTTGGCTTTTGCTTTGTTTTGCCCACAGAATAACATGGTGAATGTGAACTACAGGTTAGGCAGACATGGAGACATGGTCCACAGGGCAGTGGATGCATTCATATCCATTCATTAATTCCCTTAGCAAATGACCACTGAATGACCCCACTTCCAAACACCATTCTAGATAGTAGAATCTTGACCTTCAGAGGTTTACAGTCTACGGGTGGAAACACTTACAGGAACAATACACAATTACAAGTTGTAATACATGTCATACAGGGAAAGAGTAACAAAAAACAAAAACAAAAAACTCATTGTCGTCATCCACTTGAAAGGGGATCTATGTAGGAGATCCTGGAGAGAGAGGGAGAACAATGTGGAACAAAACTCAAAATCATTGGAGGAAAAAAATGGGGGACCAGGTTTGCTGGTCTGATAGAGCCTGGTAGAACGACTGAGACTATGGCCCCTAGTTGCCCTTTGGGTCTGGAATTGAACCCACACCTGTGGTTTCCAGACAAACAAAAGACAGGCATATGAGTTGAAAATTTACCTCAAGTAGATACACTCCTTGGAGAGAACAATCATGGGAGAAAGAAGGGCTGCTTATGCACAGGGAGACAGCTCAGGGGACAGGAGTACATGGAGGGATGGACACTGGGAAAAGGTAACTGTGGGGAGAAGGTGGGAGGGGAGCTGTTGCATTGTGGTAAACTGTGGTCAATGTCATGAGACAAAGTGTGTGTGAACTGCTGTATGGAAAGTGAATTTGCTCTGTAAATCTTCACCCAAATCACAATAATAAATAAATAAATAAATGCGAGGGAAAAAAAATAAAGTGTTTAAAAAAAAAAAAAAACCCTCATTGTCGTCAAGTCAATTCCAACTGTAGCAATCCTATAGGACAGAGCAGAACTACCCCATAGGGTTTCCAAGGCTATAAGCAGACTAGAAGCAGACTGCCACATCTTTCTCCCATGGAGTGAATGGTGGGTTCAAACTACCAACCTTACAGTCAGCTTGTCCACTGTACCACCAAGGCTCCTAAAAGGGAAAGAATAGGAGAAAGGAAATGATAGGGGGCCTAATTTAGAATGGGAGAATCAGCAGAGGCCACTTCAGAACTGAGCCCTGAGGTGTGAGGAGTTAGGAGGTGAAGAGAGCTCTCCCGACAGGAACAGCAGCGTGAAGGTTCTCAGGAAGCAAAGGCCTTGCTGCACTCCAGCAGCTGAAAGGAGGGTAGCAGCTGGGACCACGTGCGTAAGGGAGTGGACAAATCAGTGTGGGACAGGCTGGAGCCTAGGGTAAAGTGAGTAGTTTGAATTTTATTTAAAATCAAAGAAAAACCATGGCAAAGAATGACAGACCTAATTTTTGTTTCAAAAAATTACTCCAAATTCTGTGCAAAGAATGGATTGGAGAGGCAAGAGTGGACACAGAAAGAAGGCTGTGAAACTGCCCAGGTAGCACTGGTGGGACTTGGGATGGGGAGCTGGGAAGACAAAAACCAAGATGTGCTCCAGAGCTGCAAGGGACAGAACTGTGGATGGTCTGGGTGTGGAGAGGAAAGAGCAGGGGTCGAGAAAGCCTCTTAGGCTTCTGGTTGAAAAGGTTAAGTTTGCAGAAGCTAGAGAAGGAGCAGATAATGAAGATAAAGAATTCGGTTGTATTACAAGGAGATCTGGTAGGTAGACCAGATGGCTGGAGCCAGAAGAGCTGACCTTCCATCTACTATTTGAGGACCTGCAGTCACTAAGGTGTTTCTCTGTGTCTCAGTGCCCCCACCGAGATAAAGTCAATACAAACTGAAGTCAATATATGTCATCACAGCTGTACCCTGAAACAGAGGTAGCCAGTTGTGTTACAGTGAATTGCTTAATAAGGTCCTTCCACAGTGCTCACAAATAACTTTTTAAGTGGTAGTTGGACAGTACATTCTTTAAATAGAAGACAGAGAGCTGTTTGGTACTTACCATGGTTTAAACATGTCAATATTTTACCATTTTTCTTTTGACTAAAAAGATACATATGGGTAAAATAAAATAAGGTCCTTCTAGCCATGGTCTTTGTGATTGCCACCAGATGACCTGTTGTTGCTGTTATGTGCCATCGAGTCAGCCCCGACTCATAGCCACCCCTCCTTGGGTTTCCGAGGCAGTATCACTACGGAAGTAGGATTGCCCAACCTTCCTTCCGAGGAGTGGCTGGTGGGTTTGAACCGCCAGCCTTCTGGTTAGCAGTCAAGTGCTTTAGCCACTATGCTACCAGAGCTCCTACCAGATGACTAGGTGTGACTATTCAGGTGTGAGGTGCCTGTGGCCCACCAAGTGGGTTGTACAGCTAGCTAATAATGTAAATAAAGGGCATGGGACCCTCGTTAGAGTGGGACTATGCAAACAAGGCGTATGGAACCCTAACATGGGGACTGATCAGTTTCGCCATCCCAGCCACTGCCATCAAGTCAAGTACAACTCATAGCAACCCTATAGGACAGTGTAGAACTACCCCATAAGGTTTCCAAGGCCATAAATATTTTCAGAAGCAGACTGCCTCATCTTCTGCCTATGGAGCAGCTGGTGGGTTTGAACCACCGACCTTCTGGCTGAGCCATCCCAGAGGTGGGAAGGGGGGAATCTCAATACAATCAAGAAAGAAGAGCCAGGAGTAGAACACATCCTTTGGGCCCAGGTCCCTGCACCTAATCTCTTTGGTCCATGAGACAGAGCTGTGATACCAGATGCTGTGACAAGTAGTGGCAGAGGATGGTGGGAGCAGAGGCAACAGAACCAAGAGACCAACAGGAGACTAACAGTGGGCTAGGCCCCTAGAGCAAGAAAGCTGAGTGCTTTCAGGCAGAAGGCTTGCTGGTGGAGTGGGGCACCTCTATGCATTTATTAGCAGAGCTTTAAAAAAAAAAAAAACCAGAAAGAAAGAAAGTTAACACTTCCCTGAACAGGGCAGAGGCCAGGCTTGGAGGCTGAGTGCCAGAGAGAGACCTGCCTTCCAGCAGGGCTGACGGGAAGCTGTCCTAATCAAAGAACTGTATCCAAAGCACTCAGTTCCTGAATTGTCTCCTATTACTTCCCTAACGAACCCCAAAACTGCATTATGTATGAGTTTTGTAAGGCAACTACAATGGATTATCAAACACAACAGAGAAGTAAGGGGTGCCACGGCAGGATGGTTGGTGTCATAACTGGTAAATAGGTTGGAAGGTGGTGGCATGTCTGACCTCTGCCCTACAGGAAACAGCCTTGGGCTGTTGAAGTTATCTTTATCCTCCTCCCCCCTTGTGAAGTTAAAGGAAGTTAGGCTCTGCCCCCATGCCATTTTTACACCAATACTCTGTCTTAATTTACAAAGCAGGAACTAAGGCAGTCATGTGACTAGGTTTTTTGTTTGGTTTTGTTTACAAGGCTCCAGAAGTAATTTGGACAGTCCTTCAACAAATGTTTCCTGAGCATGTGGCTACATTTCTCACCCATTCTAAAAGCTGGTTGGCTACAGTTCTTGGACTCCTGGGCCTCTAGCTATTGTGGCCCCATGCTGTTGCCACTGCCTCACTGGAAGGTTTGACCAAATTAAAACACTGCACAGAGTTATCAGTAAGCCCTCTGTGTGAAGAAGATGCTCTCTGAGCTAAGCTTCGCTAGAGGGATTTGCCAACCCTCTCCATGCCCTCTATAACCTGCACTGACGGTCACCCAGGGTGTGCAGAATGCTCAGCCACGGACCACTGCCCTGCACTCCGCACCCTTCTGCACCTGCCATGGGAGGAGTTTGCCTGCCAAGCTCCACTGTGAGTTGTCCTCAGATCTGTTTTTGCTAGGACGTATGTTTAAATCACTTTGTTAAATATGTGAACCAGAGAAAGATGAATGTTGAAAAAGGGGTTGCTGGTAAAACTAATTGAATGTTTTGAGAAGACTCAATGAAGGTAAATCAATAAAAATAAAATACTGTTGAATTAGGTATTGAGGTTGCTGTTACATGCCATCAAGTCAGTTTTGACTCATAGCGACCCCTGTGCACAACAGAACAAAACACTGCCTAATACTGCGCCATCCTCACAACTGTTGCAATCACTGTGTGAATCCATCTTGTTCCCCTTTAGACTGCTAACCAGAAGGACAGCGATTCAAACCCACCAGCCACTCCTCAGAAGGAAGGCTGGGCAATCTACTTCTGTACTGATACCGCCTCGGAAACCCAAGGAGGGGTCGTTACGAGGATCCGACTCGATGGCAGTGTGTTTGGTTTTGTTTGCTTTCTGTTTTACCAAGCATGATATCCTTCTCCAGGGACTGGTCCCTTCTGACATGACCAAAGTAGGTAAGACAAAGTCTGGCCATTCTTCTGAGGACCATTCTGGCTGCACTTTATTATTATTTATTTTTTTAAATTGAGATTGGGTGAAAGTTTACAGCACAAATTCACTTCCCATACAGCAGTTCACATACACTTTGTCTTATGACATTGACTACAATTTACCACAATGCAACAGCTCCCCTCCCACTTCCTCCCCATAGTTACCTCTTCCCTGTTTCTTTCCCTCCATTCACTCCTGCCCCCTGAGCTATGTCCCTGTGCACACACAGCCCTTCTACTCTCCCATGATTGTTCTCTCCAAGGATTGTATCTACCTAGTGCAAATGTTCACCTCATATGCCTGTCTTTCATTTGGCTTGAAGCCACAGGTGTGGGTTCATTTCCAGACCCGAATGAAGGGCAGCTAAGGCCCATAGTCTCAGTGGTTCCATCAGGCTCTATCAGACCAGCAAACCTGGTCCCTTTTTGGCAAATGATTTTGAGTTTTGTTCCACATTGTTCTTCCATTCTGTCCAGGATCTCCTACATAGGTCCCCCTCCTAGTAGTTGACAGTGCCAGCTTGGAACAGACAGATTTGTTTCTTCCTAGTCTCTTCCAGTCTAACCAGGTAGCTGTCTTCCAAATTTCTTCTTAAAGAAGTGAGTGCCTCCAGCATTGTATCTGTTTGTTGAAACATCATAATGGTTATTTCATCAGTTCCTGGAGGCTTGTTTTCATATGCTTGCAGTGGAACTTGGACTTCTTCCTTCAATACCATCGGTTCCTGATCATATGCCCCCTCCTGAAATAGCTGAGTATCAACCAATTCCTTTTGGTACAGTGAGTGACTGTGTATTCCTTCCATCTTCTTTTGATGCTTACTGCATCATTCAATATTTTATCCAAAGAATCCTTCAATACTGCAACTTGAGGTATGAATTTTTTCTTTAGTTCTTTCAGCTTGAAAAATGCCAAGTGTGTTCATCATTTTTGATTTTCTAACTCCAGGTCTTTGCACATTTCATTATAATACTTCATCTTCTGGAGCCACTCATTGGCAACTTCTGTTCAGCTCTTTTACTACATCATTTCCTCCATTCACTTTAGCTACTCTCTGTTCAAAGGGAAGTTTCAGAGTCTCTTCTGACACCTATTTTGGTCTTTTCTTCCTTTCCTGTATTTTTAATGACATTTGGCTTTCTTCATGTTCTTATGATGTTCTTGATGTCATCCACAACTTGTCCGTTCTTCAATCATTGGTGTTCAATGTGTCAAATCTATTCTTCAGATGGTCTGTCAAAGCTCAGGTGGGATATAATCAAGGTCTAATTTGGCTCTTGTGGACTTGCTTTAATTTCCTTCAGCTTCAACTGGAACTTGCATATAAGCAATTGATGGTCTGTTCCACTGTCAGCTCCTGGTCTTGTTTTGACTGATGATACTAAGCTTCTCCATCACCTCTTTCCACAGTCTATGTGATTCCTGTATATTCCAACCGCTGAGGCCCACAAGTATAGTCATTGTTTATATTGTTAAAAAAAAAAAGGTATTTGCAATGAATAAGTTGCTGGTTTTACAGTATTCTATTGTGGTCTCCTGTGTCATTTCTATCACCAATGTCATATTTTCTAATTACTGATGCTTCTTGTTTCCAACATTTGCATTCCAATCACCAATAATTACCAATATATCTTGTTTGCATGTTTGGTCAATTTCAGACTGCAGACGTTGGTAAAAATCTTCACTTTTTCACCTTTAGCTTTAGTGGTTGGTGTGTAAATTTGAATAATAGCATTAACTAGGCTTCCTTGTAGGTGTATGGATATTATCTTACCACTGGCAGTATTGTACTTCAGAACAGAATTTGATGATCTAATGTCTTTTTGATGATGAATGTAATAACATTCCTCTTTGTCATTCCTGGAATAGTAGACCATATGATTTTCCGATTCAAAATGATCATTACTAATCCATTTCAGCTCACTAATGCCTAGGATATCGATCTTTATGTGTTCCAATTTTTCTACATTCATACTTTGTACATTCCACGTTCCAATTATCAATGAATGTTTGCAGCTGTTCCTTCCATTTTGAGTTGGACCAGCAGCAAATGAAGGTCCTAAAAGCTTTACTCCATCCCGTCACTAAGGTCAACTCCACTCTGAGAAAGCAGCACTTCCCCTGTTGTATGTTGAGTGCCTTCCACTCTGAGGGACTCATCTTCAGGCACTGTATCAGACAATGTTTCAGGGCTATTCATAAGGTTTCCAGTGGCCAATTTGTTTCAGAAATGGACTTGTACTTCCTAGTCTGTCTTAGTCTGGAAGCTCCACTGAAACCTGTCCACCATTGGTAACCCTGCTAGTATTTGAAATAATAGTGTCATAGCTTCCAGCAGCATAGCAGCATACAAGCCAACACAATACGACAAACTGGCAGACAAGTGGTAGAGGTACTGAGGAGACAAGGGTAATAGATATGAAGAAAAGAAAAAAAAAAACTCTTCCCTTAGAGTGCTTTCCTAATGACTTTTGCTGATTACTACACTGGAAACACTTAAGTTGTAAAAGATTAACAAAGAATGGTGTATATGAAAGAAAGGCCACATGGTAGGCCAGCTGTAAACTCATACTCCAAGCTAAATCCTTAGCCCAACCTCAATAGACTGGCAAATGAATATATTTATGGATTACAATAAAATGAAACATTGAAAGTATGACTGTGTCATTTTTCATAATCCCATCTTAATTTTTTTTTTCTATCAACTGACCAACTATCAGGCTGCTAGTGTAGTAAAAAAGTTAACACCAGAAAATTTCTAATGAAAACTAAGGCATTCATGAGATCCTTACTTCATGCCATAAATAAAAACTAACCTAAAATCAATCATAGAGCCAAACATAAGAGCTGAAACTATGAAACTGTTAGAAGAAAACGGAGGAGTAAATTTTTGTGATCTTAGGTTAGGCAAAGATTTCTTAAATATGACATGAAATGTGCAAGCAATAAAAGAATAAAAAACATAAATTGGACTTCATCAGAATAAAAAACTTTTCTGCTACACACAATACCATCAATAAAGGGAAAAGACAACCCATAAAAAGACAGAAAATATTTGTAAATCATATATTTGATAAGGGGCATTATCATTCAGAATATATAGTTAGTCCTCCATATTTGTGGATGCCACAATTGCAGATTCAACCCACTGCAGATGGAAAATAATCAGAAAAATAAAAACCATTAATGGTCAAAGTAATCCCTCATATATATATATATATATATATATATATATATATATATATATA
>NW_006921648.1:12658060-12659231 GCF_000298275.1 Orycteropus afer afer
TTAAGATCCCAGTCGCTACTCACCAAAGTTGGAGGTGGAACAATGTTTTGTGTAGTATGTTATGCCAATTGAGCTTGATGTCCCCTGTGACTATGGTCCTGAGCCCACAGGTTCAACTACTTGGTCCCTCTGGGTAGCTGTCAGTGGCCAAGCAGTGACTAAAACCTTGCCCCTTGTCAGCCCCACTATACACCTGGGAATTCAGATCATACACATAAAGTTGTTGGATCACTGTCTGCTAACCCTATACATGGTCTTGAGTACACTCCCTGCTTTGCACACATACCTAATAGATCAGCCTGTGTACCCATCTATTCACCTGTATATACCCAAGTTTGCCTCCACTGACAATGCAGTACTGTATGTACAAAAGGGTTCATCTTTGTTGTCTGTCCCTCCCATGTATCTCTCTCTGTCTTCTTCCTCAATGCCACCATGTTGATCACTCACGTTTGGTACATTGCTCTTCTATTCACCCAAATCAATACTTATCTCTACCAATCTAACAGTGTTCACTGTTAGATCCCTCCCCTCTCCTCCCACCTCTGGTAACCAACAAAGAAAATTTCCTTCCATAGATAAACCTTTCCTTGACGTTTACAATAACGGACTAATACAATATTTGTCCTTCTGTGATTGACTTATTTAATTCAGCATAATGTCCTCCAAGTTCATTCACATTATGCAGTGTTTTACAAATTCTAGGTTATTCTTTAGGGCTGCATAGAATTCCATTCTGTGTATGTACCAAAATTTGATTATCCATTCCTCAGTTGATGGACATCTAGGTTGTTTCCATCTTTTGGCTGTTGTAAATAGTGCTGCAATGAACATGGGTGTGCATATATCTGTTCTTGTCATGTCTCACACTTCTTTAGGACTTTGTTGTTGTTGTTGTTATGTGCTGTCGAGTCAGACACGACTCATAGCGACCCCTCCAGTATCACTACGGAAGTAGATTGCCCCATCTTCCTTCCAAGGAGTGGCTGGTAGGTTTGAACCACCAACCTTCTCGTTAGCAGTCAAGTTAGGCACTACGCTAGAATGGCTGGGTCAAATGGTACTTCTAATTCCAACTTTTTAAGGAATTGCCATACTGCTTTCCACAATGGTTGTACCATTTTACAGTCCCACCAGCAGTGTATCAGAGTCCCAATCTCTCCACATCCTC
>NW_006921648.1:12660006-12661018 GCF_000298275.1 Orycteropus afer afer
TTGGGATTGCATTGAATGTATAGATTGCTTTGGGTAGAACTGACATTTTCACAATGTTCAATCTTCCCATCCATGAGCATGGCATGTTCTTCCATTTATGTAGATCGCTTATGGTTTCTTGAAGTAGTTTTTAATAGTTTTCTTTGTAGAGGTCTTTTGTGTCCCTGGTATGATTTATTCCCAAGTATTTTATTTTTGGGGTAGGTATTGTAAATGGTATTGATTCCCTTATTTTTTTTTTCAGCAATCTCTTCGCTGGTATAGAAGAATCCAACTGATTTTTGGATGTTGATCTTGTATCCTGTCACGATGCTAAACCTCTCCATTAGTTCCAGTAGATTTTTGACTGAGTTTCTTGGGTTTTCTAGGTATAGGATCATATCAGCAGCAAATAGGGATAGTTTGACTTCTTCCTTACCAATTTGGACACCTTTGATTTCCCTATCTTGCCTTATGGCCCTGGCTAGGCCTTCCAGTACAATGTTGAATATAAGTGGTGATAAGAGGGCATCCTTGTCTGGTTCCTGTTCTCAAAAGGAATGGTTTCAGTCTCTCTCCATTGAGTATAATGTTGGAGGTTGGTTTTGCATAGATGCCCTTTATTATGCTGAGAAATGTCTCTTCTATTCCTATTTTGCTGAGAGTTTTAATCAGGAAAGGGTGTTGGATTTTATCAAATGCCTTTTTTGCATCAATTGATATGATCATGTGGTTTTTCTCCTTTGTTTTATTTATGTGGTGGATGACACTGATTGTTATTTCTAATGTTGAACCATCCTTGCATACCTGATATGAACCCCACTTAGTCATAAAGAATGATTTTCTTGATATGTTGTTAGAGTCTATTGGCTAGGATTTTGTTGAAGATATCTGCATCTATACTCATGACAGGCATTGGTCTGTACCTTTCCTTTTGAGCGATGCCTTTGCCTGGTTTTGGTATCAAGGTTATGCTTGCTTCATAAAATGAGTTAGGGAAGATTCCATCCTTTTCTATGTTTTGGAATAGTTT
>NW_006921648.1:12661983-12665130 GCF_000298275.1 Orycteropus afer afer
ATCTATTTGCCTTTTCGACTCTTTTAAAGTCTGATTTATGTATTTTGGGGCTCTTTCATTGGGTCCATAGATATTTATTATGGTTATATCTTCATGCTCAATTGATCCTTTAATCATTCTTCCTTGTCTTGTATGGTAGTTTTTGTCTTAAAGTCAATTTTATCAGAAATTAATATTGCCAAGACAGTAAATCTTTATAGAAACAGATTGCCCCATCTTCCTTCTGCTGTGCAGCTAGTGTGTTTGAACGGCCAACCTTCTAGTTAGTCATATCCCTTAGATAGTGCACCACCAGAGCTCCTTTTTACATTATGTTTATGTTGTTGTTGTTGTTTTGTTGTTGTTATGTGATGTGGAATATGGTAACCCCTCCTTGGGTTTCTGAGGTGGTATGGAAGTAGATTGCCCAACCTTTCTTTCGAGGAATAATCTAGAGATGATTTACAGTATAGGGAGGATGTGCATAAGTCATATCCAAACACTACACCATTTTATGTAAGAGACTTGAGCATCCAAGGATACCAAGGGACGAATGTACAAAGAACTCTTATAGCTCAACAGTAAAAGATAAATAGCCCAATTTTAAAATGGGCCAAATATTTAACAGACAGTTCTCCAAACAAGATACATATATGGCCAATAAACACATGAAAAGGTGTTCAGTAGCATCATTGAAAGACAAATTAAAAGTACAATGAGATCCCACTTTACACTCAATACCAAACCAAATCCACTGCCATCAAGTTGATTCCAACTCATATCAACCCTATAGGACAAAGTAAAACTGCCCCCTAGGGTTTCTGAGGCTATCAATCTTTATGGAAGCAGACTGCCTCATTCTTCTCCTGCAAAGTGACTGGTGGGTTCAAACTGCCGACCTTCTGATTAGCATCCAAATGTTTTAACCACTGCACCACCAGAGCTCCTTTTGAGAGAGTGCTCACTAGGATGGCTATAATAAAGACAGACAGACAAAGCCAAGTATCAGAAAGGGTGTTGAGAAACTGGAGCCCTCATATATTGCTGGTGAGAATGTAAAATGGCACAGCTGCTTTGGAAAGCAGTTTGGTGGTTCCTCAAAATGTTAAACATATGCAACAGCAGTAATAACAAACAATCATTTGTGAGTACATACATACATATGCTAAATAGGTTAGGGAGGTTGTATGGGAGTACACCCACATACATCTATAGGTATGGTTGTGGATATTTCTACATACAAATTTACAAATACTGTGTTGTTGTTAGGTGCTGTTGAGGAGTCTCCAATTCATAGCAATCCTATGCACAGCAGAACAAAATACCACCCAGTCCCAGGCCAGCTCCACAATCCTTACTAAACTTGAGCCCATCGCTGCAGCCACTGTGTCAATCCATCTCATTGAGGGCCTTGCCCTCTTTCGTTGACCCTCCACCTTACCAAGCATGACATCCTTCTCCAGGGAAGGGTCCCTTCTGATAACATAACCAAAGTAGGTGAGATAAAGTCTGGCCATTCTCACTTCCAAGGAGCATTCCAGCTGCACTTCCTCCAGAACAGATTTGTTAGTTCTTTTAGCAGTCCATGGTACTTGCAGGATTCTTCACCAGCACAACTCAAAAGCATCAATTCTCCTTTAGTCTTCCTTATTCATTGTCCAGCCATCACATGCATATAAGGTGACTGAAAATATCCTGGCTTGTGTCAGGCACACTTCAGTCCTCCAGAAGACATCTTGCTTCTCAGCACTTGAAAGAGATCCTTTGCAGCCAACTTGCCCAGTGCAATATGTCATCTGATGTCCTGACTGCTGCTTCCATTGGCGTCAATTGTAGAACCAAGCAATGTGAAGTCTTAGACAACTTCAAAATTTCTCCATTTATCATGCTTATAGATCCAGTTGTGAGGATTTTGTTTTCTTTATATTGAGATGTAATTCATACTGAAGACTGCATTCTTCAATTTTCATCAGTAAGTGCTTCGTCATCCTCACTTTCAACAAGCAAAGTTATGTTGTCAGTGTATAGCAGGTTGTTAACGATTCCTCCTCCAATCTTGATGCCACATTCTTCTTCATATAGTCCAGCTTCTCAGATTATTTGTTCACCATACAGATTGAATAAGTATGGTGAGAAGATACAACCCTGATGCACTCCCATATTGATTTTAAACCATGCAGTGTCCCCTTGTTCTGTGCAAACAACAGCCTCCTGCTCTATGTACAGGTTCCTCATAAGCACAGTTAAGTGTCTGGCATCCCATTCTTCTCAATGTTATCTATAATTTGTTATGATCCACACAATCAAATGCCTTTGCATAGTCAATATAACACAAGTAAACATATTTCAGGTATTCTTTGCTTTGAGCCAAGGTCCATCTGACAACAGCTATGATAACCCTTGTCCCATGCCCTCTTCTGAATCCATCTTGCACCTCTGGAAGTTCTCGTCAATATACTGTTGTGACCGTTTTCTAATTATCTTCAGTAAGATTTTACTTGCATGCATTATTAATGATATTGTTCTATAATTTCCACATTCTGTGGGATCACCTTTCTTTGGAATGGGTACAAATATGGATCTCTTCCAGTCAGTTGGACAGATAGCTATCTTCCAAATCTCTTGGCATAACCGAGTAACTGCCTCCAGTGGGGTGTCCGTTTGTTGAAACATCTCAATGGATATTCCATCAATTCCCGGAGCCTTGTTCTTCGCAAATTCCTTCAGTGCAGCTTTGATTGCTTCCTTCAACACCATTGGTTCTTAAACATAAGCCACCTCCTGAAATGGATGAAGATCGACCAGTTCTTTTTTGTACAGTGACTCTGTGTACTCCCTCCATCTTCTTTTGATGCTTCCTGCATCATTCAATATTTTGCCTATAGAATTTTTCAATACTGCAACTCAAGGCTTGAATTTTTTCCTCAGTTCTTTCATCTTGAGAAGTGCCAAGTATGTTCTTCCCTTTTGGTTTTCTAATTCCATGTCTTTGCACATTTCATTATAGTAATTGGTTTTGTCTGCTTGAGCTACTCTTTGAAATCTTCTGTTCAGCTCTTTTATCTTGTCATTTCTTCCATTTTCTCTGGTAGCATAGTGCCTAAGGCACTTGACTGCTAACCAGAAGGCTGGTGGTGCAAACCCACCAGCCACTCCTCGGAAGGAAGG
>NW_006921648.1:12680435-12683793 GCF_000298275.1 Orycteropus afer afer
AAAAAAAAAAAAAGATAATGCTCTACATCCAAGTCTAGTGAGTAGTATCTGCTTGTGAGCAGTAATCTAAGAAGTAAATATTGGTATATTCCCACCTGGAGCAAAGAAGAATGAAGAAAACTGAAGACTCAAAGAACCAATTAGTCCAAAAGACTAAAGGTCCATAAGAACCACAGCCTCCTGTACCTTGAGACCAGAAGTACCTGATGGTACCCAGCTACCACTACCAACCACTCTGACCAGGACAATAAAAGGTCCTAGTTAGAATAGGTAAAAAATGTTGGATAAAATTTAAAAAAAAAAAATACTGGTCAAAAAAAGACTGGAGGAACCTCCAAGACTATCACCTTAAGATAACCTTCTAATTTGAAATTGAAGACACTCCCAGAGGTCACCTTTCAGCCAATTATTGAAGGCCCTATAAAATAAGCATTAACACCCAGGAAGAATGTGCTCCTTAGAACAATCAACTATACAAGACCAAAAGGGCAACAATTGCCCAAAACTAAAGAGGAGAAGGCAGAAAGGGACAGGGATACCAGAGGAATAGAAATGAGGAACCCAGGGAGAAAGGGGCAAAGTGCTGGCACATTGTGGAGATTCCAACCAATGTCACAGAACAATTTATGTATGAATTCTTGACTGGAAAACTAATGTGAACTTTTACTTCAAGCACAATAAAATCTCTCTCTCTCTCTCTCTCTCTCTCTCTCTCTCTCTATACACACACACACACACACACAAACATAGAGTTACCATATGACCCAGAAATTCCACTTCTTCCAAGAGAAGTGAAAACATATGTCCATATAAAGACATGTACACAGATATGCATAGCAGCATTATTCATAATATCCCAATAGTGGAAACAATCAAAATGTCCATCAGTCAAAAGGTACAGTCCAGCACACACTAGTGTGTGAAAAGTTCCCACTGTAACATTTCTAGGAGACAGATGAAGTTTATTTATTTATTTTCAACAATTCACACACATTTTGAATGGACAGCCATATAACAGAACACTACTCAGCAGTAAAAAGGAAGGGAGTGCGAATATGTACTATAACATGGATGGATCTCCAAAACACATAAGAGAAGGAAGCCATATACAAAAGACTTCACGTTGTCTGATTCTTTTATATAAAATGTCCAGACATGGCAAGTCTATAGATATAGTAGATTAGTGGCTGCCTGAGCTGGCAGGGGAGACAAAAAGTGACTGAAATGGGCACAAGTTTCCTCGCTGGGAGAGAAGAGATGCTCTAGCCTTAGACTGTGGTGATGGCCGCATCACTGTAAATTCACTAAAAATCTTTGAGCTGCAAGTTTATAATGGGTGACTCTTACGACACGTTATACCTCAAAAAAAGTTATTAAAAAATGAAAAAAGCAAAAAAAAAAAAAATAGTAATTCAAAAATAAAAGTTCATCACTTCCATGGCTTTGAGCCAAATAGGTCTACAGGATGAACAATTACACCAGGCAGGTACACTACTCCTTAGGAATCAACCATGGGAGATCTGAAGGGTAGCACTTATACAGGGAGACAGCTCAGAGAGCAGGAAATGCATAGGAAAGAAGGACACAAGAAAAAGGTAACCACAGGGAGGAAGTGGTAAGACAGATGCTAAACGATAGGGATTACAATCAATACTGTCAATCAAATGTGTATAAATTGTTGAAAATAAATAAATAAACTTCATCTGTCTCCTAGAAATGTCACAATGGGAACTTTTCACACACCAGTGTGTGCTGGACTGTACCTCTTGACTGATGCAGACAATTAAGAGGGGATAAATAATCACAATTCCTATTTTAGCACAGGAACCCTCCTCAAGTAATAGATATCTGGTTTGACCTAAATGGAGGGAACAGTTTAAAGCATTTGTTTTCACCTTCTTCACTGCCCTGTTACAATTTTTTTTCAACCACAGTATTTTTAACCCCATTCAGACTTAGATAAAATTTCCAGGTCTGCTGTTTCTCAGACAAGACCTGGAAGAGATGGAGCAAATTGTTTTCTCCTGAGATTCCATTTATTCACTGCCCCATGACAGGAGCAAGAAGCCTTCAGGATTAGCAAACTACTCAGTCACTGTCTCTGAAACAGCTGCAAAGACTTAACACATCCAGGGAAGTGATCTTTTTAAGACAACCACCCAAGACAAGACCCTGTTCTCTAAGGGGGGAAATGTTCTGGTGATAAAATAAACTGGAAAAACACGATTAAGACCTGAGAATGCTTAAATACACAGCATTTTTAAAACATTTTATCTTGATTTCACTCCCTTTCAGAATTTCTTCGAAACAGCTGTGATAAACTTTTCAGAAAGACAATTATTTGTTAGGTAAAAGTAGTCTAATCAGGATTTGCGTCAAGGAAATATAATTATCAATTTGCCTAATTAAAATGAATATTTGAACAGCTTGAGGAGTGTGTGCCTCCTCAGGTGAGACTCATACAATTTGTTTTTTATAAACATCCTTTGTCGGTGCTTGGCAGATTATGTTAACAGGGATGTTTCGGGATGACTGACAGCAAATATCATGTTCAACACTACTAGAAGTGATGGGCATATTGTCATTACTCACGTAAATCACCAGGTGGAAAAGTGGTCTGAAAGTAAAAGGCTCTCAAAGACGGATAAACGGGTGCACAGATGGGTGGACAGTCTGAACTATTAGGTATGTCTATCCAGGGGGAGGAGCTCTGGTAGCATAGTGCCTAAGGCACTTGACTGCTAACCAGAAGGCTGGCGGTTCAAACCCACCAGCCACTTCTCGGAAGGAAGGCTGGACTATCTACTTCTGTAGAGATACCACCTCAGAAACCCAAGGAGGGGTTGGTATAAGTCAGGTCTGATTTGATAGCACATAACAACAACAACATGCAGGGGGGAGTGTGTCCAAGACCATGTATAGAGTTGGCAGACAATATTTCTACAAGTATATTGATATGTCCTGTAAGAATTCCCAGGTGTATAGTAGAGCTGACAAGGGACAAGTCTGTAGTCACTTCTTGGCCACAGCCAGCTACCCAGAGGGAGCAAGTAGTTGGACCTGTGGGCTTGGGACCACAGTCCCAGGGGACATCAAGCTGAATTGGCATAACATACTATACAAAACACTGTTCCACAGCCTACTTTGGCGAGTAGCGATTGAGATCTTAAAACCTTGCAAGCAGCCATCTAGATGCAACAACAGGTCTCTCCTCATCCAAAGCAAAGAAAGAATGAAGAAAACCAAAGATTCATGGAAACAATTAGTCCAAGCAACTGGTATACCATGTGATCCTTAGCCTATACAACTATGAGACCAGCAGAAATAGATGATACCCTGGATAGAGTGGGAGAACAAT
>NW_006921648.1:12684229-12701437 GCF_000298275.1 Orycteropus afer afer
AAAAAAAAAAAAAAAGTAAAATGCTCTCTATCTTAACTGCCACACTTAATTCACTTGAGAAAACTGTTCTGGAGGGGGCTTTTGGTAGGAAGGAGTCCCTGGGTGGTAAGCTTGGCTGTTAACTGAAAGGCTGATGGTTCCAGTCCACCCAGAGGCACCTCAGAAGAAAGGCCTGGTGATCCACTTCCAAAAACGCAGCCACTGAAAACTATGGAACACAGTTTTACTTTGACATATGGGGTTGCCTTGAGTCAGAGTCAACTCCCCAGCAAATGATTGATATTCAGCAGTTTTTTTGTAGCAAACATGAACGTTGTCAGAGCTGCACTTTTTGGCCCTGTTACGTGAATAAATCAAACTCTTTAACAAGCATTGTGCAATTTGGCAAGAGAAAGGGAAAAGCCAGTTCTTTCACTTTCTCTTCCCAAGCATGCCCTTAGAGAATCTCTATTAGTAGCCTTGAGGCTGTTCCTTCGGGCACAGCCTGGACGGGCACCTCTCAAAGAGCATCTTTCAAAGTCGTCAGAACCACTGACTTTTGGGATACCAGCCAAATGCATTCACCACTACACCAACAAAACTCCTTGCCTGGTCCACAGAGGAGGCCAAGTGCAGACCCCACTTTTAGATGTAGTCAAAGTCAAAAGAGTCTGGTGTCATTTTCTTCTCTTCTTATTTGGCAAAGTAAATGTCCTATCAATTGATCTTCTACACCTCTCTCCATCACCACAATTCCTGTATAACTGAACCACTCTCTTGTTCTATAGTCCCTTCTAATCCTTTCTCCACTGGCAGCCATGACACAGCTCCAATGGGTTCACTCACTTAACTCACTGCCATCAAGTTGATTCCAACTCATAGTGACCCCCTTTGGGTTTCCAAGGTGGTAAATCTTTACAGAAGTAGATTGCCTAGTCTTCCTTCCATGGAGTAGCTGATGGGTTTGAATCACCAATCTCCTGGTTAGTAGTCAATTGCTTTAGGCACTATGCTACCAGAGCTAGGAAGCTTTAAAACTTCAAACAAAACCAAGAGTTGCCACTGAGTCAATTCCAATTCATGGTCAACCCCAGGTGTGGCAGAGTGGAACTGTGCCCTCAAAGGGTTTTCAGTGGCTGATTTTTCCTAAGTAAATGGCCAGCCCCTTTTTCCTAGTTCACCTTAGTTTGGAACAAATGAATGCACTGCTGAAACCTGCTCAGCATAATCAGCAACACACAAGCTACCACTGATAGGAGAGTGGTGGCTGGGCATGAGGTACGTCAGCCAGGAATCAAACCTGGGTCTCCCACATGGAAAGCAAGAACTCTACCACTGAATTCTCAATGCAACACCACCACACTGCCTCCAGAGAGCAACAGAAACATAATACAGGCAGACCTTGGAGATACTGAGGGTTTGGTTCCAGACCGCTGCAAAATAGCAAATATCACAATAAAGCAAGTCACACAAATTTTTTGCTTTCCTGGTGCACATAAAAGTTATGTTTATACTATACTCTGGTGGCGCAGTGCCTAAGCCATTTGAATAGTAACCACAAGGTTGGTGGTTCAAACCCCCCAGCCATTCTGTGGAAGAAAGACTGGGCAATCTACTTTCGTAAGGATTTACCACTTCAGAAACCCAAAGGGGGTTGCTATGAGTCGGAATCGACTTGATGGTAGTGGGTTGTTTTGTTTCATTTTTGGTTTTTTGTAGCCTACTGAGTGTGCAACAGCATTATGAAAAAGTTTAAAATACTGTGAGAATCACCAAAAATGTGACCCAGAGACATGAAGTGAGCACATGCTGTTAGAAAACGGCATGGACAGACTTGCTTATGGTAGGACTGTCACACACTCAATTTGTTTAAAAAAAAAAAAAAAAACAGTAACTGCACACTGCAATAAAGGGAAATACAATAAAATGAGGTATTCCTGTAAATATTTTCTGAACTGAAAAGAAGAGGTACAGTACAATAAAAGGAACTGTCATACATTGCTGGCGGGAGTATAAGTTGGTGCAGCCACTTTGGAAGACACTTTGACAAGATCTAGTAAAGCTAGGGATAATTATACCCTTTAACTTACAACTCCCCTCCTGGGTATCTGCCCTGGAGAAAACTCTCCCATGTGTGTACAAGATGACTTGCGTAAGAATGTGCACAGCAGCCCTATTAGAGTGAAGAACCAGAAACAACTAACTGTCCACTGTATCAGCCAGGGGCCCAGCAGAGAACAGCTGGCATATTCAAGCAGGGTAATTAAAGGTGCATGGACTAGGCTGCTAACTGAAACCAAGGTCGGCAGTTCAAACCCACCAGCTGCTCCATGGGAAAACGATGAGGCAGTCTGCTTCCATCAAGATTTACAGCGTTGGAAAACCTATAGGCAGTTCTACCCTGTCCTACAGTCGTTCTGAGTTGGAGTCAACTCAATGGTAGTATGTTTTGTTTGGCTGTGGTTTATTTGGGATAGGCTGAGTTCAGGAAAACTATGTAACAGTTTAGTAGTCAAGACAGAAAAGCAGAGCTCTTGCCACCTCTACATCTAGAAGGAGGAAGGGAAGAAGTGGTTACCCAAACCTGGAAAGGGTCCAAGGAGAAGGCTGCCTTGAGAGAAGCATGACTTTCAGGTGAGAAACACAGCTAGCTGAAGACAAGACCACAGAGAGTGTACTGGGGAAAAAAAAAATACGCTCCTGTCTGTTGCCCTCTCCCTCTGATCCCATCAGGGCACTCCACTGACCAAATCCAATGGAACCCAGAAGATGCTGATCCCATTCATGTAGTCCATAGTGATCAACCTCCTGGAGCACAGTGAAGAAAGGAGAGAGTAGACTTGCAGAGGCACAGGGGAGGTATTCAGTACATCTGTCGTGGATGAAATTGTGCACTTCCTCCCCACACCAAATATATATGTGTGTGTGTGTATGTGTGTGTGTGTATGTGTGTGTGTGTGTGTGTGTCTGTATATGTGCTGGAAACCTAACCCTTATACTAGTGGGTGTGATTTTATTTGGAAATAGGGTTTCTTTGCTATGTCAATTAGGTCATATCCTTTAGGTGGGTACTATACCTAACCACTTCTGAGTTATAAAAAGAACAGAGATCCAGCCTATATGACTATGAGACCAGAAGAACTAGATGGTGCCCAGCTACCATTGTCAACCACTCAGAGGGGCATCTATGTAGGAGATCCTGGGTAGAGTGGGAGAACAATGTGGAACAAAACTCAAAATCATTTGGGGAAAAAAAGGGACCAGGTTCGCTGGTCTGATAGAGCCTGATGGAACCCCTGAGACTATGGCCCCTAGCTGCCCTTCAGGTCTGGAACTGAACCCACTCCTGTAGCTTCCAGCCAAACAAAAGACAGGCATATGAGGTGAACATTTACATTAGGTAGATACACTCCTTGGAGAGATCAATCATGGGAGATTAGAAGGGCTGTGTATGCACAGGGAGGCAGCTTGGTGGGCAGGAGTATATGGGAGGGAAGGACACAGAGAAGAGGTAACTGGAGAAGAAGTGGGAAGAAAGCTGTTACATTGTGGGAAACTGTAGTCAATGTCATGAGACAAAGTTTATGTGAAGTGCTGAATGGAAAATTAATTTGCTCTGTAAACTTTCAGCCAAATCACAATAAAAAAAATTAAAAAAAAAAAAAGAAGAACAGAGACAAACACAGGGAAGACAGATGTCATGTGCAAACTATCTATAAGCTAAGGAACCAGGGCTGCAACCAGTTCAAAATGGTTCAATTATTGCTGTTATAAACAAGGGCTGCATAAGTGTTGCAAAGTAACCAAATCTGCTACTTGTGGTATTTTGACCCAATTAGGAAACAAACAGCTTTGCCCCACTTAAAGATGGCGGCCCATTGTACCACTATGAATGTGTGTTGCTCTCCAGAGTCCTGCCAATAATCCAGTCTCCTCCATCAGGCTCCTGACACTTTCAAAAGGAAGGACTGTGGCAGAGTTTTGGAGAACTGTATTATTGGCAGGACTCTGGAAAACAACACACATTCATAGCAGCCTGGTCAGCTGCCATGTTTGAGCAGGGCAGAGCTGTGTTTCCTACTCTGATCAAAAGACCATAGACAAAAGGCTTCATTACTATGCAACACGTACCCGGCCCGTTGTTTACAGCAGCCATTTTGAACCAATTTGAAGACCTGCAAGGAATCAAGGCATGCTAAGGACTACCTACAAGGATGGAATTGATATGGCCAAGACCCTAATTTGGACTTTTAGCCTCCAGAACTGTGAGAAAATAAGTTTCTGTTCTTTAAAGCTACCTACTTGTGGTATTTATGTTACAGTAGTACTATGGAACTAAGACACCTTCTATCAGCAGAAGCTGTAAAGTATGTACTCATATAATGGAATACTGCCCAACAAGAAAATGAGTGAACTAGAGCTACTTACATCAATACAGATGAATCTCAAAAACTTCACGTTGGGTGAAAAAGGCAAATCGCATTAAAACACAAACACGTACAGAATGACACTAAGGCAGATTGTATTTTCCAAAATCAACCAGAGTTGTATTT
Organism: Orycteropus afer afer; assembly: GCF_000298275.1. Classification (NCBI taxonomy): domain Eukaryota; kingdom Metazoa; phylum Chordata; class Mammalia; order Tubulidentata; family Orycteropodidae; genus Orycteropus; species Orycteropus afer. The sequence continues at coordinate 12,688,762 of NW_006921648.1, forward strand.
CTAGTTCCACAAGTTTTTCCAGAACCTTGACACTCCCACTGAGGTGCAAAGAAAGAAAAGAACAAGGCTCTAGAGCAGAGAAGTACACTTTAGATAAGGTAGCCAAGCAAAGTCTCTCTGAGGTAATGTCTGACCTTTAGAACGAGGTGTGAGGCTATAAAAATGTCCATATGCAGTTTAAACCTAACAGAAGGCAAGTTAGGGTAACTTCTTAGCCACAGCTAAGCACCTTGTGGATGTGAGTTGTGGGGCCTGCAGGCTGGGGACCATGGTTGCAGGAGACATCATGCTGAATTAGCACAGCACAGGATGCAAAAACAACTGTTCTACATCCTATTTTGGTGAGTTGCATTGGGGTCTTAAAAACTTGTGAGGGGCCATCTAAGATGCAACTGTTGGCCTCTCCTTGGCTGGAGCAAAAAGGAGTTAAGAAAATCAAAGATGCATGGAAACATAGTTCAAAGGATTTATGGGCCGTGAGAACTTCGGCCTATATGACCCTGAGACCAAAAGAACTAGATGGTGCCCGGCTACCAATGCCAGCCACTTGGAAAGGGATCAAAATTGGAGATCCTGGACAGAGAAGGGTGGGAGGAAATGTGGAAAACTCATAATCATAAAAAAGACTAGCCTTACTGGTCTGATAGAGACTATGAAACCCCTGAGACTATTGCCCTGTGTCACTCTTCAGGCCTGGAAATGAACTCACTCCCATGGCCTAACTCTCAGCCAAACAAGAGACAGGGCTATAAGCTAAACATCTATACCAGGAAGATGAACTCCTCAGAACAATCTGAGAGATCAGAAGGGTAAGCACAGGGAAAAGGGTAAGGAGGCAGAAATGTGTAGGCTAGAAGGACATGGGGAAAGGGTGACCACAGAGAAGAAGTGGGAGGAAAGCTGTTACACTGCAGGGAATGTAACCAGTGTTACAAAACAAATTGTGACAGGGAAAAAAAAAAATGAGATTTGAGGTTGAAGAGCCAAGCCCATTAGCCCTACTATGAGCTGTGAGAGTAGAAAGAAAGTAGGTGGCGAGGCCCTCAGGAAAGGTCTCGGCCCTTTCAAATGTATTTTAAGAAAACCAATGAAGCAGCAGAACCAGGAGAGGGCAAGTGGCAGGCTTGAAGGAACAACTGTGAGCACAAGCCAGCTCATGTAGTGTATTTGGGAAGAATTCCCCAGAATTGGGAGTCCCTGGCTGGTGCAAAGGTTTACACACTCAGCTACTAACCAGAAGGTGCCAGTTCAAATCCACCCAGAGGTGCCTCCAAAGAAAGGTCTGGCAATCTACTTCAAAAAGATGACCAAAAAAAAAAAAAAAAAAACTCACTGCCCTCCAGTCGGATCCGACTCATAGTGACCCCTCCTTGCATTTCCGAGGCGATTTCACTATGGAAGTAGATTGCCCACCCTTCCTTCCCAGGAATGGCTGGTGGGTTTGAACCGCAAGCCTTCTGGTTAGCAGTCAAGTGCCTTAGGCACTACACCACCAGAGCGCCCCCAATTCTATGGCACATAGCTCTACGCAGACACATATGAAGTTGCCATGAGACTGAATGAACTCTACAGCAACCAACTTTTTCTTCCCGGATTACAAAGCCAATGAGTGAATGGCTGGGAATTCAACATCAAGCAGCGAAAAGCCACAGAAGGGAGGGAACCAAGGAACCTGAGGAACCCTCCCTCTGGACTTACTAATACTCACTTGACGCTGAGCGTGTGCCTGACACTGGCGTGCGGAAGCACTGCACGCGCTGTCTCGGAGGTGAGCTGTTATCAAGCTCATCTTCATAGGGAGACATATTAACTAAATCAAAAATCCGGCCACTAAACTTTACCATGGCTCTGGAGTGTCTCGGCTCTATACTGTTCTGAGCTGCATGGTTCACATTAGGAACAACTCATAGTAAGTGACTCTAATTATACACCAAGGCAACGACCTCATAATAAAACTAACAGCACCTAATGTGTATAGAACCCTTACTGAGGGCCACTCATAATCTTACTGTTGTTATTATTCCCGTTTCACGGATGAGGAAACTAAGGCCCACCAGATTTTCTGAGTAACGTGGCCAAGGCAGGAATTGAAAATTTGGTCTAACAAGAAAGCCTATGCTACTATTAGCTATGTTTTGCTCCCTTACTCTCAGGGAGGTTAGTTCAAAGCCAGGTGGCGCCAGAACAGGGCTCTCGCTCAGGTACTCGCACCGCCACGTCGCTTCTAGAAGCTCTAAGGGCGAGCAGTGAACCTCTATTCCGGTGCTGCCCCACAGGTTCCGGCTAGAGACACGCGCACCCGGTCGAAAAGTTCCCCCGGCGGAAGGTTCCGCAGCCCAGGAGTCGTCCCCTCCCCGGGCGAAAGACGGGCAGTACCTGCGGAAAATGCATCCAGGGTCCTGCCCCGGGCTCTATGGAAAACACCCCCCACCTCCGCAGCAGACATAGCGAGAGAGCCTCTAGCTGCGCCTCAGCGTGGGAGTAAGCGGCGTTAGTCTCCAAGGCCTACCCACCAGACCGGCCCCGTTTGGGGCGGTGCCCTCTGCAGGGGCGGGGCGGGCGCGCAGGGCTCTGCAGTTCGGGGCGCTGCTAGTGCTGCCTGGGCGGGGCGGAGGCGCGAGTGGTTCCTCTGGGATCAACCCGGGCACCTGGATAGTGGCGGCCCCTTCTCCCTGGCCTACAGGTCAGAGGTGGTTCCTATAGGGTCGGCATTGGGGCCATTCCCCCACTAAAGATGGGGTTCCCAGATCAACAAATAAAAATGCAGGACACTCGTTAAATTGGAATTTCAGTCAACAAGGAATAATTGTTTAAGTATGCCCCATGCAATATTTGGGAGATACTTATACTCAAAAAAAAAAAAAAGAAAGAAAGGAGCTCTGGTGGCATAGTGGGTAAAGCATTTTAGCTGGTAACCAGAAGACCGGTGGTTCAAACCCAGCTGCTCCACAGGAAGACAAGGCAATCTACTTTTGTGAAGATTTCCAGCCTTGGTAACCCACTGGGGGTCACTAGGAGTTGGAATCAACTAGATGGCAGTGGGTTTGATTTTTGGTATACTCAAAAATGTTCTGTTATAAGAAACTCCAGTTAAAATGGGTGTATATTTTATCTGGCCTCTCTTCCTTAATGTAGAAAAAGCTGGGTCCTGCCTCAGTACAGCCCTCCAGGCCACCAGCTGTGCTCGATCATGCGTCTTCAGTTTCGTCTTCATCATTATCAGCACCACTATCACCATCCACTACGCGTCAGGCACTGTGGAAGCTCTTGGCTGACAACGTACCTATTCCTTGCAACAGTCGGAGGAAGCCAGTGCTGTCTTTAGCCCCTTTGTTAGATGGCGAAACGGGGCTCAGAGAGATGGAGCACCTACAGAAGATGTTACACAGCTGGACAAGCAGTAAAGCTTCCAGAGGGCAAACTAGGGTGTGTCCAGCTCCAAAGGCATTGCACTGAAAGTCTAAGGCAGAGTTTGTTAAACTTGTTAAAAATGCAAATTCCAGGGTGGTACTACTGAATCCCAGAGCTCTGGTAGCAAAGTGCCTAAGGCACTTGACTGCTAACCAGAAGGCTGGTGGTTCATATCCACCAGCCACTCCTCGGAAGGAAGGTTGGGCAATCTACTTCCTTACTGATACTGCCTCAGCAACCCAGGGAGGGGTCGCTATGAGTCGGGTTCGACTTGACTGGCACATGAAAACAACAACAACTACTGAATCCAAATCTTCTGCCTGGTTCTAACAAGCACCCCCAGAGTTCAAATGATCTGGCCATGTTTGGAAAATGCTGTTTGGAACTAGCAGCCTATATCAGAAGCACTGTTGTTGTTGTGGTTATGTGCCATCGAGTAGGCCCCAACTCATAGTGACCCCTCCTTGGGTTTCCAAGGCAGTATCACTACGGAAGTAGATTGCCCCATCTTCCTTCTGAGGAGTGGCTGGTGGGTTTGAACCGCCAGCCCTCTGGTTAGCATTGACTGGCACTATGCTACCAGAGCTCCTATTGGAAGCACTAGAGGCAGCTAAACTAGCCAGAAGGACTGTCCTCTAACCCTGGACAAGAACCACTCAGAAGGCAGTAATCATAGCAGTAAAGAGAGTGAATCCCCAGGGGGTTGTGGGGCCAAACTGGCTGGGTTCTCATCCTGGTTCTACCACTTGCTGGTTTGTGTGACCTTGCAAATTACTTACTTTCTCCACGCCCCAGTTTCCCTATCTATGAAATGGACGCAGTAGAAATACCCACCTCATAGGGCTGCTGGGAAGTTTGTGGTTAGGTGCCTTTAAGTCAGTTCTGACTCACAGGACCCTGAGGACAACAAAACCAAACACTAACCGGTCCTGCGCCATCCTCACTATGACTGCTATGTTTGAGCCCACAGTTGCAAGCATTGTGAGTTAGGATTTACAAGACATACTTTTAAGGGGGACAAAATTCAGTCCATAACATCCAATGGCTCTGTCAGAACATTTCTGATGAGGCCAAGGGAGCTATGCCCAACTACTACCTCGTTCAAAAGGGGGTAATCTCACCAAGATAGTCATAATTCATTTACTTACTCTTGCAACAGTCATTTGAGTGTCTCAAGTGCCCTGCTTGGTGTGAAAGACAGTCAAGGTAACTGCTCTCATGGAACTTACAGGTGAGTTGGGCAAGACAACGTTACACAAATAATTACACCTGTAAACATGTAATTAGCAACCATGCAAAGTGCTGTGAGACAAGAAAACCAAAGAGCACTGCTGTCGAGTCAATTCTGACTCGTAGTGACCCTATCGGGAGAGAACTGCCCCATAGGGTTTCCAAGGCTGTAATCTTTACAGAAGCAGACTGCTGCAGCTTTCGCATGCAGAGCACCTGGTCGACCTTTCCCTTAGCAGCCAAGTACTTTAACCACTGTTCCATTGCAGCTCCTCATGAGAGATGAGAGCAGGGTGCTATAAAAAAGAATGGGGGAGGGCTAGTTTAGATTCAGAGAACCTGCAAGTGTGGAGAGGAAGGCCTCTCCATGGAAGGAGCATTTAAGAAGAGGCCTTGATGTTCCAAACCACATTCCTGAGAGTGGGGAGCGTTGTTCTGTTCAATGAGATCTGGGTACCATTGCCTGAGAAACCAACCAGTTACCATCTAGTTAATTCTTAAGTCACGGTGACCCCATGTGTGTCAAAGTAGAAGGGTTCTACAGGCCACCTCTGGATGGACTAGAACCACCAACCTTTTTGTTAGCAGCCAAAGGCTTAACTGTTTGTGCCACCTAGGCATTCCCTAACAACAGAGGGCACCTAACAAAAGCTAATCCGGCACGTTCCAGGAGTGAGGGTTGGGGAGCATTGTGTATGAGCACTGACTACCATGTTCCCTCCCCACCCTTTAATAAACCGCCTAGTTCTTCCCTCCCACCCTTTGTGACAGCTATACATGTAAAAAGTCCTCATCCGAATATGTTGTTATTAAAGGGCCAAAACCCATTAAATGGGGAAGACAGAGTCTCTTTAACAAAGAGTGCTGGCAAAACTGGATATCCATTTGCAGAAAAAAAAGAAAGAAACAAGATCCGTACCTCACATCATACACAAAAACTAACTCAAGGTGGATCAAAGACCTGAATGTAAAACCTAAAACTATAAAGTTTATCAAATAAAAAACAGGGACAAAGTTAGGGGCCCTAATTTATGGCATAAATAGACTATCAAACACAACCAAAAATGTACAAAGAGCAGAAAATAAATTAGATGAGTGGGACCTTCAAAAAATTAAATTTTAAGTTCATCAAAAGACTTCTCCAAAAGAGGTGAAAGAGAACCTACAGATTGGGCAAAAATACTTGGCAACAACATATCTGATAAGGGACTTGTTTCTAGGGCTTATAGAAAACTTCAACACTGCAACATCAAAAAGACAAATAATCCAATTAAAAAATGGGCAGAGGACATGTACAGACACTTCATCAAAGAAGACATTCAGGCTGCCAACAAATACATGAAGAAATGTTCATGATCATTAGCCATTAGAGAGATGCAAATGAAAACAACAATGAAATATCATCTCACCCCGGAAATAATAGCAAAATTCAACAAGACAGAAAACAAATACTGGCAAGGATGTAAAGAGATTAGGACTGTCATACACTGGTAGAATGGTGCAACCACTGTGGAAAATTGTATGGTGCTTCCTTAAAAAGTTAGAAAGAGAAATGCCATTTGATTCCACAATCCCACTACTACGTGTATATCCTAACAGAAGTAAGAGTTGAACACAAATAGATACATGCACACCCATGTTCATTGCAGCACTATTCACAAGAGCAAAGAGATGGAAACCTGAGTGCCCTTCAGCAGATGGATGGATAACCAAACATACACATATGGAATACTATGAAACATTAAAGTAAAATGAAGAATCCACAAAACATCTCATAAGGTGGTTGAACTTGTAGGACATTAAACCAAACTGGATGAAATAAGTCAATCACAGAAGGACAGGTATTATATGAGTCCACTACTATAAAAAGGGGAGCTCTGGTAGCATAGTGGCTAAGACACTTGCCTGCTAAGCAGACGGCTGGTGGTTCAAACCCACCAGCCACTCCTCAGAAGGAAGGTTGGGCAATCCTACTTCCGTAGTGATACTGCCTTGGAAACCCAAGGAGGGGTCGCTATGAGTCGGGGCCGACTCGATGGCACATAAAACAACAACAACAACTATAAAAAGCCAAGGTAAGATTTACACATGGAAGGAACCTTTCTTTATTGGTTACCAGGGATGGGAGAGGAGGAGAGGGAAAATTACTATCTAGGTAAGAGACTCATATTGATTATGGTGACACAGGTCAAGGGAAAGGCAATACACCAAAAGCGGGAGACCAGCACAGTCTCACTAAGGAAAGGAAGACATGGAGAGGTGTAAAAGAGGTACAGCCAACAAAGGTAAATACCATTGCATACATAATACTGCCTTGTCAGTAACAGCAAATGCTGATCCACGGGTGGAAACATACGTAGATAGGCGAGAAGATGTGGACAAACAGAAAAATACCCATGACCATATACAGATTTGGCAGACAGTGTTTCCACATACATATTTGTAAGTGCTATAAAAATGTCCATATATAATAGAGCTGACGGGCAAAGTTATGATAGATTCTTAGCCACAACCAAATTCCTTGAGGGAGCAAGTGGCTGGATCTGCAGGCTCAGGACCATGGTCACAGGGGACATTAAGCTCAATTGACACAACACAGTACACAAAAATGTTCTACATTCTACTTTGGTGAGTATTGACTGAAGTCTCTCTCTTTTTTTTAATTGTTAATTGGGTGAAAAATTACAGAGCAAATTCACTTTCCATACAGCAGTTCACATATATTTTGTCTCATGACATTGACTATAATTTACCACAATGGAACACCTCCCCTCCCACTTCCTCCCAACAGTTACTGCTTCCCTGTGTCTATCCCTCCATGCACTCCTACCCCCTGAGCTGTCTCCCTGTACATAAACAGCTCTTCTTTCTCCCATGATTGTTCTCTCCAAGGAGTGCATCTACCTCAGGTAAATGTTCATCTCATATGTCTGTCTTTTGTTTGGCTGGAAGCCACAGGTGTGGGTTCAATTCCAGACCCGAAGGGCAGCTAGGGGCCATAATTTCAGGGGTTCCATTGGGCTCTATCAGACCAGCAAACCTGGTCTCTCTCTCTCTTTTTTTTTTTTCTTCCTCCAAATGATTTTGAGTTTTTGTTCCACATTGTTCTCCCTCTCCATCCAGGATCTCCTATATAGGTCCCCCTCCGAGTGGTTAACAGTTGTAGCCAGGCACCATTGAGACAACTGGGGTCCTAAAAGCTTGCAAGCAGGCACCTAAGATGCAACTGTTGTTCTCTCCGCGTCTGGAGCAAAAAAGAGGAAAGAGAATAAAAAACATATGGAAACAATTAGTCCAAGGGACTAGTGGACCATGGGATCCTCAGCTTGACACCAGAAGAACTAGATGATGCCTGGCTACCACTGACAACTATTCAGAAAAAGATCAAACTCGGAGATCCTGGATAGCGTGGGAGAAAAACATGGAACAAAACTCAAAACCATAAATAAGTTAAAAAAAAAAAAAAAAGATCAGGCTTACTGGTCCAATAGAGAGTGGTAAAACCCCCAAGACTATGACCCCTAGTTACCCTTTGGGTCTGGTACTGGATTCACTCCTGTGGCTTAGCTTTGAGCCAAACAATAGGCCTACAAGGTGAACAGTCACACCAAGGAGGTGCACTCCTTAGAACAATCAACCCCCAGAGATCAGAAGGGCAGCACTCGCCAGGGAGAAAGCTCAGAGGCAGGAATGCGTAGGAAAGAAAGACACGAGTAAAAGGAAATGCAGGAGGAAGTGGGAAGAGTGGGGATTGCAATCAATGTCACAAAACAAAATCTTTATGAACTGTTTAATGGAAAATGAAATTGCTCTGTAAATTATTTGATTTCATTCAAATCACAATAAAATTTTTAAAAAATGTTCTTTAGAGATGCAGCTAAGAGTAAGAGTCACTGTACTGGGCTGTCTTATCGCCTCACTCCACGAAATAGGTGGAACAATTTGTCCTAATATAAATGGCCCTAGGCTGCTAGGCGTTTATAGTTCTCAATAGCTTTTTATAGATCTCCTAACTCCTCCTCATTGTCAAGTGGTCAGCTATCACCTCTCACTGTTTCTGGAGTCTGCCCCTACCAAGTCTTCACTGCCAGCCACCTTCCCTGGTTCAGATGCCTACTTTCCCATCGCCCAAGTCTGGGAAACCGACTGCAAAGGTTGTTAGGTTTGTGAGCCAGGTTGGCTTATGGCCTGGAGCCAACAAGCTTGGAATAAGAGCCTGAGGCTTCATTTAGAGAAATGCTTGGGCATTAGTTTCATAGTCGTTGTCATTCCTGGTTGGATCATCGGAGGCCCTTTCTTAGAAAGCATGGGATTCCCTGCTTTGGGTCATAGATGAGGCTGGCTTCACCATTCTGGAATGAAGGAAGATATTCTGGTGCAGAACAATGGAGAGACGTGGAGAGGTGAAAGCACCCCATAATTACTGAGCCATCAGACACCCCTCCCCTTTATCCAGTCCTGACCTGCACCTGTGCAGGTGGGACCGGGGAGGGACCCTAACATGTGTCTTGTTTTGTTATATGACTCTGTTTTTATATCTGTCTTTCTATTTTCTAAGACACCAACCAGAAGAGAGTAGGGTTGGGATGCACCCGATTTCTATGTGATTTCCTTAATTTAATGGATAAAATCTCCAAAGAAGAGCTCTCTTTCCTAAGCAAGCTCACATTCACTGGTCCAGGGGTTAGGACTTCAACATATCTTTTGGGAAAAACAGTTCAATCTATGACATGTATCATTTGGCTTTCAGAGTTTTTTGAGTCTTTTAAAACTTGTTCCCACTGGATCTCATAATTTATAACCATAACCAGTAGTTGACGTCGGGGCTAAGCTGATGAATCAGATGACCTGAATTTAAGCCCATTTGTTGCCTTACTAGCTCTGTAGGAGCTCTGGTGGCATAGAGCCTAAGGCATTTGACTGCCAACTAGCTCTGTGACCTTAGGTAAGTCACTTAACTTCTCTGAGTTTCGTGTTCCTCAACTGTAAAGGGGATGTACTAGTTTCCTAGGGCTGTCATAACAAATTATCATGAACCAGGTGGCTTATAACAGCAAAAGCATACTGTCTTCTAGTCCGAGAGGCGGGAGTCTGATTCCAGGACGTCGACAGAGCCGTGCCGTCTTGGAAGGCTCTAGAGGAGGATCCTCCCTTGCATCTTCCAGCTTCTGGTGGCCCCAGCGGTTCCTTGGTTTGTGGCAGCACAACTCCCACCTCTGCCTCCATCTTCACATGGTATCTTCCTTCTGGGTCTGTCTCTCTATCTCCTCTTTTTGTAAGGACACTAGTCATACTAGATCAAAGCCCACCTATTCCAGTACAATCTCATGTTAACTGATTACATCTGCAAAGACAATTTCCAAGCCAGGTCTCATTCTGAGGTTCTAGGAGAGATGAGTTTTGAGGGATCACAGTTAAGTCCCGGACAGAGGACTTAGTCCTGTTCTGCCTGCAGACTCTTTGGGAACATTCAGTGACATCAAGTACCAGTGCCTAAGGCATCTGACTGCTAACCAGAAGGTCATTCGTGGTTCATACCCACCAGCCACTCTGTGGAAGGAACACTGGGCAATCTACTTCCGTAAAGATTTACTGCCTCAGAAACCCAATGGGGATGGCTATGAGTTGGAATTGACTCAATGGCAATGAGATGGGTTGGGTTTGGTATCACAGCACATAGTAATTGCTCAATAAACATGCTGTTATCTTGGTGATTATTATCTCAGAAAATCCACTGAAGGCCTCCCAGCATTCCTAGTCACTGAGGCAAGGTCTCCTGATACTCAGAACCTGGGATAAGGAATTTGAGTTCAGAAACCATCCCTAGAAATATCACACAGCAGAAGTACTGTCACAAACTCTGTTTCCTCAGACTGCACTGGGCAGTAGAGTAGCCACGATCCACCTGTGGCTCTCTAAATGAACATTAACTAAAACTGAAATGACAGTTTCTCAGTCGTACTAGACATGTTTTCAATTGCTCAACAGCAACTAAAATACAGGACCCAGGGGAATTTCAGCTTCAGATAAATAAATGATTTATTAGTATAAGTGTATTGGGATATACTTTATCTGAAATTCACACGTCACTGGGTGTCCTGTGTTTTATCTGGCTATTCGAGGCTTGTAGTAGCTGCTGTCAAGTGGGGCCCCCAGTCATAGCGACCCCATGTACCACAGAATGAAAAGCTACCCAGATCCATAGCAAGCTCATAATCAGTTTCAGATAGGACCCTTGGGATCCATAGGGCTTTCATTTGGCCAATTTTTTCGAAGTAGATTGCCAGGCCTTTCTTCCTGGTCCATCTTAGTCTGGAAGTTCTGCTGAAACCTGTTCAGTATCCTAGCAACACACAAGCCTCCAATGACAGACACGTGGTGGCTGTTCATGAGGTGCATTGGCGGGATTCCAACTCAGGTCTCCTGCATAAAAGGCGAGAATTCTACCACTGAACCACCTTGCCCCCGCAACTCTAGACCCGTGGCTACCATATTGGACAGGACAGGCATAAAGCATGCCCAACACTGCAGAAATGTCTACTGGACAGTGCTACTTCAGAACACCCAGGAGCAAGTGCACCCAGTGAACTGTATCTGCTACTTCTGTTCTTTGTACAGCAGCTCATCCCTGACACTCAGCACAAACAGCCAGGAAAAGCACCCCTAACAATTCTCATCAAGTTCTTGGCCTTGGAAGCTGGTAATACTAATTATTCTTATTCTTTGTCACGTATAATTCAGAACCTTCAACTTCATTTCCCCACTTAGGCTTTGGTTCATCCACTTCTTTTCTTTTATGTCTCCCCTACACTGCTTAACACCCCTTGTAAATAACTTTTTGCATGATTGTTGGGGCTTTTTTCTCCCCAGTCTTCATTTTCCTCCACTAACTAGTGAATGCAACCTCCTGAAGCATTTAAATCATTCACAGTGATTCACTGTGGGTTAAGAAAAGTCCTCTTGTCCTTCCTCAGCAAGAATCAGAGCTCTTCCTAAAGCTGCCATCCTTTCAACTCAATGGTACATGACATGTAAACTTTAAGCTCCCTTGAGGCTCATAGGAGCTCTGGTGGCGTAGTGCCTAAGGCATTTGACTGCTAAAAAGAAGGCTGGCAGTTCAAAGCTACCAGCCACTCCCCGGAAGGAAGGTTGGGCAATCTACTTCCGCATTGATACTGCCTTGGAGACCCAAGGAGGGGTCACTATGAGTCGGATCCAACTCGATGACAGTGAGTTTGGTTTTTGGTTTTTGAGCCTCACACATCCACTGGAGCACACCAAGCACCAGAACAGGGTGTGACACCCAGAAGCCCCACCATCAATACGTGCTGAGTTGAACTGAGTTTGCTTCTCTGTTAAAGTTCCTCACGACTACCGAGAAAGGCCTGATGATCCACTTCCGAAAATTAGTCAATGAAAACCTTGTGGATCACAACAGAATGTTGTCCACCTCACTTGCTTTGGACACGTCGTCAGGAGGAATCAATCACTAGAGGGAGACACCATGTTTGATAGTAGAGGGCCGGTGAGGGCAGGGGAGACCCTCGGTGGGATCAGTCAGCACAGTAGCCGCAATGATGGACTTGAACATGCCTTTGATCATGAGGATGACACAGGACCAGGCAAAGTTTTGTTCTGTTCTTTGTCAGGGCGTCCTGAATCAGAATCAACTCAACGGCAGCTATCTATCTACCTACCTACTGACCTATCAAAGTCCTGGTGGCACAGTGGTTAAAGGTTTGGCTACTAACCTAAAGATGGCCAGTTCAAACCCACCAGCTGCTCTGCAGAAAAAAAGACCTGCCACTCTGCTCCTGTAAAGATGACAGTGTTGGAAACCCTATGGGACATTTCTTCTCTGCCTTCTAGGGTCACTATGAGTCGGAATCAACAGGATGGCTATGGATTTTTTTTAATGAGATCTCTTCCATCAATAATGCTGATAATCCTGGTGGTATATTTCAAATTCTGTTCAGTTTTTCCATGTGGCTAGGTCATGGGTCAGTTCCCAGTGAACAACAACAAAAGCAAAATT
>NW_006921648.1:12701537-12703529 GCF_000298275.1 Orycteropus afer afer
TTAATGAGATCTCTTCCATCAATAATGTTGATAATCCTGGTGGTATATTTCAAATTCTGTTCAGTTTTTCCATGTGGCTAGGTCATGGATCAGTTCCCAGTGAACAACAACAAAAGCAAAATTCTGAACACTTCACTTCCCGCCATATTGTTTTCTTCCTTAAAGTGATACGTTATCATGTATCCAAGCAAAATAACTGCAATTGGTTCCTGGCCCTCTCTGGATGACACTGGGTACCAGGACCAAACTGAAAAGCCACTGGCTTCATCAGAAAACACTGTTGATACATCTGGCCCTTCCTCGGCTTTCATTTTCTTTTCCATCTCTGCCTTGCTGAAACTGTTTGATTGAAAGCAAGTCCTGTGTTTCCTAACATCATAGCAATGCTTTGTTTCCCAAGTCTGAGGATCTGACAAGTCTGATTGTTTCTTATCTCCCCAAAGCACTAGCCCAGTTCTTTCTTGAGCTAATGTTCTAGCGAAATAAGAGGCTGTACCGAGAAACACTCCAACAGCACAGTTTTGGATTTTCTCTTTGGGGACTCTGACCACGTTAGTTTCAATTAGTGGTTCTCAACCCTGTTTGCATGTTAGACTCACCTGTACCTAGACTTCAAGCAGCTCTGGTGGCACAGTGGTTAAAGCATTTGGTTGCAAACCACAATGTCAGTGGTCCAAACTCACCAGCTGCTCTGCAGGAGAAAGATGAAGCAATCTACTTCTGCAAAGATTACAGTCTTGAAAACCCTAGAGGGCATTCTGCTCTGACCTGTATGGTCTCTATGAGTTGGAATCGACTTGATGGCAGTGGATGGGATGCCTAGACTTCAGAGGAGCCATGGTGGCACGTGGATTGAGTGCTTGGCTGTTAACTGAAAAGTCAGCAGGTTCAAACCTACCAGTTGCTGGCAATTTGCTTCCATAAAGGTTACAATCTGAGAAACCCTATGGGGCAGTTCTACTCTGCCCTACAGGGTCACTAAGAGTAAGAATAGACTCAACTGCATACAACGACATGCCTAGACTTCCCCCACAGTTTCTGGTTGGATAAGTCTTGGCGGAGACCTCAGCATTGGTCTTAAAAATGTCCCAGGTGATTCTGAGCTTCAGCTGAGGTAGAGAAACTGCTTGTTTAGACTCTAAGATGAAGACAACTACCCGAGTCAGGTGAATGGCAAGGGATCATTGCAGCCTATGGCTGTGGAGGTGATGAGAGAAGTTAAGTCTTGTAGTTGAGTCACTAGGGTACTGGGCTCTGTGCCTTTTAACACACGGTCTCACTTAATTTTCACAACAGTCTTGAAAGGTTACATACTGGGTTGAAGTTGTTGTTCTTGATGATTCCATTGAGTTGGCTCTGACTCCTAGCAACCCCACGTATAACATAACGAAAGATTGCCGAGCCCTGCACCGTCCTTACAATAATTGCTACGTTTGAGTTCATCGTTGGAGCCACTGCTGCCAATCCATCTCGTTAAGGATTCTCCTCTTTTCCACTGACCCTCTGCCAAGTACAGTGCCCTTCTCCAGGTACTGATCCCTCCTGATAACATGTCTGAAGTAAATGAGGCAAAGTCTCACCATCCTTGCTTCTAAGAAGCATTCTGACTGTACTTATTCCAAGACAGATTTGTTTATTTCTCTGGCACTCCATTCACTAAAAAAAAAACAAAAAAAAACCAACAACCAAATCTGCTGTCAAGTCAATTATGACTCATAGGAATTCTGTGGAACAGGGTCGAACCTCCTCATAGGGTTTCCAAGGCTGTAAATCTTTACAAAAAACAGACTGCCTGCCACATCTTTCTCCTGCAGAGCAGACAGTGGGTTCAAACAGCTAACCTTCCAGTTAGCAGCTGAGTGTTTAACCACTGTGACACCGGGACTCCTTCCCATTCAATATAGTGTTCTCCAAAAAGTCATGATCACCCAGAACCTGTGAATGTGGTTTTGTTTGGGAAAAGGGCCTTTGTGAATATAATCAAGTTAAGAT
>NW_006921648.1:12703759-12704975 GCF_000298275.1 Orycteropus afer afer
CACACAGAAGGAAGACAGCCCTATGAAGATCCAGGCAGAGACTGGAGTTATGCCGTCACAAGCCAGCCAACACCAAGGATGGCTGGCAACCCCAAGATACTAGAAGATGCAAGGAAGGATTCTTTCCTAGAGCCTTTGGAGGGAGTATGGTCCTTCCAACACCTTAATTGTGGATTTCTTCCACAATGTGAGAGAATAAGTTTCTGTTGTTTTAAGCCTCCCAGTCTGTGGGAATTTGTAATAGCAGCCCCAGGTTTGTATTATTGGCATTTGACAGATGAGAAAACTGTCTCATCTGAAGAATACAAAGAAGTTAGACATGGGCCCCACCACTGGAATTTACAGCTGGCAAGACAGTGTCCCATGTGGGTTGAGAGATTGGGCTCTGGAGGCAGACTGATCTCATTGGCCTATCAGCCCCACCACTTGCTACCTGTCTGACCTTGGACAGTCCCCTAATCCTTCTGACCAAGTGTTCTCATCTGAAAAACAGAAGATTTGTGGGATTTGGGGGAGAATTAAATGAGAAACTGTGGGAAAAGCACTTTGCCGTGCATGTGGGCAACTCTCAAAAATGGTACCTATCACGATTGTCATTATTCTCCATATTCGTAATAGCTGAGATGGGCCAGGATGCTTTCACGAGGAGGAGGAATTGGAACTCACGACAGTTTTTGTGCTAAAGCTTCACCCCCTTCAACGTAATCCAGTGTCTGGAGAACGAAGTCAACTGGAGGAAAGGGAGGAGAGCCTTGAGCTCCCCCTAGAGGTGAGAGTGGGTGACACACTGTGTGTAGAAGCAAGGGCTCTAGGAAGGGAAAACGTTCGTGGAAAAACGAGAAAGAAGGCTGGTTACCTGGGGCTAGGTTACGGAGAACCTTGAATGCCAGGCAGACCGACCACAGTCCTGGTCAAAACCTGACCTGGCTCAGGTGTGGGGGTCAGGCAGTTGGAGAAAAGGAAAAAATGGAGAGAGCTATGAGAGAGGATCTGGCAATGAATGAGTTCAGGGAATTGAATCCATGCGTGGGATCCAGAAATCGGTTAGTGCGCTTGGCTACTAACAAAAGACTGGACATTGAAGTCCACCAAGAGGCAGCTGGGAAGAAAGGCCTGGAGATCTGTTTCTGAAAAGTCAGCCATTGAAAACCGTATGGAACACAGTTCTACTCTACACACACGGGGTTGCTGTGAGGAGGTATTGACTAGGTGGCAA
>NW_006921648.1:12705605-12707024 GCF_000298275.1 Orycteropus afer afer
CACAATTCCAAGGCACCAATTCTTGCTTGGTCTTCCTTATTTATTGTTCAGCTTTTGCATGCATATGAGGTGATTGAAAAGACCATGGCTTGAGTGAGGCCCACCTTAGTCTTCAAAGTGACATCTTTGCTCTAATGAGGTCTTTTGTGGCAGATTTGCTCAATGCAATATGTCCTTTGATTTCTTGACTTCTGTTTCCATGGCCACAGAAGAAGTATAGCCAGAACGCTCCTTAGAAGGCAGAATGATGAGACTTTGTCTCAGATTCTTTGGACATGCTATAAAGAGGTCCAGTCCCTGGAGAAGGACTGCTTCTCCAGGTAAAGTACAGGGTCAGCAGAAAAGAGGAAGATCCTTCACAAGATGGGTTGACACAGTGGCTGCAACAATGGGCTCAAACACAGCAATGATTGTGAGGATAGTGCGGGACTGGGCAGTCTTTCGCTCTGTTGTACATGGGGTTGCTATGAGTCAGAACCCACTCAGTGGCACCTAACAACAACCATATGATTGTGCAAGGTTATGGCACAGTGGTTAAACGCTTGGCTGCTAACTCCAAGATCAGTGGTTCGAACCCACAACTGCTCTGTGGGAGAAAGTGTGGCATCTGCTTCTGTGAAGATAACAGCCTTGGAAATCCATCGTGGCAGCCACTCTGCTCTCTAGGGACACTAAGAATCCGAATTGATCCAATGGCAGTGGGCTTGGTTTGGGCTTTGCTTCCATAAAGATTGACAGCCTTGGAAACCCTACGAGGCAGTTCTACTCTGTCCTATAAGGTTGCTATGTGTCAGAATTGACTCAACAGTAACAGGTCTGGTTTTGGTTTGGTACTAGGTTATGATACAGTTTTTGGTATTGGATAGAAAATTTCAGGGAAACACATTCTTTCGGTATTGATAGACTTTAAGAGACCATTAAATGTTCCAGCATCTAGGATCTTGTAAGTTTTGTTTTCACCTGTCCTGCTTTCTACTTCATGAAAATCAGAAGAGAAAAGAGAAAACAATGTCGATCTCAAAGCAATAAACACTCAGTATGGACTTTAAGAGTTAAATTATAGTTTTATTTAATAAGGTTTAATAAGGTTCCAATGAAACTTTAGCGATGGTCTACAACTTTGCTCAGAAAATTACTAAACACATACCTGAGGAATGAGAAAAAAAAAACCAACCAAGGACTATTGCATTTTACGTTTTGTAGAATTAAGGCCTGGAGATCTATTCTAAACATCAGCCAGTGAAAAGCCTGTGGATCACACTGGTTGGATCTGCAGTTGATCACAGGATGGCTCAGGACCAGGCAGCATTTCGTCCATTTTGCATGGGTTGCCATGGGTTAGGGGCCACTCGTTGGCAGCTAACAACTCAGGAGGTACGATGTTTGAGCGCCTGCTTTAGAATAACTCAATTTAAATAA
>NW_006921648.1:12727109-12728435 GCF_000298275.1 Orycteropus afer afer
TGCAAGACCCATCCAAGGTGGGTTAATGAACTAGTTCTGAGAATTTTACTTGGGGTAACTTTAGAAAGTAAGACTGATGATGCCCAATGCCAAATGCTGACCCCTAGATATTAGATCTACCCTGCTCATATGACTTTTAGAACCTCTATCCAATTTGCATAAGGAGAAAAACAAATCAGGCAGGTTATTAGATTCAAAGCAGATAAGCAAAGCTTCCCCGGAGAAAGAATTTCTATTATTTGTCCAACCTTTCTGCTCTCTATTTTTGTGTCTTGAGTTGGTAACTCAATTCAGAACTGAAACAACTCATTTTTACACACACCTTCAGCCTCAGTCTATACATCGGCATGTAATTTGGTTTGGGGGAGAACAGGAGAGCTGGTTCATAGGGCCATCCTTGTGGGCAGAGGAATATCTTCATTTATTGAAATGTTCCTAGCAACAAAAGTTTTCTTTTTTGCCCCCAAATCCTCAGACTAGAAACAGGCAAGATGATGATAAGAAATCTGAAAAATTGTAGATGTATTTTAGTTTGCCAAGAGTGCTATTGCATTGCAAGGGTATTTCATTGCATTTGCCAACATGGAAGTCAACATTCTTTCTTTCTTTCTTTCTTTTTTTTTTATTTTGATGACAAACATGGGTTACTGTGGATTCTTTTTCCAGAAGTTAACATATGGAACAACAGGAAAATGGTGCCATGTCAAAGTGCTCAGAGATTGGTTTGGCATTTCAATTGTATTTCCCTTGTAGGGAAAATGTCTTTGCTGTTGCCATGTTATTCAACTGCATCCATCAGAACTTAGCCAGCTCAATTCCTTCTAAGAAGTTACAGCAACACAACAATGCTACCAACATTTATTTAAAAATGTTCGTCAGGCACTTACTCTGCGCCTCATACTATGTGATGTGTTACTTCATTTTTATCTTCATAATAACCATACGAAGTAAACAGTTATTCCAATTTTTACAGATGAGGCTTAAGGCTCAGAGAATTTAAGCTACTTGCCCACAGTCACACAGCTAGTAATAGGTAGAGAAATATCTGAGACTGTGCTATACTGCCTCCCCATTGTTTGGAGCCAGACCAAAATCTACTACCATCAAGTCGATTCTGTTTCATAGTGACCCCCATTGGGTTTCCAAGGCTGTAAGTCTTTATGGAAGTAGATTGCCTCACCTTTCTCCTGCAGAGCAGCTGATGGATTTGAACTGCTGACCTAGTTAGCAACCAAATATCTTACCCACTATGCCATCAGAGCTTTTAGTGTTTGGGGCATATGGTGTAAATGAGTGAATGAGTGAATGAGCAAATGAATAACCAAT
>NW_006921648.1:12728714-12734770 GCF_000298275.1 Orycteropus afer afer
GTCTAGTCAGACCTCACTCATAGCGACCCCTCCTTGGGTTTCCAAGGCGATATCACTACGGAAGTAGATTGCCCAACCTTCCTTCTGAGGAGTGGCTGGTGGGTTTGAACCGCCGGCCCTCTGGGTAGCAGTCAAATGCCTTAGGCACTACGCCACCAGAGCTCTTTACTTGTCAGTAGTCATTGATACTCCTTGGCTTGTAAATGACCCTGTCTGCCCCATGTGTGTGTCACTGTGTCAAATCTGTACTTTTTATAACTCATAAGTGACTACTTTTAGGACCCACCCTTTACAAGTATGACCTCATTAATGTAACAAAAGAAACCCCCCCATTTCCAAACAGGGACATGTTTAAAGGTACCAAACCAAAATAACCAAACTCACTGCCATCACGTTGGTTCCAACTCCTAGGGACCCCTATTAGGTTTCCGAAGCTGTAAATCTGTACAGAAGCAGACTGCCTCATCGTTCATCCGCGGAGCAACTAGTGGCTTCGAACCACCAACCTTTGGGTTAGTAGCCCAAGGCCTTAACCACTACACCAGTAGAGCTCCTATTTAAAGATACAGGGGTTAGGATTTCAACCCCTGTGGGAACACAGTTCAATCCATAAAAGGGATATTAGCGTGTGTTTTTTGAGTGTAGAGGGGGAGTCAAACAGAGCTGTATTCTAATACAGGCTTGCTGGTTTTCAGCTGTGTGACCTTGGCCAACTTGTCTAACCTTGTGAGCTTTAGTTTGCTCCTATAAAAGTTAAAAATAAAATAAAATAAAAGCCACAGGAATAACGAGTGCACTTACTTCTTAAGGCTGATGTGAGGGTTCTTTGAGGGGACACAGGGAGAGCGTCCTGACATGGATAACTGTTTTTGCATTGGCAGTTACCCGTTACCATCATGTGGAGTTATGCAGACCTAGATGTGAGTCCTGGTTCTGCCCCTCACTAGCTGTGTGACTGGAAAAAACAAAACTCACTTCCGTTGAGTCCACCCCGACTCAAAGCCACGCCTCCTTGGGTTTCCAAGGTGGTATCTCTATGGAAATAGATTGCCCAATCTCCCTTATGAGGAGTGGCTGATGGGTTTGAACCGCCAGCCTTAGGCACTATGCCATCAGAGCTCCCATTATTTATCTTTTTGAGACACTATTTCTTCCAATATATTATTTCTAAGGGCCCTTCCAAAAATTCTCTGATTCACCATAATGTGAAACCTAGGTATAACTGTATGTAGGAGACAGGTAGGATATGAACATTGTTTGAATATTTTCATCAAGACCAGTGGAAAAGAATGATTTATTTTGGCAAAATGGGTCTATATATACTTTTTAATTTAAAGTTTTATAAAAGTCTTACTTTAGAATAGCAGTTGAAAATAGTTCTTATAGAGCCAGGTTTTCTTTCCATTTCATATTAAAAGAACAACTTGAGAGAGTAACTATTTTTGCTGTAACCCCAATCCTATTTCCAAGAGTTTAATAAAACTCAAAAGTTTTCTGAGACAAAACATGTTCACTTCTCATTGAATTTTTTTCTGCACAGTCATGGTTATGGGCATACTTACCCACTTGTATTTTAAGAGTTAAAGTTGACTTTTTAGACAATTTTTCCCCTGGAGATCAATCTTTTTTTATAGTTTATATTTTTTTCTTTTTATGCTAGCAACACTTAATCATTGTGTGAAATTTGGAGAGTCTAAAGGAATATTAAGGGAAAACAAAAGTAGGAGATAATGACCAGGCATGACTCTGCCACTCAAATGTTCTCAAAAAAGTACTATTAATATTTTAGTATATTTTTCTCCATACTGTTCTTTTCCTAAGTATTTCTTTACATGGTTCAAATGGTACTATAGAGAGAAGTTTTTATCATAGTTACCTACTTAACATCAAAACCATAAAAATTTCTCCATATTATAAAAGCATTTTCTAGGTATCTTTAAGGCTACAGAATATTGCACTTCATTTATTTATTCTGGTCCTCTCCTTTTCAAAAAGTTTTTTTTTTTTTTTTAAATATTTTATTATAGAACACATTAGTTGCCAAATACAAAAAACTATAAACAAAACCCATTCCATCAAATCAATTCTGTGTCATAGTGACCCTATCGGGCAGAGAACTATCCTCACAGGGTTTCCAAGGCTATAATCTTTAAGGAAAGGAGTTCTGATGGCCTAATGCTTAAGGCGTATGACTGCTAACCACAAGGTTGTTCCACAGAAGGAAAATGGGGCAATATACTTTTGTAAAGATTTACCGCCTTGGAAACCCAACAGGGGTCGCTATGAGTCGGATCCTACATGATGGAAGTGGGTTTGCTTTCTTTTTAATCTTTAAAGAAGCAGACGGCCACATTTTTGCCCCAAGGACCAGCTGGTGGGTTAGGACCACTGACCTTTAACTTAGCCAGGTGGTTAACCACTGCACCAACAGGATTCCTAGGATTACACTTGCTGGTTAGACCATACGACTAGTTTCTGGCCAATGAGTTGTGAGTGTTTAATTACCGATATAAGACCTATCAGGGCTTTTGTTCCCTCTCCATGACAACCAGCAATGCTCCAGTTAGTAGCTACTTCCTTAGCCAGGTCACAGAGAGAAGGTGACACAGAGCAGAGCTCCTGGTCAGCCCCTAACGGCACGTACAGTGAGAAAGAACAGATAACATATTATACCTAATCCTCACATGCAGACCGTTTCATTATCTGACACTTTGCACTTAAGACAATAGCAAAAAATCTATTCCCCGTATGCCTGGAAGTAACAAATGAGGTGCAAGGTGAGAGAAACACTGGCTGTGAGGGTTAAAGTTAAGTGTCATTTTGGGTGGGCCATGATTCTTAGTGGTTTGGCAGTAATGTCATGATGTAACTGGCAGTTATGGAGTGATGTTGTCACCCTCCGTTTTGTGATCTGATGACATCATCCTGATTTTCTCCTAATTGTCTGGTCTTTGGAACCTAACCATCTCTGTAAGTAAGGAGGGTGCGTTTTATTTTGGTGTTGCTTGTTACAGCACAATAACATACCCTGTTCTAACACTCATTGCTGTTGAGTCAATTCCAAATCATAGCAACCTTAAAGGGGCAGATTAGAACTGCCCCAGAGGGTTTCCAAGGCTATGTAATCTTTATAGAAGCAGACTGCCACATCTTTCTCCAGTGGAGTGGCTGGTGGGTTTGACCCACAGTCCTTTTGGTTGGAAGCTGAATGCTTAACTGCCGCACCACCAGGGCTCCTTTCTTAACAATGGTGTAGTATATTCACACACTCACATACACACACTGATTATAGTGTATGCATTCTACTGTAGCCTTTTTTTTTTTTTTTTGGTAGGAGCTACATTTTTCATACAAAAGATGTTTATTGAGCACTACTCTACCTAAGCACTTTTGTACATGATGATGCTAAACCAATGAACAAAACAGGAAAAAACCCTCAATGGATATTCGTCTTTCTTTTTTTGGGAGAAGGAAAGTAGCTACAACTTAGTCAATGTCAGGAGACAAAGTGTATGTGAACTGCTGTATGAAAGGTGAATTTACTGTGTGAACTTTCACCCAAATCACACACACACAAAAAAGTAGCTACAACTTATTACATTTTTAAAATTATACAAAGTGTTTCCACAGCTTACTAATGTAAAGAATGACAGTTGATCAAAACAAAATTATACAAATAATTATACAGGGATGGGGAAGGACGGGCCCACATATCTAGGAAGAGTGTAGAGTGGAAAAGGAGCTCAATTTCCCTTTTCTGTAATGGGAAGTCAATAGATAAGGTTCACCTTATCAATAGATAAGGTTTCACATCGAAAATTTAAAAAGCAATTACACAAGTGTGGTGGTTAAGTTGTGTGTCAACTTGGCTGAGCCTGGCTTTTTCTTTTCTTTTTATTGTGCTTGGGGTACAAATTTGTAAAGCAGATTTGTTCTACATTCAACAGTTCGTGCACATTTGATTCCACGGCCCAGATTACCATCCCCAACCATAAAAAACTCTCCTCCCATCTCCTCCCTGTGCCCTTCTTATGTATGCATTTCTGTCTGTCCGGCTTTCCCTCTGTGTGAATGCTGCCCCTCTGATGTCTCGTGGCTGATTGCTCTAAAGGGTCCTTCTCCCGAAGGTAGCTGAATGCATCTCCCTGGGGTAGGTGTTCTGCATGTAGGTCTTTCTGCTGTTGGGCTGACAGCCATTCCATGGAAGTGAGTCTGTTTCTAGGCCCAAAGGGTAACCTGGGGACATAGTCTCTGGGGTTCCACCAGTCTCTATCCTACCAGTAATTCTGGTCATTGTGTGGTTTTGAATTTTGTTCCACATTTTTCCTCCCACTCTATCCAGGATCTCCACTTTTGATCGCTATCCCAGCAGCTGGCTTTGGTAGCTGGTCACCATCTAGTTTTTGTGGTCTTGGTGTCATGAAGGCCTTGTTGTCCATCTTATCCTTGGACTAATTGTTTCCAGATGACTTTGATTTTCTTCACTCTTCTTTACTCCAGACAAGAGGAGACCAATAGTTGCATCTTCCAGGGCCACTCAAAAGCTTTTAAGACCCCCAGTTGCTACTCATCAATGGATATTTTTCCATGTCTGTACATATGTACCTAGTTGTTCTTAACATCTGCCTATTATTCTACTGTACGGATGTAACACCATTCACTTAACCACACTTTTATTGGTAAATATTTAGATTATTTTCAATTTGTCTCATTTCAAAACAGAACTGTAATAAATATTGACATACACATATTTTAAGTCATTGTATACTGAAAAGTTTGGGTGTAGTTGTGGATAATCTCTTACCTAGTTAGCCATTCTCCTGTTGGAGACTCAAACATTTCCAATTTTATGCTATTTTCCATGCATTCATTTTGTAGTTAACATCCATGTTTGAAGATTTGAGGGGATTATTGGGGATTATTTCTTTAATGTAGAAACTCCAAAATGGTATTACTGGATCAAAGAGTTTGGATATTTTTAAGTTTTTTTTTTTTTTTCCCCCAGGAGAAAGATGTGGCAGTCTGCTTCCATAAAGATTATAGCTTTGGAAACCCTATTGAGCAGTTCTGTTCTATCCTTTAGGGTCTCTATGAGTTGGAACCAACTCAATGGAAGTGGGGATGGCAGTGGGTAAAGCTTTTTTTTTTTTTTTTAATACTATTTTACTGTGTTTTTGGTGAAAGTTTACACAGCAATTCAGGTTCCCACTCAACGATTTCTGCACAAGTTGCTCAGTGATGTTGGCTGCAGTCTTCACATGTGAACATTTCATTATTTCTGTTCTGGTTGTGCTCTTTCCATTTATCTAGTTTCCCCAACCCCCCTACATTCTCATCTGTGTTTTAAAGTCATTCTTCACTGTTTGGTTTCACATAGGTAATATTTTAAAGCAGCAAAGTCTTTATGGGTGATATTCATTATTTTTGAGACAATTTGTTATCTAGCTACAAAGTGACCTCAAGAAGTAGTTTCAGTTCAAGGTTTGAAGAGTGTCTCAGGGCAATAGTCTCAAGGAGTCCTCCAGTCTCAACCAGTAGATCTGTTCTGTTTGCTTCTTTGTTTTTCAGGAATTTGAGGTTCTGCTCCACAGTTTTCTCCCATTTCTCCCACTGTCCATCTATTGTGGTGATTAGATTGGTTGGTAGTGTGAGCAGGACACCATCTGGTTCTTCTGAGCTCAGGGCAGATGAGGTGGTGGTTGACTGTTCTGTAGACTGATTTCTTCTTTGAGTCTTTGGTTACCTTCTTTCCCTTTCACTCCAGATGAACAGAGACAAATGGTTGTGTCTTAGATGGCCACTCACAGCTTTAAGACCCCAGACAATATTCACCAAACTAGGGAGTAGAACATGAACTTTGTGAACTAAATTATGCCAATTGACCGGAATGTTCCACAATACTATGGTCCTAACCCTTCAGACCCAGAAATCCAATCCCGTGATGTGTTTCTAAGGCTTTTGGTGGGTGTTGGCATGATTCTCTTATATAAATTTCCCATGTCAGCAGGGATTATCCTGGGTACCTGTGGTTGGTTTAAATTTGTGAGTAAGAGCAC
>NW_006921648.1:12735275-12746460 GCF_000298275.1 Orycteropus afer afer
GTGTCAGTCCATCTTACGGAAGGTCTTTCTTGTTTTCGCTGACCCTCTACTTCACCAAGCATGATGTCCTTCTCCAGGGACTGGTCCCTCCTGAGAACATGTCCAAACTACATGAGATGATTTCTCGCCATCCTCGATTCTGAGGAACATACTGGCTGTACTTGTTCCATGACGGTTTTCCTAGGCATTGACATATTTCTTTATTTTTAAGCAAAGTTGTTATACTGCACACATTACATGTATGACTACATACCTGAACTGGTAGAGCCCACATACTGAGCTTCCCTGGTGAGTTCTCTTTCCTACTCTCCAAGACATGGTTTTGTATCTTCTCTCCTCATCTCTGGGCGCTCTGGTGGAGTAGTTCCTAAAGCATTTGACTGCTAACCAGAATGCTGGTGGTTCAAATCCACCAGCCACTCCTCAGAAACAAGATTGGGCAATCTACTTCCATAGAGATACCACCTCGGAAACCCAAAGAGGGGTCAATTGCTATGAGTCATATCAACTCGATGGCAGTGAGTTTGGTTTTTGGTTTTCTCCTCATCTCTCCATTACCACATCCACTCCCTCCCAACATGCATACCATCCTCCTGTCCTCCTTCCCTCTAATGATAATGGAGGGAAAGGCCATGTCAAGGATTGAATTGTATCCCCCAAAAAATATGTGTCAACTTGGCTGGGCCATGATTTTCAGTTGTTTGGAAGTTATGTAAGAATGTAATTTGGCAGTTATGTAATGATGTAATCACCCTCCCTGATGTGACCAGCTAATCAATTGTAAAGGGATTAGTGTGGGATGCAACACCCTTACCCAGGTCACATATGATCTGATGTGGCCTGCCTGCATCACCTTTTATCTTACAAAAGATAAAAGGAGAGAAAAACAAACAGAGAAGGAAATACTTGAGCCCCACCAAGAAAGAAAAGCCAGAGCAGAATGCACCTTTTGGACCTGGGGTCCCTGTGCTGAGAACCTTCTAGACTCAGCGGAAGAGTGATTCCAAGACACATGGAGATCTTCAAGGAATGCTGGGCCCACAGATGTTGCAAGGAGACAAAGATGTTCCCTCAGAGACAACAGAGAAAGAAAGCCTGCCCCTAGAGCAGGTGCCCTGAATTTAGCCTCCTAAACTGTGAGAGAGTAAATTTCTGTTTGTTACAGCCCTCCACTTGTGGTATTTCTGTTAGATCAGCACAAGAGAACTGAGACAGACTGTGATCCCTTACTGTACGTACTGCCTCCCATTCCCACTCCTCCGTGACAGGCAGCTCTCTCTCTCTCTACCCCACCATTCCCTTCAACACGCGATGGTGGACAGATGGTTGTTAAAGCAGAATTTTAGCGACTGAAGCACCCGGTCTTTCTCTCTGGAGAAGGAATAAGAAAAGATGCAAGGGGAGACATCTGGCCAGCTTTTCCAACCAGCTCAGAACTCTTTCCGAAAAGATGTGGGTCTAGCTGCTATCACTGTCCAGCTCAGCTGGACCGTTTGCAGTGGGATGAACCAGTTGTGGCTTACATTGCAGAGTGCCCCAAACGCTGCTGGGGGTTACTGTGTTTCTAGCCTTCAGAGTTGTGGGTGGTATGACAGTCAGGATCCCTAACATCAAGAAGGCCGAAGAACTGGAAAAATGAAATTCTCTTGTCTCACTCTTCATACAGGCTGGCATAGGCTTTCACAGGTAAACAGATAAATGGGTAGAACTTCAGCTTAGGTGGAAGGTCACCAGGGGGGTCTCCGCTCTGAGCAGTCATTCATTTATTCTACAAATATTTATTTTAATTGCTATGGATTGAATTCTTTTCCCTCAGATATATGTGTTGTGAATCCTAATCCTTATACCTGTGCTTATGCTCCCATTTGGGAATGGGGTTTCTTTGTTATTTACTGAGGCAGTGTTAGTGTAGGGTGTGTTTCAAGTGGTTCTCTTTTGAAATATGAAAGAACAGATTAAGCAAGCAGAGATGGGGAGGGTAGGTGCCAGGCTACTTGAAGATCACCAAGGAGCCAGGAACAGAAGCTATAAGGAGACAAGACCTTCTCCAGAAGCAAGCGAGAGAGAAGCCTTCCCCCAGAGCCAGCACTCCGAATTTGGACTTCTAGCCTCCTCGACTGTGAGAAATTAAATCTCTGTTCTGTAAAACCACCCCCTTGTGGTAGTTCTTCAACGCAGCACTAGACTAAGACCCAAGGCTACTGTGTGCCAGGCACTATTTTGGGTTCTTGGGCTACTTGAGTGAACAGAACAAAGGTACATGAACTCGAATCTGGGGGCTGGCCCTTTTCAGCCAGGAAGAGTACTTTAAATTTTCTGACTTCCAAAATCTTCACTGTAAAATGTTTATTGAAAATGCCTGTCTTGGAGTGATAGTGGGGAAAGTGCTCCACATAATCCTGTACAACCCCTAGTATTGCTCTTCTTGCCTTGCCTTGGAGTGAGTGGGTGTCCAGGAACTCTTTCTATGCCCCCCCACTCCTCCTGCCACCATGCACGAGTAAGCCAAAAACTGAACCCATTGCTGGCAAGTCAATTCTGACTCATAGCAACCCTATACTACAAAGTAGAACTATCCCATAGGGTTCTTTACAGAAGGAGCCTAGTGGTGCAGTGGTTAAAGTGCTCTGCTGCTAACTGAAAGATCAGTGTTTAAACCCACCAGCTGCTCTGTGGGAGAAAGATGTGGCAGTTCATTCTGACAAGAATAGGAAAAAAAAACAAAAACAATAAAACCAAACTCACTATTGTTGAGTCGGATCTGACTTAGTGACCCCTCCTTGGGTTTCCAAGCAGTATCACTATGGAAGTAGATTGCCCAACCTTCCTTCTGAGGAGTGGCCGGTGGGTTTGAACTGCCAGGCTTCTGGTTCGCAGTCAAATGCTAGGCACTATGCCACCAGAGCTTCTGTAAAGATTACAGCCTTGGAAACCCTCTGAGGACAGTTCCACTCTGTCCTCTAGGGGCACTGTGAGTCGGAATTGATTCCATGGCAGTGGGTTTGGTTTGGGCTTTGCATCCATAAAGATTGACAGCCTTGGCCACCCTTTGGGGCAGTTCTGCTCTGTCCTCTGGGGGCACTGTGCGTCAGAATCGACTCCAGGGCAGTGAGTAGTCCTTACAGATTGCAGACTTGCACACTTTAAAGACATCTTTCTCACATGGAGTGGCTGGTGGGTTCAAAGTGCCAACGTTTTGGTTAGCAGCCAAGCACTTAACCACTGCCCCACCAGGGCTCCATCAGCACATAGCAGGTGCTCAATAAATGCTTACTGCTTCATCACTCAGACTGTCCACTCCTTAGAGGGTCCTCATTTTCTCCCCACTCTTCTGCTGTGTATTTGCTTGTTTTTGTTTTTGTTTTTTTTCCCCACAGCACACGTCTCTGTTGCATGGCATGACACATTTACCTGTGTACTGTCTGCTACCTCTATGTCTAGGGGCCATATCTGACCTGTTGTAGGGACACGTTAAATATTTACATAACAGACAAAGAAATGAAGGGATGATTTCAGCAAACGAACCAACTCTATTATGTTCTATGCAAAGTGAGACTTCAAGGGCCATAACCCAAATCACCTTGAAGAATCAGCTGTGGAAACAGACAGACCCGACACCATTTCCAGCAGCAAGGTTTTACAAATTAATTGATTTTTTTCTGACTCACTTAATGTGGGTTTAAACCATTTATCTGAAAGCGCTATAATATATTCTTTGAATTATTCTAACAATAGGGGACTGGAAAGCTGAAATAATGAGTTAAACAGTCAGGTGAGCCCCTCTATTAGCCCTTCGCATTGGTTGCCTTTCAGCATCACCTTCCGTGCCTATCTGGTTCTTTCGGGGACTGAAGCAATGACTTTTCTCCCCACTTCCCTCCCAGCCCATCCCAGAAAACTGCAGACCTGCCCTTTGGTGACATCACCTCTTTTCAGCTCAGGAGCCTTTGTTGGAAGAAACCTGCCACTCCTTCTGTGTCAAGCTGCTGCCTCATCCTGGCCCTGGCGTGCCACCCACCCCTTGCAGCAGCAATATTTAATAACACGAGAATACAAAGACTGGCTGCATGAGGGACTTGCGAGTGACCAGCCAAATGGAAATCTCCTTTGACAGACAAACCTTGAGACGCAGGAGTACAAACACACACTTTTCCTTTCCAGCTTCAATGGGCATGCAATGGGCTATGCATTTCCAAGGGTAACACCTGGGATTTTTCCTTCCTGTTGGAAGTCATGCGCAGCTCAGAAGCTGAGCTAGGTTCCAGTTCTCCCTTATCCAGCATGCTCCATTTTTGAAACACGTGCAGACCATCTTCTCTAATTTTTTTTTTCCCAAGCTGCATACCACCTGCATTATTTACTTAATAGTCTTCCATACTGCAATTCACATTGGTTATTTACATGCCTTTGTTTAAAAGGAAACTTTTATCTCATTGCTCACGAGCCATTCTGTCTTGCCCCAGATGGACCTGGGTGAAATAGAGAGGAAAATGAAATGGTATCAGTATATGTCAGATTCTGTTAGGTAGGTTCTGCTGAGGGACCCGTTGCCAGAAAAGGACATGATGCTTGGTAAAGTACAAGAACCAAACCCACTGCCATTGAGTTGATTCCGACTCATAGCAACCCCCATTGGGTTTCCAAGGTGGTGAATATTTATGGAAGTAGATTGCTCTGCCTCCCTTCCATGGAGTGGCTGGAGGGTTTGAATGGCCAACCTTCTAGCTAGCAGTCAAATGCCTTAGGCATTGTGCCACCAGAGCTCCTTTGGTAAAGTAGGGGTCAGATGAATAAAAAGAGACTTTCAACGAAATGAATCGACACAGTGCCTGCGGTAATGTGCTCAAATATAACAACGATTGTGAAGCTAGTGCAGGGATGGCCAATGTTTCATTCTGTTGTACAAGGGTTACTATGAGTCAGAGGCAACTCTGTGGTTTCTAACAACAACAACAGAGACTCTGCTATCTGCTAAGGATTCTAAGCCTTGATCCCTTTGATAGATATGGAAAGTGGGAAGTGTTAGATGTTAAAGAAAATAGTGGCTGCAAACTTAGTTTTTAGGTTTTTTTCCTTAATGCAAACAAGTGAATTGAATAGGGAATAGTGACAATTGAATTCCTTGTGGTGATGTAACAGTTATAGGTCAAGATCGTGGTGGTGGTTACTCAGATCTATACATGGGATGAAATTGCGTAGAAATACACACACACACACACACACATGCACATGAGTGCATGAACAAACCAGTGAGATCTGAGTAGAATCTGTAGTCTACTTAACAATACCTACTCCTCACTTATCCACACAGTTAGATTCCAAAGACCAGCTCATTATGTGAAGGTTGGCATTATGCAAAAATGGAGGATGACCAGATCAGACCACAAAATGGAAGATGAATACATCATTATATAACTGCCAAATTACAACATTACGTAACTGCCAGTCCACTGAGAATCATGGCCCAGCCAAGTTGACACACTACCTTAACCATCGCAGCAAGCATTTCTTTCGCCTTGTACCTCAGCATTAGTTACTGCAGACATATGTCATTAATGCACAAAACAGGCGGATAATATTCTTTTTACTATGGTTGTTAATATGAATTATTGGATAATGAGATAGTCGGTAAGTGAGGAGTAGCTGTATTGGACCCATGTCAGTTTCCTAGTTTTGATGTTGCACTATAGTTACATAACACGTCACCATAGAGGGACGTTGGGTGAAGGACACCTGGGACTTTGTATTTTTTTGTGCAACAGCCTCTTGTGAGTCCATAACTATTTCAATATTAAAAGTTTGTTCTTTAAAAAAGGGGAGAGGAGTACCATTTCCTCTGTGTGGTTGCATCTGGGTATCACCTCACATCAGCATCTGTGCAGTTCCAGTCGCAACTGACCTGATGCTGACTGATGGTGCCCTCAAGCAGGAAAGAGTAAAACTCTGCTTCATAGAGCTTCCAGTGGCAGGCGTTTGGGCAGGAGAGGGCCAGGACTTTTACCTGGCGTGCCTCCAGGTGGACTCAAACATCAACCTTTGGTTAGCAACCAAGCCTGTTATCACTTACACCACCTACCAGTGCTAACAATCGATTGATCAGTTTCTAGATATAAAAACACAGTTTGGATCCCTCAAGGTTAGGGGTCTACTTGCCAGCAACCAACAATAACAATAACAACTTCATCTGATTTCACAGTTAAGAAAACTAAGAACCAGAGAGGGTAGTTGATTCACTCTAAGTCACAGAGCAAAGCTAACAGTGCATTTGAGGATACAACCCAGTTTTCGTCTCTACTTGTGGTTAGTTGCCGGCTAGTCAATTCTGAATCATGGCGACCTCAAGCCTCAGTGCAATACTGCACTCCATAGGGTCTTCAAGGTTGTGGCCTTGTGGAAACACATTGCCAGGCCTTCTTCCCAAAGTGCCTTTGGGAGGGTTCGAACCACCAGTTTTTCAGTTCAGTGCTTTACAATTTACACCCCCAAGGACTCCTCTCTACTACTTCATGTTTATAAATAACAGCAATAATAATCATTGAACCATGGAAGTGTAACTGTCAAGCCTCAGCTATCAGCCAATCCAAACCCTTCCTGAGGAAACTGAGAGCCAAGGAGAAGTGATTTCTCAAGGTCAAAAACAAGCTACTGTATTTTTCTTACATACAAGAAAATATATACCCACATTACCCAGCAACCAGTGTAAAACAGTAGATGATGCTACCCCTAGTGGCAGAGTTTGGCAATACAACACATGGCAGCACAGAATATATTTACGGTGGGTTCCTTAACAAGGGAGCTCTGGCAGTGGAGTGCCTAAGGCATCTGACTGCTAACCAGAAGGCTGGCGGTTCAAACCCACCAGCCACCCCTTGGAAGGAAGACTGGGCAATCTACATCAGTAGTGATACTGCCTCAGAAACCCAAGGAGGGGTCGCCATGAGTCAGAGTCAGATACAACTTGATGGCAGTGAGTTTGATTTTTTGTTTTTTTCCTTAACAAAAGGGGCCCTGGTGAAATAGTGGTTAAAGCACTTGGCTGCTCACTGGAAGGTCAGTGGTTCAAACCCACTAGCCATACACAGGAGAAAAATATGACAGTCTTCTCCCATAAAGATTTACAGTATTGGAAACCCTATGAAGCAGTTCTATTCTGTCTTATAGGATCGCTATGAATCAGAATCGACTCAGTGGTGATGGGTTTGGTTTTGTGGTTCTTAACAAAAGGAACCCTGGTGACACAATTGTTAAGCACTCAGCTGCTAGCCAAAAGACTGGTGGTTTGAACCCACCAGCTGCTCTGCAGGAGAAAGATGTGACAGTCTGTTTCTATAAAAATTACAACGCTGAAAACCCTATCAGGCAGATCTAGTTTGCCCTATAGCTTTAGTATAAGTTGGAATTGACTCAACAGCAATGGGTTTGGTTTTTCTCAATAAAGATAATAAGCTACAGGCAACACAGTTGATCCAAGGTAAAGTAAATTCCTTAATATATTAGATTTAAGGTTATCATTACTCCAACTTTGCCATGGGACATTCATCACTGATACCAAAACATTTCTTTTTTAATTGATTTTATATCTATTTTCCAGGAAGTTTGGGCAATCCTACTTCTGTAGTGATACTGCCTCGGAAACCCAAGGAGGGGTCGCTATGAGTCAGGGCTGACTCGACGGCAAAACAACAACAACAACAACAACAGTACAAAATTATTCCACGTCTAGTGTGAGATTTTCTACTGGGTTTTAATACATAGTAAAATATTCTTAAATCAACAAAAAGCAAAATGAGCCATTCCAACAAAAACTACTTTAAAATCACTTTCAGTACAAGTGGTCATGGATTGAATTGTGTCTCCCTAAAAGAAGCACAAACTCAGCTGGACCATGATCCTCAGTGGTTTGGCAGTTATGTAATGATGTAATCAAAACAAAAAAAGAAATGTTTTGGTATCAGTGATGAATGTCCCGTGATGTGATCTGATGTGATCAGCTAATCAGTTGTAAGGGAATTAGGGTAGGAAGCACCCTTATTCAGATCACAGCTCTGGTCCAATGGAAAGAGAGTTTCCCTGGGGTGTGGCCTGCACCACCTTTTATCTTACAAGAGATCAAAGGAGAGAGAATCAAGCAGAGAAGGAAGGACCTGGCAGCCACCAAGAAAGAAGAGCCAGGAATGGAGCATGTCCTTTGGATCCAGGGTCCCTGCACTGAGAACCTCCTGGACCCAGGGAAGGATTGATGCCAGGACAAGTGGAGATCTCCATGGGATGCTGGGCCCACAGATGTTGAAAGGAGACAAAGGGGTCTTGTTGGGTGCTATGGAGTTGTTTTTGACTCATCGCAACCCCATGTGACAGAGTAGAACTGGGAACTGCCCCACAGGGTTTCCTAAACTGTAATCTTTACAGAAGTAGGTCACCAAGTCTTCCTCCCACAGAGCGCCTGGGTGGGTTCGAACAGCCAAGCTTCCAGTTAGCAGCGGATCGCTGTGACAGACCCACAAGAAAGATGGCCAACATGCCTTGAAACTATGTTTTGCTGCTAGAAATTTCTTGTATATGTTAAACCTGAGAAATTCCAAATTAACCTTATACAGCAGCACCACCCCTGAGGCTGCCTTGACTCAAACATGGAGGAATGTACCAGAAAATGCCACTCAGCTGGCCTCAGGAATGCAAATGTCTAAGCCACTTCCCATCTTGGCAGTGATCTTTATGGAAGCAGATGGCCAGACCTTTCCCCTGTGGTGTCACTAAAAAAACACAAAAATGCAACAACTGCCCTGGAGTCAGACCCAACTCATAGCGACCCCTCCTTGGGTTTCCGAGGTAGTATCACTATGGAAGTAGATTGCTCAACCTTCTTTCTGAGAAGTGTCTGGTGGGTTTGAACCACCAGCCTTCTGGTTAGCAGTCAAGTGCCTTAGGCACTATGCCACCAGAGCTCCTACCAATTTTTAGGTCAGTAGTTGACTGCAAAGTGTTTACACCACGTTGGGATCAACATGGTTTAAGGACCCTCTGAAATATACAAGTCCATAGTTGGCTGCTGTGGAAAAATCACTCTTCTTTTCTAAAATTAAATTGAAAATTAATGTCAAGTATCATAAAGGAAAAATGTTTGAGATCAAATTAAGCCAAATGACCCATTGGGAAGTCCTCACTAATTAGAAATTGCTGGAAGAACCATGATTAAGAAGTAAATGTAGAGCTTAAAGTAGGTAATTATTAGCTTTTATACAACTCTTTATTTATTTTTTCAAATACGGAAATTTCAAAAATTAAATGTTAATTTTATATTTCAGCATGATGTTTCCTATCAGCACAAAAATAATAATGACGTTCTATGCTCTCCTTTAAAACATTTTTTGTAGGAACTATCCATTTAAAAAATGAACTACTTTCTAAATTCCATTTAGGGTTGTTTTTCAGGATTTTGAGTGAAATAGAAAGGCTGTAAGCCTCAGCTTTTCTCTTGTTATTTTTCTAAGTTACTCTTACCTTAAAAATCCCTAGGTATGAGTTTACCTTTCCCTAAAATGGACGAAAGAATATTTTTAGTAAAGTCTCTTGAGATTGCAAGAGGAGAAAATACAATTTTAAGTCAATACTATATAAAGTATAGTACATTTAAAATAATGTTTATAAAAGATGTTTTTGTGTGCCCTTAATACATTTATAATCCAAAGCTATTTACTTTGCTTTAATCTTCATATTTTCTTATGTTCTTATCCCACACATTGAACCTATGGAAAAATTGCTGGAGCGGTTCTCTTGACCCTTCTCCCCCACATTCCATCTCAGTTTATTGCTTTAGCATTAATGTTGAGCAAAGTGAAGGGGAAGTCAATATTTGCTTTTGGTGAACCATAATGAATCTCAATGTTTACTAAAAACAGAGGTCAACACCAATTGTTTCAGGAAGAATTCTACTCTGCATTCTTGAACAAGCTGCCTATTTATGGGTATTGTCTTACCCAGCCTGACTCTTCCAAAGCTTTTTGTGATGCAAAAAGCTATTGCTGGTGATTTTAGAACTTCTTACCCAAATGTGATGACAGATTGGGAGGTATTATGTGATATCAGTGCGATGGGTTATTTTATGTGTCAACTTGGCTAGGCTATGGTTCCCAGTCGTTTGGCCAAACGCTAGTCTAGTTGCATGTGCCAGTACATGTGTTGTTATGGAGTAGTGAGTAGCGCGTGGCTAAGTCAGTTGGCCTTAAGTAAAGCAGATTGCCTTTCGTAATGTCATGTCATGCCATGTAACTAGCTTCCATAATGCAATCTGATGTAATGTAATCAATGAGTCAGTTGAAGGCCTTAAGGGCAAAAAGGGGGTACCCCTAGAGAGGGCTCTTCCTCTAGAGTATGAAGGATTTGGGCAGAGCTTTCATCTCATTCTTCCTGTTGCCTGGCCTATCAATTTTGGGACATAAGCCTGCAGGAGTCTCCAGCCTGCACCTGACCTAGGATTTTGGACATTCCAGCCCCCTGCAATGATGTGGGCCAACACCTTGAAGTCAGTCAACTGCTGGCATGGAGGCTTTACCTCATTTTTACTCATCCTCTACTTTACCAAACTGGATATCCATTTCTAGTGATTGGTCTCTCCTGATGATGTATCTACAGTAAGTGAGCTGAAGTCACACCATCTGCACTTCTAAAGATTATTCTGGTTGTATTTCTTCTAAGATGATTTGTTCATTTGGCAGTACACAGTATGTTCGATAGTCCTTGCTACCATCATAATTGAGAAGCTCTGGTGGCACAGTGTCTGAGGCATTTGCGTGCTAACCAGAAGGTTGGCGATTCAAACCCACCAGCCACTCCAGGGAAGGAAGCTTAGGCAATCTACTTCTGTAAAGATTTACCGCCTCGGAAACATCATAATTCAAATGCATCTGTTCTTCTATTTCTTTTCTCGTTGTCAACTCTCACATGCATACGAGGCAACTGAAAAGACTGAGTCTTGGGTTGGAAGATACATTCCTTCATATTTCTAATGCCATCATCTCCTTGTCATCTCTTTTAGATGTCTGTTTAATCATTTAATGACTGATATGTAGACAAGAGAAAAGCTGATTTAAAGCTTCCAGACAATACTGATGGCAATGCTTTGAAAACACAGCTGAGGCTTAAAGTAAACTTTTCTCTTCAGGTCAAGGTAAGAAACTACCACCTG
>NW_006921648.1:12747145-12749020 GCF_000298275.1 Orycteropus afer afer
GCTCTTTGCTCCATTTGGGTCCTGCATGTGGCTCAACATCATCTGACCTTCAGTTCTTTGGACTTGATCCAGTGGCCTGCCATATTGTCTGCTGACCTTGGGATTCATTAGCCTCTGCAGCCTGTGGGCCAGGAGCTTGCCCTCTGACCTACTGATCTTAGGGCCATCAGGCCCTGCAGCTGTGCCAATCAGGAGAGGCCTCCAGCTTGATATCTGACACACAGTCTTGGGACTTGTCAGCCTCTACTACCTCATGAGCCATTCCCTTGAGATAAATCGATTTCTCCCTCTCTCTCCATACGTGTGTGCACTCACACACACACACACATATACATATACAAGCTTCATCGGTTTTGCTTCTCTATAGAACCCAGCCTAAAACATTAAGGTAAAATATATTTTAAGGAAAATAAAGAATAATGGTTTAGACTTTGACCTAAAATTAATTCTGGTCACAATATTAGCACAAAGCTAATGAAATTCTAAGAACAAAGGGATTTTTTTTTTTTTTTAGATGAACCAAACATATATTACTTAATCTTTCAAGTCCTACAATTCCATACAAAGACTAATTTGAATTTTAGTGTGGAAACCAGAGGAACTGCTAACTCCTTGCATTTAGGATCTATCAAAACAAAAAATCATTAACTTTTTCTGAACCAGAACTAGCTAGAGTTTATAAAGCTATTCAGGTACCTCTGAAAAAGTCTACTTCTCGGTTCAAAGATGCAGGGAAGGGATTGGTCTTTTTAGACTAATTCCATAGCTGCCTGGTGGTCCTTTGTAAAATGAGAAAGAGGTATACAGCATCAAATGAAAGGACATGTGCAAGAATTCTAGTGGCTGTTGTCCATGTAGGCTGCCATCTTGAGAAGGAAGTATGGGCCAGGGAGATGGGAAGATGTCTAAAGGGGGCAGAGCTTCAAAATGAGATGGCTCTTGAGAGTTAGGCAATTGAATCAATGGTTAAAGTGTGTTGTCCAGCCCAACAGAACCAGCAAGGGAACATGTTACAAATTATCAGGTTCCCATGCTATACAGGTAGTCTCTGACTTACAACATATTCACATTATGATGAACCATGCTTACAACGTTCAGGGTTTTTTGGTTTTTTAATGATTTGTGTATTTTTTATGTACATATGTGCAAAAATATATCTGTAAGTTTATATGGAATATTTCCAACCCCAAAGATAAATAAAAATAAGATTTATAAAGATACTGATAATAAAAGGCAAAAATAATAAAAACTTAAAAAAAAAAAAAAAGAGGTCTTCAACTTACATCAGAACTGACTTATGAGTGGTTGGAACAGAGTTGCATCACATGTCAGGGATTACCTGCATGGACTGAGCAGGGGCTATGGGGATAAGGCCCAGTGATCTGTTTTTACAAGTCTCCAGGTGATGGTCATGCATGCCTGTGTTAAGAATTGCTGCATTCAATCAATGACCAATGGTTCAGAGCAGGCCAGTCGAAGCCTTGAGCGAAAGAATCTCCCAGAACTGCAGGTTCTTGGTTGGTTGGTTGTGTCTAGTAATGATGTTGTTCCCCAGGTACAAAAGAACAAATGTTGCCAGGTCCTGTTTCATCTTTGTGATCACTGATGTGTCGAGTCCATTTTTGTGGTCACTGTGTACTCTGAGAGCCTCCCAACCTGGGAGACTCAGCTTCCAGCACTGCATTAGACAATATTCTGTTGTGATCCATAGGGTTTTCACTGGTTGATTTTCAGAAGTAGATCTCCAGGCCTTTCTTCCTAGTCCGTCTTTATCTGGAAGCTCCACTGAAACCTGTCCACCATGGGTATCCCTGTGGTGTTTGAAATGTTGGTGGCATAGTTTCCAGCATCATAGAAACACACAAGCCACCACAG
>NW_006921648.1:12749805-12754868 GCF_000298275.1 Orycteropus afer afer
CCACTATGCTACCAGAGCTCCCTAACATTACTTAGAAAGTGAAATTCATTAATGAAATTTGATGGCTGAAGAAATGGAGATCCTGAGAGGTCAGTTAACTTGCCCTAAATTCGTCAGTTGATCTCACAACCTATATGAATCTGGAGGACATTATGCTGAGTGAAATAAGTCAATTGCAGATGGACAAATGTTGTATGAGCCCATCACTGTAAAAAGACAAGGAAGGGTTTGCTTAGGGAAGGGAACTTACTTTGTATGTTACTAGGGATAGGAGGAAGGGGAGGGAAATTTCAGACTAGTTGGGGGCCAAATGTTGATTTGGGTAGGGGGAGGGACAATACGGAAAGAGTCTGTGACCAACGTGATAACATTGGGGAAAGGAAGGGCACCAAAATGTGCACTAAGATACAGACAACAGAAGCAAATACTAGTAGATGCACAATACTGTGTTACCAGTAACACCAAACACCAGACTATAAAGAAATGCACAGATAACTGAGAAGACCAGATGAAGGTCAGTGAACAGGAATGTACCTTAGATCAACAATAGATTTAGCTGAATATAATCTTGCATAGATACTACCAAACCAAACTCACTGCCGAGGAGTCAGATCTGACTCATAGTGATCCCTCCTTGGGTTTCTGAGGCAGTATCTCTATGGAAGTATATTGTCCAACCTTCCTTCTGAGGAGTGGCTGGTAGGTTTGAACCAGCAGCCTTCTGGTTAGCAGTCAAGTGCCTTAGGCACTACATCACCAGAGCTCCTGCATAGATACTAGTGATACAAAATAACCACAATCATTACAGAAGCAACAGAAGATGGAGTAATCCCTCAGAGACAACCAAACCCCATGGGAGAGAGAACCACTGGGCCTGCTGACTCAGGACCATAGTACTGGGGTACAACCAGTTCAATTGACACAACATAATACATAAAAATCTTGTTCCACAGCCTATTTGGTGAGTAGCGACTGGGGTCTTGAAAGCTTTAGAGCAGCCGTCTAAGATGCAGCTAATGATCTCCTCTCATTTGAAGCAAAGAAGAGTGAAGAAAATCAAGGTCATTTGGAAACAATTAGTCCAAGTATATGATGGACTTCAACACCAGAAGAACTAGATATTGCCTTGCTACCAATGCCAACCACTTGGGAAGGGATCAAAACTGGAGATCCTGGATAGAGTGAGAGGAAAAATGTAGAACAAAATTCAAAAACACAATAATGACCAGAATTACTGGTCAGATGGAGTCTGGTGGGACCCCCAAGACTATGGCCCTGGGATACCCTTCGGGTGTGGGATGGGACTCCCAAGGATTGGCTCTTAGCCCAATAGTAGAAAGACTTACATGCACAACACCCAACCCAGGGCAATGCACCCACCTACTCTACGAAGATACATCCCTTGGAACAATTGGCCATGGGGCACCAGAAGGGCAGTGTCCACATGGAGGGAAAGCTGAACAGACAGGAGTGTATAGTTAAGAAGGGTACAGTGTGTGTGTAGAGGTGTCACAGGGAAGGGAGGGGAGGAGAGTGGATTAGGGTTCAGGATGGTAATTGGGGCATGAAATCAAATACACATGAACTGTTGAATGTAAAACAAATTTTGCTCTCTAAACTTGCACCCATTCAGAAGGAAGGCTGGACAATCTACTGCTGTAGTGATACTGCCTCGGCAACACAAGGAGGGGTTGCTATGAGTTGGGTCTGACTTGACGGCAAACAACAACAACAACAAATTTGCACCTTGCTCCCAAAGCACAGTTGGGGGAAAAAAAAAAAGCTTACCTGGACTTAGAATCTGGGCAAGATGTCTTCTTCTGTGGGTGGTTCTTTCAGCTATATGGCATGCTCCTTCCTCATATCTGTCATAGTGCCTGGCACATAGTGCTGCCAGCCACTGACTCAGAGACCACGTCCAACGCTGTCCGAAGGCAGCCTGACCTGTCCGAGGAACTGGTCCTAAATTCAACACTAGCCTAAGCATCACCAGAAAGAACATTCTGCAGGAGCTTCCTGAAGCTTGCTGTAAAATGCAGTGGAGGCAATACATAATTCAAGTATGACTCATTTGAATGGAGTTTTCATTAGTAAATAAATTGGGTGTGTGGAGGGGGAGACATCAATTAGAATATGTGGCTAAATTATCAGAAATATGCAGAGTCTTTGCACTTGGAGGAAGTCAGCATGTTCCATTAATACTAATTAAGAACAAGGAACTTCCTTCCCAGGCAGCATGAAGTGCAAGGTTGAGGAACAGTGTGGTGTTGGGGAAAGTCTGGCTGCTTCCAGGTTGGAGAAATCTGGTTCTTCATAGTCTCAGGCTCACATTCAACACTTGTGTGAGTGGGGAACATGACTCAGTTTTCTAAGCATTAGCTTCAACTTCTTTAAAATGGAAAGAATTACATAAACCATGTAGGATTATTCAAAGGACACATGCATTCACTATCGAGAGGGCAGTGATATTTGAATATGTCCACATTCTTGGTCTTTTTGACCCTCAGCAAAGCTCTGTGAGTACATAGAATAGGAATCATAACCCCTATTTTTCAGATGGGGAAACTGAATGTGGTAGATACAGTAGATTGTCTTCTGCATCATCAATTCAATCTTTCTAGGATGCCTCCCAGGACTGCAGAGATTGGAGAGCTAAAAACCACATTTTCCAGACTCCCTTGCAGCTAGATTTCCAGATCTGATTTAGAATCTATCAATCACACGGGCTTACATGAGCCTTTATTTTAGAATTGAGTTAAGTGGGGAAAAAGAGGCATTCAATTTGCTGGCATAACTCATAGCAGATGAGGGATCCCTTTGGAACCAGCAGGAGGGGTGGGTATTTCCTGATCTCTGGATCATAGCTGAGGTGGTGTGATCCTGATGCTGTACATTGGAAAGGCATATTTCTGGTTCCCTATCTTCCTCTTTCTCTGGTGGGCCAGTTCCGAGGTACTGTTCTAGAAGTCATTCCTGAAGGATATCCTATGTTCTAGAGCCTCCTCCTCCTCCAACCCTCACAACAATTTTGTTAGAGCTGAATTGTTTGCATTATTTTTTACTTAAAGTAATGGGAGGGATTTTGCACTGAACCCCAGCTGACACAATGGTGCTTAGAGAATTTACACCACTTGACCCAAATGAAATTTTAAGTGCTTGATGTTCTTGGTATATTTTTCCATAGCTCACAGATATTAATTCTATTCCTCCTGGTTTTACATTTTAATTTATTTTTCTTCTTTGAGGCTGTTTCCACATCTGTTAAATGGGAATAATCATATTTACCTTGCAGAGGAAGCTGTGAGTATTGAATGAGATCATGAGTATCAAATCATTAGGGTTATACAGCCTAGGAAATACTATGCAGCTATTCTACTCTGCCACATAGGGTTTGCTGTGAGTTGAAATTGACTTGACAGCAACTAACAACAATAGCAACAGGCACTCTACAAATTGTGGCTATTAATAAAATCTGGCTTAGAAAAGTGTAGCCGTCACTATGTGATAGCTTATATTGAGATAACAAACATCACCTACATCTCAGTGGAAAAAGTTTATTTCTTGTTCATGCTCATGTACATGGTAAGGTGCAGGGAATTCCTGAATGTGCCCCTTTTGGCCATGTATGGTCTTTTAATTCCTACACAATGATTAGATGGAACTGAGCAAATAAGATGCTTGTGGCAGACCAAGTGAATTGGACAGCTTGCTAATAATTCAAATAAGGTGTATGAAACACTTATAGGATGGAACCATGCAAATAAGGTGTATGGAACCCTCATGAGGGGATTAGTTAGTTTTGTCATACTGCTAGGCTTAAAGGGAGCCCATCTTAGAAGTGAGGAGAGGACCTCACTACCACCAAGAAAGAAAGCCGGGAATGGAGCATATCCTTTAGACCCTTGGTCCCTGCGCTGAGAACCTCCTAGACCCAGGAGCCAGAGAGAGAGAGAGAGGGAGAGAGAATGAGAGCTGTAACACCAGAGACAGCATGTTATAGCAAGGAGCAAACGGTGGCAGCAGAACCAGGAGATTGGCATGAGACAGTGTGGTGGGCTTCCCAGCCCATGGAGCAAGGTGGCTGCAGTGGGTGTGCTAACCTGTGACACAAGAGAGCTGAGAGCCTTTGGGCAGGAGGCATCCTGGTGAATTGGGGTGCATCTGCACACTTGCCAATGGAGTTAAACTTGCTGAGCTATGGAATGAGAGAGCTGGGTGACTGTGTTGGAGACTTACTTGCAGAGTGGGTACCTACAGGCACTTACTGGTAGCATTAAAGAGCAGAAGCCAGGCTGAGGGCTGAGGGCCAAGAGAGCAGGCCTGTCCTGAAGGAGTCAAGAGGAGCCTGTCCTCAGGAGGCCTAGAGGAACTTTCTTCAGGGGGCCAAGAGGAGCCCTGCATGATCCTGAGGAGCTGAGAGAGCTGTCCAGCACTGAAGAAGGGAGACTTTGCCTACATGCTTCCTGATCCTGATCCCAAGTTGTAACGTGGTACAGGTCTCCACTTTCCAAAAGTTCACTTTATGCCACTTTGCTTTTACGAAAGTTTGTTTTTCTCAAACTGAAAGAAGACTAAAGAGGATTTTTGCTTGTAATGAAACAAGGAAAAAGTGAAAGTAGCATTCAGCATTTGTTTT
Organism: Orycteropus afer afer; assembly: GCF_000298275.1. Lineage (NCBI taxonomy): Eukaryota > Metazoa > Chordata > Mammalia > Tubulidentata > Orycteropodidae > Orycteropus > Orycteropus afer. The sequence continues at coordinate 12,754,442 of NW_006921648.1, forward strand.
GCAGTTTTCCAGCAAGCCGTAAAGAGGCAGTGAGCACCCCAAGCAGTGAGAGTGGCATCGCCAAGCCCCTTCCCCGGGAGCTACACTCCACATCTCAGCATCAAGCCACCATAGCTTTGAACTATGTCTTGGACACAATATGGTTGTGGTAGTTTAGGTTTTATGTGTTCTTTGGTATGATTTGATAAGTTATTTTTTTGGGTCCAGGAATGGCTCACCATTTTTTTCCCATATAAATTAATGGTTATTACTTCTTTTCTTTACACCATGTTGGTTTACAAAAGGTTTCATAGGAATGCTCTACTTTTGGATAGTGGGGTAAGCCTATACCTCCCTAATAAACCTCATAATAGTGAGTATTGCCTGTGGGTTCTGTGTGGCCATTGCAATGAATTGTTGAACCCAGAAGAGAAGTAGAGAGTATCAT
>NW_006921648.1:12755723-12756295 GCF_000298275.1 Orycteropus afer afer
ATGGAGCAGCCACCATCTCAAATGTCCCTAAATGAAAGACAAAGAATGCTCTGGAGTATCTCCAATTGGTAACGAAATGCTGAAGGCTGGCATGAAACAGGACACTTCCGTTCACAATCCATTTTCTAAAACTAGCCACAGAACCCCACCCAATCACAAGGGATCCAGGAAATGTATGACCAGCTGGAGATCACTGTTGACCACACAGACTGGAGAAGCAGAACGACAACAGTAAGAGAATAGTTTCCAGTACTTTCCAACATTTCCAAGCTTGGGAATCGCTCCAGTCTCCCCTTAGGACCTGCAGATCATGATTGGGTGGTTAGAAAGAAGTTAAAAGCATTTTCCAACCGTGGGAAGGAGGTGTAGAAGTAGGAATCCCTCCAACAACCTTCCTGCACCCCATTCTCCTCACAGAACCTGGAATGATTTTATGTAATATGAGTCTCAGATCATGCCACTTCCTCTAAAATCTGCCAATAGTGCCTAAAGGGGCCCTGCTAGCACAATGGTTAAACACTCAGCTGTTAACCAAAAGTTGGTGTTTCAGACACACCCAGCAGCTCCATAGG
>NW_006921648.1:12757765-12772463 GCF_000298275.1 Orycteropus afer afer
TCTAATCCTGCCTCATTCGTATAATAGGGGTAGGATAATTAAACACATCAGATAATTAAATCAGATTGCAAAATGGAGGATAATTACATAATACTGGAACCATGGCTCAGTCAAGTTGACACATATTTTGTAGGGACACAATGCAATCCATGTTGTTGTTGTTATGTGCTGTTGAGTCAGACCCGACTCATAGCGACCCCTCCTTGGGTTTCGAGGTGGTATCACTACAGAAGTAGATTGCCCATCAATCCATAGCACTCAGGAATTTGGGAGTAACTTGGCTGGGGAGTCCCAGCTCACAGTATTTTGAGTTGAATTCAAGTTATCAACTGGGGCGGCAGTCATCTGAAGTCTTAACTGGGCTAAAGGATCCACCTCTCTATGGAAGCAGGTCTCCTGGCCTTTCAACTGCAGTATAGCTGTGGGTTTGAACCGCCAACCTTGAGGTTAGCAGCCAAGCATAATTTTTTCCACCCAGGGACCTTGCACCAGTGTCTAAGACTTAGTAAGGCAGCAAACCTATTTGTCTAATGAAAGAACACCCTGGAGCCTCTTTAGGGGAAAATGCTGGGCTCTTCAGAACCGCTCACCACTCCTGCTCTTGGGGGACCTGACCTGAAATCTGATCCTGGGTTGTCTGAAGTACCCACCCCAGGACCAGTGAGTGCACAAAGCCCCCCTGTCCCCCTGGAGAGGGGAGGGTGGAACAGCCCAAGTGCAGGGAGAGGCTGCACTGCTCCACGATTGTTGACTTTTCAGCCCAGAGGCCTTTTTGGCTCCCAGGTGATTATTTGAATGAAACCTTTTTAACTGCCCAGTCCAACAAGGGCTTCTCAGCAGGCTACCCATTAATACTGCTTAAATGGGAGTCACCCAGAGGGAGTGAAGCCCCAGGGACCTCGCTAAAAGCCTTAGTGGAGTTTGTGACCTGCCCAGGCTGCAGCGTCTGTGGCAATTTGATGGGCAGTAGATCAGACTGCTCACCTAGCCCGGTCCAGCCTGGGTCTCAGGGGCTGCTGGGAACAGCTGTGGGGTTCCAGGCTGACCACTGCCTTTCTTCCAGCTTCCTCTCTCCCTCCCTTCCTCTGCTTCCCTCCTCCCCTCCCTCCCCCTCTTCCTTCTTTCCCCACCTCTTCTCTTTTCTCTCCCCTCTCCTTTCCTTCCTCTCCCCCTCCTCCTTCCTCCTCTCCTTGTCTAGGGTGGTAGCAATTGCCTAAGGTTTTTGAATTCCCCAGCTCTTCACCTCTCACGCCACCACTTGTCTGTCAGTTTGTTGGTCTGTGGTGGCTTATGGGCTGCTGCAAGACTGGAGGCTTTGCCACTGGTATTCCAAATGCCAGCAGGGTCACCCATGGTGGACAGGTTTCAGCGGAGCTTCCAGACTAAGACAGGCTCAGAAGAAGGAAGAGGCCATCCACTTCTCAAACAACTGGCCAGTGAAAACCTTATTAATAGCAGTGAAACACTGTCTCATACAGTACTGGAAAACATTATGGAAAGCCCTGAAACATTGTCCAAAATAGTGACACAGTGGCTGCAACGGTGGTATAGGGCTCAGGTGTAGCAAGGATTGTGGGGCTGGCGCAGGACCGTGCAGTGTTTCATTCTGTTGTGCACAGGGTCGCTATGTGTCAGAGCCAACTTGATAGCACCTAACAGTAACAACAGCCACCTCTCACAAGGAGTCCTGGTGGCCCAGTGGTTAAACACACAGCTGCTAAGCAAAGAGGTGGCAGTTTGAAGCCACTGGAGAAAGAGGAGGCATCTGCTTCTGTAAAGATTACAGCCTCAGGGAAGTGTTGCTACGAATTAGTGATTAGATGGCAACGGCTTGGTTTTCCAACTCTCATTCCTAACTGTTGCCTCTACCCCTCCATCCTTTTCTCCTGGATCTCACCTGTCTTTAAAATCTGAACTCTTGAGATAGGATGATGCAGGGATGGCCTTTCATTCCATTCTGTTGTGCACAGGGTCGCTGTGAGTTGGCACCAACTCATTGGCACCTAAAAACACTATCACTTTACAAGTGATGGCCGTGGACCTGTAGACTAGATGAAGCAATAGAAGCCAGCAGAAGTGCCCAACTGGTGAGAACCATTGTGTCCCACAGGTTATCTGGTCTCATGATGGTGGTCTCTTGTGGGTATAGTTTGCCAAAGCCTGGTGTCTCGAGCAACATTTACTTACCTACATTTCTTGACCATTTAATAATAGCTCTTTTGGTACCAAATTGAGCAGAACTGGGATTTCTGTAAGCAGAGGGCTATGTTGGGTCCAGCATTTACTGAGTTGACTGCATACCAGGCACCGTGCTAGTCAGTGTATCGTATCAACAGTAGTTACAAACACCGCATAAGGCAAGCACTTGGCATGTACCATCTCATCTGATCCCCCAAAGCCCTGGGGCTTGGGGGTGATTGCATCTATTTTTCAGATGAGGAAAAGGAGGTGTAGAGAGGTTGCATTGTTTAGGAAGTTCTCTGCATACAGAAGCTCAGGGTCACGGTCACACAGCCAGTAAGTGGGAAAAAAGTCCTCACCAATGGTCCGCTGTAGGCACCGTGCTAGTTGGAATGCACAGATAAGCTGCTACCATTCGGAAAATAGAAAAGCTCAGTTGCTAGGAGAATCATTTACCAGGTCAGTGAGTATTTCCTGAGATGTGATTAGGTGGTAGATTCACTGGTAGAGGGGTGGATTGCAATCATGGTTACAGACCACTCCTTTCCCCATAGCCACAGCCCTTTGCTACATGACTTTCCTGTTCCTCTCATTAGGAAGTGGAGTGCCTTGTGGCTAGCTTTAGATAATAGAATGTGACTAAAGTGACAGAGTGCCAGTCTGGAACATGGAAGGTCTTGCAGCTTCTCCTTTCCCTTGGAACCCTGAGACCTCCATGTTCACAATCCTGAGCTGCTTGACCACATGATGAGAGACACATGGCCCAGTAACATGTCACCTTTGCTAGCAGCCAGCTAACCCCTAGAAGTAGAGCCATGTGGCTGACTGGCAACCAACCATAGATGTGTGAGTCAGCCCAGCCAAGACCAGAAGTACAGACCAGCTGAGCCCAGTCCAGATTGCCAGCTTGTATGATCATGAGTTAAATCAGTGATTCTCAAAGTGCGGTCCCCACACAGCTGCCTCAGTCTCACCTGGGAACTCGTTAGATACACAAAATCTCAGGCTCACCTTAGAACTACTGAATCACAAACTCTAGGGCTGGGGCCGAGTGATCTGTTTTATTCTGATGGACACTAGAGTTTAAAAACCACTGGGCTAAGTGAAAAAGAGCTTGGAGGCATATGGGCTGAACGTTTACATTAGGTAGATACACTCCTTGGAGAGATCAATCATGGGAGAATAGAAGGGCTGTTTATGCCCAGGGAGACAGCTTGTGGGGCAGGAGTGCATGGAAGGAAGGACACAGGGAAGAGGTAACTATAGGGAGGAAGTGGGAGGGGAGCTGTTACATTGCAAGAAATTGCAGCCAATGTTATGAGACAAAGTGTATGTGAGCTGCTGTATGGAAAGTGAACTTGCTCTGTAAACTTTCACCCAAATCACAATAAAAATTAAAAAAAAAAAAAAAGTAAGGAGCTCTGGTGGTGCAGTGCTTAAGGCATTTAGCTGCTAACCAGAAGGTCAGTGGTTCAAATCCACCAGCCACATTTGAAATACCAGTGGCATAGCCTCCAGTCTCACAGCAACACGCAAGCCACCATAGTACAACAAACTGACAGATGAGTAGTGGGTTCTCCTTATATATAACTTATTAAAAGATGAAATTCTTAAGTGAGCATCACTGTGTGCTCAGCACTTGGCCATGTTCAGAGCTGGTAAAGATACTGCCTCTGCTCCCATGGAATTTAGAAATCTAATTGGACACTAAACTAATCTAGTACTAATTCTAAGGACCATTAACAGTTAAGGAAGAGAAAAATCAGTGTAGAAACTAGGAAGACCTTCAGGGAGACCTGAGTACTGGTGCAGAAGGAAAACAGTCCTGTTCGCACTGACATCCAGTATGTTAGGGGCATCCTAGTACCAACTACAATCTACTCTTATCTAATTTAGAAAAATAAGAGGTGCCCCTTTGCCTCCAAATTTCTTAGAACTTTTTCAGCCCCAAATGCTTATAAGCTCATGTATCAGTTCAGACTGTGGCTACAGCCAGTGCTGTCTGGAAAAGGATTTTGAGTCTCTGCCAGCCTCAGAGAAGTCCCAGGGTGGCACAGACGGTTCGTGTGCTTGGCTGCTGGCTGAGAGTCAGAGGTTTGAGTCCACCCAGAGGCACCTCAGAAGAAAGGCCTGGAGATCTGCTTCTGAAAAATTAGCCACTGCAAACCCTAGGAGCACACTTCTACTTGGACAACACATGAGGTCACCATGACTTGGAATTGACTCAGTAGCAACCAGTTAATGATTTTTCCAACCTCAGAGGAAATGCGGGCTAAAATCAACTAGTGATGCCTACCATGGACATAGGAGCTCTGGTAGCATAGTGGCTAAGGCACTTGACCGCTAACCAGAAGGCTGGTGGTTCAAACCCACCAGCCACTCCTCAGAAGGAAGATGGGGCAATCTACTTCCATAGTGATACTGCCTCGGAAACCCAAGGAGGGGTCACTATGAGTCGGGGCTGACTCAATGGCACATAACATAACAACCATGGACATGGAGGCATGAGGGAGAGGATCCTACATGTACAAATCCTCTCTTCCACACATCTCTCTGCAAATTAAAATCAAATCTATGCTTTCAAGAATGCAACTAGCTGACATGTTTAACTCAGTGAACTTTATGGCCTGCTTTAAGAGAGGCACACATAAAATATATTAAATATCAAATATTTGAAAAAGCATTCTTCAAGTCCATTTCTGTTAAGCTAATAAAATTTCAATCTAATATCTGGCACTTTGTTTAAAGGACTGTATGTTGACTCCTTATATTCTGGCAGATGACCTGATGTCTAGCAAAATACTGAATTACTAATTGTAAGCTTCTTATCTGTACAGACGCCAGCCTGTGTTCTGTTTAATATGTATGCTTTTGGCTGAGGGTCTACTGGCAATAAGAAAGTAACAGTCATTTAAGGATATAGTTACCTACAAGAGTGGTACTAGGTGATTCTAAAGTGTTTGATTCTAATTAACTTTAATAGCAACTCTTGGTTTCTGAGGACAGGGAGAGAAGTGGGTCAGACGGAGGAAACTTTTTCTTGATTAGAAAACAACAATAGCAGGAGGAATGGAGGTGGAGTTAGCAGGGCTGCCTGGTTGGACAACTCCAAGAGACACCATTTGGAGCACAGTGAAGGGCGCCCCTAGCCTTGCACCGGGCACAGCCTGCACCGCTAACTGCGGAGAGCCAGGCTTCCAGTCTTAAAGCCAGTTGCCGTCCAGTTGCTCTGACTCACGATGACCCCACATGTCTCAGAGTAGTACTGTGCGTCATAGGGTTTTCAATGGTTGTCTTTATAGAGGCAGCTCTCCAGGGCTTTCTTCCAAGGTGTCTCAAAGTAGACTCGAACCTCCAACCCTTCCTTTAGCTGCCCAGCACATTAACTATTTATACCAACCAGGGGAAAAGATTAGCCCACCCACTGCCTTTGAGTCGATTCCAACTCATAGAGACCCTATAGGACAGAGTAGAACTGCCTCCCAGGATTTCCAAGGCTGTAAGTATTTATGGAAGCAGACTGCCTTATCTTTCTGCCACAGAGCAGCTGGTGGGTTCAAACTGCTGACCTTTTGGTTGGCAGCCGAATGCCTTAACCACTGCACCCCAGAGCTCCTTGGGAAAAAGTTTGTTGTGTTGTTGTTATATGCCGTCAAGTCAGACCCGACTCATAGCGACCCCTCCTTGGGTTTCCGAGGCAGTATCACTACGGAAGTAGATTGCCCCATCTTCCTTCCGAGGAGTAGCTGTAGGTTTGAATCGCCAGCCTTCTGGTTAGCAGTCAAGTGCCTTAGCCACTATGCTACCAGAGCTCCTTGGGAAAAAGATTAGGGGAGGACAAATCCATAATATTCCAAGGCATTTTTACAACTTTAAGTCTTGGGCAAAGTTGTGTTCACATTTGTTTACAATCAGTGATTTTATCCTGTTGCTACATTTTCTTTGTTAAGGGGCTCTGGTGACGCAGTGCCTAAGGCAATTGACCGCTAACCAGAAGGTTAACATTTTTTTTGTTTGGAAAATTTGTTTAAAACACACACGCCCTCTCACCCTTAAATGCACTCCAAGTCAGGGCTGTGGACTATGTCATGTGACTTAAGTCTCAAGTCTAGAAGCATGGGAATCGTAGTTCTTTTAAACTGTAATGAGAAATCTAGCCGCCACTGGGGGGCAGCTCCATGAGTGCCAGGTGTGGTGCCCAACAACCTTGTAAAGACTGGTCATGCAAGTTCAAAACTCCGAAGTGATGGTAGATATCAGAGCCACCAAAGGAAGACAAGCTTATGTCTGCCAAATATCCCTGGAGTGGGGAGAGGGGCACAGAGTTGCCCTGGGTTGAGAACCACTGCTCTAGGACAGAGATTCAATAAGGATACAATCTTGTATTGCTTAATGTCCATGATACATTCTGTGAAGTGGGACATTGTATGATTTGGCTGTTGTGTGAACACTATATTATATACAGGCAGTCCCTGGATTATAAACAAGTTCCTTCCCCACGTCTGTCTTTAAGTTGAATTAGTATGTAGGTCGGAACAGTTACCTAACGTCAGTCAAATGCTTGTCTTAATATGTAGGATACAGTGTACATTTCAGTGCATAATAACATGAATGAAACACTTCCACATACACTAAAACATCTTTAACATAATAGTAGTACAGTAATAACAACAACAACAACAACAATAATAATAATATTTTGATGTGTGTTGCAAAGCAGTGCCTGTTTATTATTACAAACCATTGTATATATCTGGTGGCATAGGGCCTAAGGCATTTGACTGCTAACCAGAGGCTGGCGGTTCAAACCCACCAGCCACTCCTCGGAAGGAAGGTTGGACAATCTACTTCCGTAGTGATACTGCCTCAGAAACCCAAGGAGGGGTCACTATGAGTCAGATGCGACTTGACGGCAGTGAGTTTGTTTTTTTGGTTTTGTATGTATCTCAGATTTTTAATAGGTTTTACAAGGGTTGTGACCACAGACATACATGCAAGGATAGTTTAATATTAGAAAAACAATCAACATAATTTAAAACATTTGAGTAGCTATATTTAAAAGGCAAAAAGAAACAGTTGAAATTAAATTTAATAACATATTTTATTAACCCAATATATCCAAAATATTATCATTTCAATGTATAATCAAAATTAAAAATCAATATACTTTACATTCTTTTAATCCCCACTCAGTTTTTGAATTTTTGTGTGTATTTTATGCTTACAGCAAATCTCAATTCAGACTGGCCACTTTTCAAGGGCTCACTAGTTCATTATTAGACAAGAGCAGATCTAGAGCATAAGCTTTGGGAGGACAAGAACTTTTTCTGTGTTTCTTTTTTCCATTTATGTACATCCAGTGCCTGATACAGGCAACCACACTGTTGTGGGTATCGGATACTCACAGCGCTGAGTTGGCGCTGACTCATGGCGACCGAATACGTAACAGAACGAAACATTCTCCATTGTGTGCCATCTTCACCATCACCGGTGTGTTTAAGACCATTGTGGTGGCCATCACGTCAATCCATCCCATTGAGGGTTTCCTTCATTTTTGCTAAGCCTCTTCTTTCCCGAACAGGATGTCCTTTTCTAGTGATTGGTGTTTCCTGCAAACGTGTCCACAGCAAACAAGCCGAAGCCTCACCATCCTTGCTACTAAGGGACGTCCTGGTTCCATTTCTTCTGAGTCTGATCTGTTCATTCTCCTGGAGTCCAAGATGCATACGTTCAGAGTTCTTCTCCAACCCCACAATTGTAATGTATCAGTTCTTCTTCTGTTTTCGTTTTTCATTGCCCAGATTTCATGTGCATATGAGGTCATTGAAAGTTGTGACCATGGTTTGAGTCAGCCTCACCTTAGTCACCAAAGTGACATCTTTGCTTCTTATAACTTTTTAAAGCGATCTTTGCTGGTAGATATTCCCGAGGTAGTATGTCATTTGACTTCTTGACTGCTGCTTCCATGGACATTGATTGTTGATCCGAGAAGAACGAAATTACTGATGAATTCAATTTTTCCCCCACTTATGATGCTGTTTATTGGTCCAGTTGTGAGAATGTTCATTTTCATTTTCTTCATGTTCAGGCTTAATCCATGCTGAAGGCAGGAAGCGCTTCAAGTCATCTTCATTTTCGGCAAGCAAAGTTGTGTCGTTCACAATTGAGGTTGTTAATGAGTGGGTCCTTAATAAATATTTTAAAATAAATGGTTAAATGTGTATCCAGTTCTGTTTTGTAAGAGAGACAGGGGTGCTCTTACATGGAATAGGGCTCTATAAAAAGCAGCAGCCGCAAACCAAAGCAAGTCTGAATAATCATCCCGTCTGATGAGAGTTAAATATTACACAAGATGAAATTCATAAAAACCACCACTAAGGAGGCCACTGTGTTGTCAGGTGGATGGAGTATGTGGGTGGAACTGACATATACCCTGATTTCCTACTGTCCCCTGCACTTTTCGATAAGATGCTGAGTGTGTCTTCTTTTAAGCACCTCTCCCTGGAATGTGGTCTGTTGTCCAAATCATTGTTTTTCAAGTTGCTATACTATTTTGATGCCCCAGACACTGTGTTAAGAGCAATAGACTTCTTGTAGCTGTCTGATCTAAAAAAGAAATACTGGTTTGCTGTACCTGCATTTGAGATTAAATTTATTTTTAATTGGCAAACATCATGATCTCCTGTGTATGGGTAGGCAGTTAAGTGTGGTATTAAAATGAGATTGTGTTTTGCTCTTTACGTATGACATGCCGATGTCAGCAAAGTGGCCACAAAAGACACAACCAGGACCTTCTCTCAGCAACTTTTCTCACATCTTCTTCCAATGCCTTGATGTACTTTTTAAATTAGACTCCAAGTCCTTTTGGGTCTTACTTCATTTTTTTTTTCCAGCTGTAGGAGTATTGCAATTCTGGGGAAGCTAGTTGTGCAAGAGTTGTTGAGTCAGATTCGACTCAATGGCAGTGAGTTTGGTTTTGGTTTATCTACATATATATATGTATATATATACACACATATATGTAACACACACACATATATATCATATCATATATATATATATATATATATATATATGAAACACACACACATATATAATCACAATAAAAAAAAATAGTGTGTGTGGGGAGAAAAGATGATGTTGTTGTTGTTTGCTGCTATTTAGTTGGACTCTGGCTCATGACGACCCCACGCACAACAGAATGAGTTGACGTGCCATCCCCTTGACTGGCTGCAGATAAGACCATTGTGATCCTTCGGTTTCCACTGGCTCATTTACACACAAGTAGATCACCAGGCCTTCTCCTACTCCATCTTAGTCTAGAAGCTCCACTGGTCAGCATCAGAGCACCACACAAGTCCTCACTGATAGGTGGACGGTGACTGCACATGAGATGCACTGACTGGGAATTGAACCCGGCTCTCCCACATGGAAGGCAAGACTCCTTGTTCTCCACTCTCTCCAGCTTTGATATAAGCAAGACATATCCTGAAGAACTGGATTTCTCCCTCTTTTTCAGTTCAAAACAAAGATTCCTTTCTGTTGACCCATACCAAGGGAGAAATCTAACTGTACTTACTGAAGTCCAATACTTTGTCATTGAGGAGTCATCTATATGACCACTGACTTTTCCCTTTCAACCAGTCTGCAGTGTGGCCACTGTTACTGTGGGCACATCCATTTGGGAGATGTCACACAAACCTGCTGTCTCCCTGGAGGAGAAACAGACAGATTTTTCTGAAGCTCCTTTTCATGCCAATTTTCTTACTGTCTGTTAAGTGGTGACAGCCCAAGTTTGTATTCTCTGGTTAAAATGGTTTACAGGAGATTAACTCCCAGCTGACCCAGAAGGACCCCACCTCATTCTGTTTATCACTTCTGATTCTTCCTAGACAGGCAAGGCACTTCAGTGAGGACAGGCCAGTTGTTCCAGACTTTCTGGGTCTTTTTGGGAGAAATGCATCCCTGAGACTTACCAAACCACTCTTTTTCATTATTGGTAGGAAGGAAAAACTCCTACCTTAAAATCACCAACACACACAGAGATACACATTCAGAAATTCCGTATTACCAGTGTGTGTGTGTGTGTGTGTGTAAAACAGAGATTAAAACACATGTACACAATACACACACATACACATACACACACATGCACACACACGACATTCCTTCACTGTTGGTTATAGGCATTTTCCTGCTGACCCATGCAATCATGAGCCTAGCCAAACTCTGATCCCCAGCTACAGGAGAGCATCAGAATCATTTGGGAGACCTCTAAAGAACATTGGTTCTGGTCCTGGTCGACGCGATGTTTTCTTTTTGTTATTGTTGTTAACTCCTGTCGAGTGGCCCAGGGCTCATGGTGACCCCACGCACAAAAGAATGAACTGCTGCCTGATCATGTGCCATTCCCATGACTGGGTGGACCACTGTGATCCACTGGATTCCCGTAGGCTGATTTTTGGATGTAGATTGCCAGGCCTTTCTTCCCAGTCTGTCTCTACCTGTCCTTGGATCAATGGCATTGGTGCTTTTTGTTTCTGGTTTTCAGTTAAAACTTACAAGGATGCTTGTCTGACACTGGGTTCACCAGAGGAAGACCCTGAGGTGAAGCGTTATTACGCAAGCTCTTGTAGGAAAAACCCAAGAGAGAGGGTGAAGAAGCTGAGCAAAAGTAGGATTTCCAGCCAATTTCCACAGAGGGTGCTTTAGCCTGATGTCACAGGGGAGTCTGGAGTGTGAGTTGCACCTCAGAGTTTGTCCTGACTCAAGGCAGGAATTTCATATGCCTCCACTCGCCTGTCATTGACAAAAGGGCCCTTTCTAGGGATGTAAACTCCTAGGCCCTTCTGAGTCTCTGAGCATCCTGGTAAGTTTGTTCCAGTCCCACAAGGCAATTCTCCCTTCTAGCTTTGTTCCCTACCACTGCTCTAATAGAAAAACACAAGTGGGTAGCTTTCAAGAAGAAAATGTTATTTCCTCACAGTGTAGAAGCTAAAAGACCAGGTCAAGTTCTTGACTGTGTCTATTCCTTCCTTGTCAGTAACCCCGGGTGTTGGCTCCTTGGTGACCCTCACATGGCATCTTTTCCCCTGTGCTTGTTTGTCTCTGTGTTGATCTGCTCTCTATAGAACTCAGAAGTGATTAGGTTTCGGACCCTCCCTCCACTGGTATGACCTCACCTGACTGATCATGTGACATTAAATTATGTTGTGGATGGGGATGACATTGCATTAGGTTAGATTACACCCACAGGTACAGGGGTTAGGATTCCCACACATATTTTGGGGGGACACAAGTCAATTCCTAGTATCTTTCAAAGACTTTCCTGTGCATGCCAGTGGAAGCAAAAGCACTTCAAATCAAGGCAAAACAAAAAACCCAAACCCACTGCCATCGAGTCAGTTCCAACTCATAGCCACTTCCATTGGGTTTCTAAGGCTGTAAATCTTTATGGAAGTAGATTGCCTCATCTTCCTCCCAAGGAGTGGCTGGTGGGTTTGAACCATTAGCCTTCTAGTTAGCAGTCAAACGTCTTATGTACTGTGCCACCAGAACTCCTTAAAGCAGGGCAAAGGTCTTAAGAAACAGTCAGCATAATCCAATGGGATCTGAGTGGAGCACCAACAATGTCTGATACAATAACACTGATTTTGTTGCTGACTTGACAAACCTTTAGAAATTTCTATGCATTTTCTGAATTCACTGATGGACACTAATGGACACCAGATCCCAACTTTATAGCATGACCTGGATCTGATTTCACAGTGAAGATCAGAACACTTACCTCACGTTGTTGTTGTGGTGGTGGTGGTGGTGGTGTGCCGTCAAGTCGGACTCGACTCATAGCGACCCCTTCTTGGGTTTCCGAGGCAGTATCACTATGGAAGTAGATTGCCCCATCTTCACCATCTCTCAAACATGCCCCACTTCTCATATTTCTTGTGCCTCAAGAAAATTTTCTTTAACGATGTTCTAGTCCATTGTTTTTTCATTAACGTTATTCCATTCAGTCATGTGAGTCATTTCAGCTGAAGAATGTATTATTTTCCACATGACTCAATAAAGCTGTGTTTGATTAAAGAAAAGATTGTAGATTTATTGAAATCACCAAAGTAAGGCATGGCATAAGAAAGCAAAGAAGAAATATAAAAACAAGATGGGAAAATTTCCCTATTAAGTCCCACTGCGTAAGTCCCACTGCCTAACATAACCACATGCTAGTGGTTTATCCTCTGTACCATTCTTTTATTCAGCCAGTCTCCTACTGATGGACTCTAATAGACTGAATTGTGTCCCCAGAAAATATGTGTTGTAAATCCTAACCTCTATGCCTGTGGTTGTAATCCCATTTGGGAATGGACTGTCTGTTAATGAGACAGGATTAGCATAGGGGGTGTCTTGAGTCAATCTCTTTTGAGATATAAAAGAGAACAAACCAGCCAGCAGAGATGGGGGAAGATAGATCCCAAGCCACGTGAAGATTGCCCGGGAGCAGATGCTGAAGAGACAAGGACCTTCCTCCAGAGCGAACACAGACAGGAAGTCTTCCCCTACAGCCAGCACCCCGAATTTGGACTTCTGGCCTCCTAACTGTGAGAGAATAAATTCCTCTTTGTGGAAGCCACCCACTTGTGGTACCTCTGTTATAGGACCACTGGAGAACCAAGACATGGACATTTACACTGTTTCCAATTCTTCATAGTTACACGTACTTTGAATAGAACAAGGGCCCATCACTAAGGTCAGCAGGCTGATCATCTTTCTTCTGACTCACAGCATCTCTAGGACCAAAGATCTTCTTTTTAACAATCGATGATTTGTCAAATGTGCCACTATTTTAAGGATTCTTGGCCGGGAGTCCCTGAGTGGTGCAAGCAGTTAAGTATTCGGCTGCTAATGCACAGGCTGGAGACTCAAGTCCATCCAGAGGTGCTTCTGAGGAAAGGCCTGGGAATCTACTGCCCCCAAATCAGCCACTGAAAAGCCTGTGGAGCACAGTTTCACTCTGACACACATAGGGCCACCATGAGTCAGAACTGACGCCCTAGCGCTGCATTTGGTTTTGGTTTGATTGCCTGAATAATCTAAAACACTGAGCCAGGGTCTTGGTAAAAGAGAATGTGGTTGAGTCCATGACTGTTCATGCCCATATGCTCATACCTCCTTCTCATCTGCTGCTCAGGTTCAACAGTGTCCCCTGAAAAATCTTATCCACCTGGAACCTCAGAATGTGACCTTATTTGGAAATAAGGCCTTTGCAGGTGTCACTAAATTAAGATGAGGTCATACCGGATTGGGATAGGCCCTAAATCCAATGACTGGTGTCCTTACAAAAAGAGGAATTGTGGTGTTGGAGACAAATGCTAGGAGGTACCATGGGCTGCTAAAATGACTAACAGATTTGTCCTGGAAGAAGTGCAGCTGGAATCTCCTTGTAAGCTAGAATGGCCAGACTTTATCTCACCTACTTTGGTCATGTTGTCAGGAAGAAGATCCTTCCCTGGAGAAGGATATCATGCTTGGTAAAGTGGAGGGTCAATGAAGAAAGGGAAGGCCCTCAATGAGATTGACTGACACAGTGGCTACAACGACAGGTTCAGGTATAGCAAGGATTGTGAGGCTGGCACAGGACTGGGCAGTGTTTCATTCTGCTATGCACAGGGTCACTATGAGTTGGAGATGACTTGATGGCACCTAACAAGAAGAGGAGTGGACACACAGAGCAGAAGGCCATGTGAAGATGGGGCAGATTGGAGTGGTGCAGCTACAAGCCAAGGAATGCCAGGGACGGGCAGGATTGAACAGAAGCTGAGAACAGGCAAGGAAGGGTACTTCTCTAAAGCCTTCAGAGTGAACATGACCTTGCCTCATCTTGATTTTGGACTTCCAGCCTCCAGAACTGTGGGAGAATATAGCTTTGTTATTTTAAGCCACCCAGTCTGTAGTGCTTTGCTATGGCAGCCCTAGGAAGTGTACATACCCTGTCTTCCACTACATTCTACCACGTGGCTCATCCTTTGGCCACACTACCTGCCAGCATTCCTTGGCTGCATGCCTTTATCTGGATCTCCGAATACTTTTTCCCTGGGACTTCCAGGGTATGGACTTGTTCTTCAAAGTCTATGCTCAGGATTGTCTCCTCCATGAAGCCCTATTGATACTGATTTCTTTCTTCTGTTTCTAACCATAGTGCATTGTGGAAACCTCCTTGCTCGGATGTTCTGCTGTTAGAATGACTTGACCATGTGTCCATCTTTCCCCTATCTGATCGTGAGCTTCCTGAGGGCAGAGGCAGTGTCCTGTTCATCTTTAGCCCTCCCATATGTCTGAGCTTAGTAAGTCCATACAGGACAGTATTCAACCATAGAGTGTGTTCTGTGGATTTGATTTTGCTGTGCAATTCACTGCTAATTATTTCCAAAACATTTTTATCACTTCAAACAGAAACTCTGTACCCACTAAGCAATAATTTCCCATTTTCTCCCACCATCCACTTCCATGTAAACACTAATCT
>NW_006921648.1:12790799-12800700 GCF_000298275.1 Orycteropus afer afer
TTTGTGTTGTTGAAAAAAGGTGTTTGCAATGAACAAGTCGTTGGTCTTGCAAAATTCTACCATACGAGTTCCAGCATTATTCCTGAACTGGAGATGGTGATGGCCAAATGCAGGGCCCTTTCCATATACACTGAAAGCAGGCCACACCCTAAAGGCAACTCCCCTTCAACTGATTAACTGCTCACAGCAGATTCCTCCATGGAGACAATTACACCACATCCAACCTCATCATGGGGAATAACTATATCACAGCTGCTAAGCCACTCAAAAGTCACAGCCCAGCTACATTGACTCACAACCTTAACTATCACAGATGGAACATCTTTGGCTGCTGTGAGAAGCCAGGACAATCACTGCTTTTATTGGAAAGAAAGTTCTGCCCAAGCAATTAGCTTTATCACCGAATACTACAATGACTTTTGGAGTCAAGACCTCAGAGACGATCTAATATTTCTGCTGACCTATTTTCCAGATGATAAAACCAAGGCCCTCAAGGTTAAGGTGTGGAGAACAGAACTCAAGTTGTTTTTTCTTTTCTTTTTTCACTCCATTCTTTTCAAATCTCAAATCTTTTTCTTTTCTTTCCATCTATCCTTCATCTGAGGCGCTCTGGTGGTACAGTGTTTAAGGCATTTAGCTGCTCACCAAAAGGTTAGCAGTTCAAACCCACCCAGTGGCTCAGCAGAAGACCTGGTGATCTGCTCCAGTAAAGATTACGGCCTAGGAAACCCTATGGGACGGTTCTATGCAGTGTCATGGGGCCGCTATGAGTAGAAATTGGTCGGATGGCACCTAAGAACACGATTAAAGGAAGATCCCCAGGGGTGCAAACAGTTTGCTCTCAGGGACTAACCCAATCCCCTCATGCAAGACAGGCCTAATCTGTAAGAAAACCCTGTAGGGGACAGTTCTACTCTGAAGTACCTGGAGTCACCATGACTTGATAGCAACGGGTTTGGTTTCTTGGTTCATGATTACATCAGTCTGAAGGGTCTACTTGGTGTCATTGACCACTGGGGAAGCAGATGACTGAGACAAAGCCCTTGACCTCCAGGGTCTCAACTTTTCCAGGGTAGACAGACTAATGCCTGGGCAGGGCTGGCTTCCTGGGCATATGACCATACGCACAGGGCTCTGCCGTTGCTATGCTGGAATTCTAAATTATTTTTAAGCAGGAGACCCTGCATGTGTGTCAAAGTAAGACTGTACTCCATGGGGTTTCAGAATGGCTGCTTTTTCAGAAGGAGATTGTCGAAATGAGGCAAGAAGCTTGACTCCATTATCAATGGCCTTCTGGCTCCTGGGATTTTGGGACTCTGTGTGATACTCCGGGATCTGCCAATAAAGTATTATCATCTTCCTCCCATCTGGGCCAAAATTAGCTCAAATGGATTCCTTTTACCACACGTGGAAAGACCTTGACCAAGATATTCTGTCTCCAGTTCTCTGCTCCAGCCCCCACCACATGATCACCAAACGTTCCATTTTGTTTCACCTCCTCCTCAATCCTTGACATAGATGGATGAAGGTTGGTGGGAGAGAAAGAGGAAGGGAGAGAGATGGGGTGGAGAGGAAGAGAGCAATAAAGACAGGCAGAGAGAGGGAGGTATACATACACAAGGGCATATGGACAAGAGTGTTCTTTAAGATACTGTTTATAGTTGTTGTTATTTGCTTTTGAGTCGGCCCTGACGCATAGCGACCCCTCCTTGGGTTTCCGAGGCAGTATCACTACAGAAGTAGGATTGCCCAACCTTCCTTCCGAGGAGTGGCTGGTGGGTTTGAACCGCCAGCCTTCTGGTGAGCAGTCAAGTGCTTTAGCCACTATGCTACCAGAGCTCCCCTGTTTATAGTAGCAAAGGATTAAAATCAATTTAAATGTCCATCAGTGGGAGTGGGGCTAAATAAATCATGATACCATGTATCATGGAATACTATACAGCCATTAAAAAGAAAGAGCTGCTTAAAAATTTTGCCACTCAATTTCGTTATTACTGCCTTCCTGGCTCCCAGGATATATCAAACTCATACGCACGCGCGTGCACACACACACACACACACACACACGGTAATATCAAATAAAGTAAAAAAAAAAGGCAAAAATAGTAACACATTTATGCTTAGAATCTACAGACTATCTTTGGGAAGATATACTGGAAGCAATAGTAGCCTATAGCAATAGGAATTGGGGTGCAAGGGTGTTATGAATTGAATTGTGTCCCCAAAAATATGTGTTGAAATCTTAACCCCTGCATCTGTAAAGACAACCCTGTTTAGAAATAGGTTTTTTTTAAATATGTTAATGAGTGTAGGGTGTGTCCTAAGCCCGATCACCTCTGAGTTATAAAAAGAACAGGTTAGATACAGAGAGACACACACACGGGCAAGACAGATGCATGTGAGGATGTCTACAAGCCAAGAAACCCCAGGGAACCAAGGAATGCTCAGGGCCACTGGCAAGGAAGGAGTGACACTGTGGAGGCCTTGATTTGGATGGTTAACTCCAGAACTGTAAGAAAATTAGTATCTGTTCCTTAAAGCCACCCCCTTGTGGTATGATGCCACATTGGCCCCAGGAAATTAAGACAGAGGGAGGAAGACTTCTCCTGTGCACTTTGGTGTATCGTTTGTATTAACCACGTGTATGCTTCAGTCAAGAAAAGTAATTGATTAAAGTGTTCTTAAAAATGAGAGCTCTGGTGGTATAGTGCCCAAGGCATTTGACTGCTAACCAGAAGGCTGGCAGTTCAAACCCACCAGCCAGTCCTCAGAAGGAAGGTTGGGCAACATATTTCTGTAGGGATACCGCCTCGGAAACCCAAGGAGGGGTCGCTATGAGTCAGATCGGACTCCACGGCAGTGAGTTTGGTTTGGTTTGGTTCTTAAAAATAATGAAGAGAAGCGAGATGAATGGATGAAGGATAATCCCCCAACTCATAGCAACCCCCACTGGGTTTTCAGGGCTATAAATCTTTACACAAGTAGCTTGCCTCATCTTTCTTCTGTGGAGCGGCTGGTGGTTTCAAACCATGGACCTTTTTGGTTAGTAGCCAAATGCCTTAACGACTACACCACCAGAGCTCTTTAACTGTTACCTTGTTGTTGTTGCTGTTATTTGCCGTTGAGTCGGCCCCGACTCATAGCGACCCCTCCTTGGGTTTCCGAGGCAGTATCACTACGGAAGTAGGATTGCCCAACCTTCCTTCCGAGGAGTGACTGGTGGGTTTGAACCACCAGCCTTCTGGTTAGCAGTCAAGTGCCTTAGGCACTATGCTACCAGAGCTCCTAACTGTTATCTTTGTGGGCATTTATTAAGAAGTGCTGGGTTTTCATTCACCGCTGGAGTGTCTGTAGCATTCGTGTGGAGAGGTATTATTCTAATCTCCATTTTATCATCCAGGAGACCAAGGCTTACAGAGGTTAAATGCCTTATTCAAGGCCATAGACCTCATAAGAGAAAGAGTTTCCAACTGATTTGGCCTCTTCCCCACAGGAGACATCACATAGTGGCAGGCTGTTGCAACTAGGGGGCACTGGTGGCATCTGGTGGGAGGCTAGGGCTCTGCTCAAGATTTCACAACGCACAGGTCAGTCCCCACAGCTAAGAACCACCCACCCCAAAATGTCAGTAGCACAAGGCTTAGGAGCCCTGGCCTGACACCAACTTTCGCATGTTTCCTAAGCTTTGGTCTTCAGTACCAAGTTCTTCATATTTTTTTCCTTATTTGGGAACAACTTGACTAGAACATATTTATGATTTTTCTTAAACTGACTTTACGTTGATGTACTTCAAGGAGTTAACTCCACCTGATGCCATAAAGTCACGTGCTTGGTGCGCTGTTATTGTTAATCTGACACGTTGAAATAAATACACCTACTCCTCACTTATCAACTACCTCATTATCTGACATTTTGTATTTATGACAGTACAATTTTTTACAGTAAAAAAATCTACCATCTGACTGTTTTGTGTATTCATGACTGCGCTGTAGTAAATTACCTGGTATGGCTTTTCTAGCCGTAAGTCTTTGTAAACTCCATGGTGGAATTTGCTGTGAGAAACTGAGTAGCTCCTGATTGTTAAAATCATCCACCTGGGGTATTTCTGTTGGGAGCAGCACAAAATAATGTTCTGAGAAGTACACACTCTCTCAGGTGCTTAGAATTCTGATGTTATGATTGGTTAGTTTGGCCATTCTGCCAGGCTCAAAAGGAGGCCTCCTAGAGGCAGAAGAAATCTTTCTGACTGCTGGCTGAGAAGGATGTGCTGCTGAAAGAGACACACGGTCCTGAGAGACATGCGCTGCTGGGAAAGAGATGCAAGAGACATGCACTGCTGAGAGAGACACCAAGGGACACACACTGCTGGGATGAGAGACTGTGAGAGGCTGTTGGCTGAGAGACGGCAGGGTGAGAGAGACTGAGCGTTTTTCCTGAACTTGAATTGTAGCCTGGTGCTTCCCTAATAAACTCTATAATCTGTGAGTTCTGTGGGGCCCTGCAGTGAATTATCGAACCCAGCAGAAAGGTGGTGGGTGCTATGAGAGGAACGGTCGGCGTCAGGGTTGGTGAAAGGGCTGGAGGGAGGCAGCATGTCTGGCCTCACAGTAATGGGCCCTGGGCTACTGATAGTGATTCTGTTTCCCTCTTGTGCAGTTAGAGGAGGTCAGAAGATGTGGCCTTCTTGCCCCTTTAGCGATGACATATGGCTGGCAGTAATGAATAGTGAGGTGTGAGATGAGACTAATGCTGGCTATTCTGGTTATGTGTCAACTTGGCTGGGCCATGATTCTCAGTGATGTCATGGTGGAATTTGGCAGTGATGTTATGATGGACTCATCCTCCATTTTGTGCTCTGATGTCATCATCCTTCATTTTTGCATAACCCTGATTTTCACGTAACGACCTGATCTTTGGAACCTAGCCATGTCATCTGAGGAATGTGTATACTCACTAAAAACTCATTGCCATCGAGTTGAGTCTACCTCATAGTGACTTGGGTTTCCGAGGTGGTATTTCTACTGAAGTAGATTGCCCAGTGTTCCTTCCGAGGAGTGGTTGGTGGGTTTGAACCACCAGCCTTCTGGTTAGCAGTCAAATGCCTTAGGCACTACACCACCAGAGCTCCCAGGAATGGGTATATAAAGCTATTAATATAAAAAGTCTTCATTGGGGTAGCACCCAAAATCACCTCCCATCCCATCACCAGTCTAGGGACTCACACTTTCACCCATTTCACTTCTATAACACTTCCCTTCTCTCTTCAGAAAGGTGGTGCAATGGTTAAGTGCTCAGCTGCTAACTGCAAGGATGATGGTTGGAACCCACCAACAGCAACATGGGTGAAACAACTTGGTGGTCTGCTCCTGTCAAGATTACAGCCTACAAAATCTTAGGAGGCAGTTCTAGTCTGTCACATGGGGTCACCATGAGTTGGAATCGACTCAACAGGACACAACCTCTCCTTAGAAAAAGGGAAGACAATACATAAAATCAGTGTGTTGCCTGAACCTGGCAAGGTGCAAGCGACATTTTGCTCCTGTTTCATCTTCTTTTTTCCTCCTCAAGGCTAACAGTTGCTTAGAAACCTCTGAAACCCTAAAAGCCACCTGATGTGACCGATTAAAGAACAGCTCTTTCGGATGAGGACCACAGTGCGAATAATCTCATTTGTTGAGTTACTTATGGATGTTGGCTGCAACATCCTGGTCAGCAAATATCCTTTTGTTCCATCACCACCTTGTCTAATGGACAACAGCATTCTTGTTGTAGTGTGCAGTGCAGTCTGCCATAATGAAGCCTGTAGCAGATTAGATTTCTTCTTTAGATAGTAAAAGTACCTGTGCTATAAATAATAATGCTATCATGTCTCTCACAGACCGCACTTTCATGAAGAGATGAATTTTAATTTCAACATATTTGCAACAGCTCATTTGGGTAGCAGTGTGTGTGGGGGGGTTCATTTTAGGGTGATTTTTCATCTTCCGTGAACTTGCCACTTGCCAGGTGTCTCAGTGAGGAAGCTGATAAAACCCAGAAGCCCTGAAAGAAATGCCTTCACAATCACACGTTGCAAATGGGGACATGTTCCCCATCATCGCCACCTATTATGTGGTAGTGACTGTACTCACTGAGTTGACAAACCCGAGGAAAGGGGCTTTTAGCCTTTGGAGAGTATAAGAAGTTAAGACGCTTCTTCCTTCTTCTGTTTAGTAACGACTTGAGAAATTGGCTCGGGCAATATTCCAGGGGCAGCGGCAGAGGAAGGGAATTTGGTCTGGGAAAAGCTCACAGGGATACGAAGGCTTAAGGCTTAGAATCACCGGTGGTAGATCGCATCGGCTTCCAAAGCAAAAGCCTTCCACTCTCCTTGTCACAAACAGGGGGCAGTCTCTGTTAATCAAACCCAGGAGCAGTAGCCAGAAGCCTCCTCTGAGAGCCAGTCAGATGGCCTGGTGACAGGCAGTATTTTACAGAGATGGGGAGGCAGAGCCTGAAATGGACTCTTCTGTCCAGGTTTGGTCTTTTTTTTCTAAGGTTATCATTTTTTAAAAAAATGAAATTTAAAATTGCCTTAAGAGTCCATCCTTCGAAGAAAGGTGTGTGTGACCTACTCTTCCACCACTCACTAGTTAGGCTCTGCCCTCTGCTCTCATCTTGCTGGGAGGCGCCATGGTAGAGGCTGGGGTGGGAATGGTAGTGAGAGCCCTGAGTTAGGAGTCTGGCACTCTGCATCTGGCTTTATCATTTGCTGGCCATGTGACCATGGACTAAGCCCTTAACCTCTCTGAGCCTCAGCTCCCCTCTGCTGTAGACAGTTTGCTGGAGGAGCTCTTTGTAATTCAGATTTTGTGTACAGAAGCTTCCCAACCCCTCTGTAATTATCAACAGAAACTTCATAATCTGTGTCCTAAACGTTCCTTTCCTCTCTTGGGCTAACACAGGGTCTTATACACACGTATATTTAAAAAAGGAAACCCCTAAACCCAAACCTGTTACTTTTGCATCAATTCTGACTCATGGTGACCCCAAGTGTTACAGAGTAGAACTGTAATCTTTTTCTTTTTTAAAAATTTTTATTGTGATTTGGGTGAAAGTTTACAGAGTAAATTCACTTTCCATACAGTAGCTCACATACACTTTGTCTCATGACACTGAATGCTATTTCCCACAATGCAACAGCTCTCTTTCCACTTCCTCCCCATTGTTACCTCTTCCCTGTGTCCTTCCCTCCATGCACTCCTGCCCCCTGAGCTGTCTCCCTGTGCATACACAGCTCTTCTATTTTCCCATGAGTCATCTCTCCAAGGAGTGTATCTACCTAACGTAAATGTTCAGCTCATATATGTGTCTTTTGTTTGGCTGGAAGTCACAGGAGTGGGTTCAATTCCAGACCTGAAGGGCAGCTAGGGGCTATAGTCTCACTAGTTCCACCAGGCTTTACTAGCAGCAAACGTGGCTTTTTTTTTTTTTTTTAATGATTTTGAGTTTTGTTCCACATTTAGAACTGTAATCTTTTATGGAAGCAGATTGCCAGGTCTTTCTTCTGTGATGCAGATGGGTGGGTTTCAACCATCAATCTTTAGGTTAGTGGTGGAGTGCAAATGTTTGTTCCACCAGGATCTCTTGCATGAAAGACCCTTACTTAGTTAATACATCCTATAACATTTTTTGAATACTTACTGTGTCCAGCAGAGTTCTAGGTCCTGGGGACCCACCTAGAGTCAGTGAAAGTGAAAGGTCTTTTCCCTTTACGGGGAGGAGACAGACAACAAATATAAAATAGAATGACAAGGGGATAGAGAGTTTGGAGACCTATTTTTGGACTGCACTGTGTGTGCAGTGGTTAAAACACAGGCTCTGGAGTCAAACTTCTTGGGTTCTAGTACCAACTCTGGCACTACCTGGATGAACTACCATGGGCAACTGGCTTAATGGCTTTTGGTCTCGGCCTCTTCCTCCATTTGTGTGGGTCTAGTGAGCTCTGGTAGCATAGTGGCTCAGGCACTTGACTGCTAACCAGAAGGCTGGCGGTTCAAACCTACCAGCCACTCCTCAGAAGGAAGATGGGGCAATCTACTTCCGTAGTGATACTGCCTAGGAAACCCAAGGAGGGGTCGCTATGAGTTGGGGCCGACTCGACTGGCACATAACAACACAACAACAACAAGTGCTATTACCTAACCATAGAGAATTAAATGAGGTCCTTCACTCAGTAGTAGCTCAGCAAACATTCCCAGAGTATCTGCTATATGTCAGGCACTGCTCTAAGCCTCCTTGCGGAGGTGATTTTAGGAAAGCAAGCTTAGTGGGTTTGTTGCAAGCCCTGAAATAATGTCAGCTACAATTGGCTGACACACCCATGCTTGTGTTTGTAGGGATTCACACAGTGGTGGTGGGTGTGGGTCGACATATGCTTCCCAGGCATATGCAGACATGGCCCACACTGTCTTATTTTGGGCACACCATTCTACTGAATTCGCTGAATATGGAAAACAATCTCACACCTAGTCCCGGGGAGTGTGGGATAAAGCACTGTCCACAATACACTCTGTCTTCCTTTGGTTTTGTGCTACCTCAGTGCTGCCCTGTTGTGTTTCCCGGAGCAGAAGCATTGTTTACAAATCTTTTTTTGGGGTGGGGGGGAGACAGTAGGTAATGTTTCTTCTAGGAGAAGATGCGATCAAACTCCCTCTTATTCTGAGAAAACTGGCAATGGGGTCCTAATAAGACCGCCCACACCTTTCCAATGACGCGGGGCCCGGTATGACATTTTATGTGGCCAAACTTTGGGGTCTTAGAAAATGCCACGCAAAGCCCTGACCGCAGCCAAACGGAGAAGGGGTGGTGAAAACATTTATCTGCAAATAGCCTAGCTGACTGCAAAGTGTATACTTAGTTAATGCAATTAAAAAACAAAACGCCGGGGCGTGTGGAGATCTAAATTTGGTGTAGCAGTTTTGGTACAAACGCTGTTCTCGGGGCTACAGGGAGTCAAATTCAAGCCGGGGAAGAAGTGGAAGGAATGGGAGAGGGCCGGTGGAGTAGACTGAGGAGAGAGAGGGCAGATTTGGAAACGCTGAGAGGCGACAGGAGGTTGGAGGCTAAGGAGGCAGAGCCCAGCCCTGCAGCCCCGGGTGAGGATGTCCGGGGGCTCCGCGGGGACTGGGGCCAGCCGGCTCTGGGGACGGATGCGCGGGCTCCAGGTCCGGGAGGGTGGCTGAGACTGGGCGTCCAGGCCTTGCGCTGTGCCAGATCCGGGCGCACAGAGGCGGTGCCGCGGTGTGACCTCCTGGAGAGCGCACGGAACGCTGCAGGGAGGAAGAGGGGCAGAAAGTGGCAGGTCCGGGGGGCTAGGGGAGTCCCAAGGAAAGACCTTTCGGGAAGTGCCTGCCATTGCCTTGGCCTCGTCCGCCGACCCCCCCTACCTCTTACGCTTCTTAGCCTTTAGTTCATCACAGGCCCTCCCCTGGGGAGAGGCGGGGGCGGGGGGCTGACCACCCAGCCTTCCCAGAGCGCCTTGGCCCAGAGAGTTGAACCCGCAGTTGCGCACTCGGCAGAAGGTGCAGCCGAGGGGGAGGGCGAGTCGGCCCCACGCTCCTGGGAGGGAATATTCTGACCAGCTGCGGCGACCTCTTGGGGGTAGAAGCTCCCTAACCTGACCCCGGGTTCTAGGGGTCACCTCTACGTTGGGCGAGCAGTTTCCGGCCGCAGCTTACGCGCACGCACTCCTGAAAAAGCCCCGGGTGGAGCCGTCTCTGCGCCCCGGACAGGTCTGAGCCGCGCCTCTCCACCCCGAGAGGGCGCGGGAGGTCCCGCCGCCATCCTCCACCTGCCGGGAAAGCCGAGCTGATCCTCTGGCCCCGGCGGCTGCTGAAGCTCGTTCCTCCCCGCCCGCCCG
>NW_006921648.1:12801299-12803957 GCF_000298275.1 Orycteropus afer afer
CCAGCGGCGGCCGAGCGGCAGAGCCCGGGCTGGGAGACACGATGCGCCGCGTCCTCCGGCTGCTCCTCGGCTGCTTTCTCACCGAGCTGTGCGCCCGCGTGTGCCGGGCGCAGGAGCGAGCGGGGCACGGGCAGCTGGCGCAACTGGGCGGCGTGCTGGTGCTGGCGGGCAGCAACCGCTCCGGGGCCGCCTCCGGGGAGGCTGGCGAGGGCGCGGGGGTCTCGGACGCGCCTCCAACCCGGGCGCCCACACCGGACTTCTGCCGGGGCTACTTCGATGTCATGGGCCAGTGGGATCCACCGTTCAACTGCAGCTCGGGCGACTTCATCTTCTGCTGCGGGACTTGTGGCTTCCGGTTCTGCTGCACGTTTAAGAAGCGGCGACTGAACCAAAGCACCTGTACCAACTACGACACGCCGCTCTGGCTTAACACCGGCAAGCCCCCTGCGCGCAAGGACGACCCCCTGCACGACCCCACCAAGGACAAGACCAACCTGATCGTCTACATCATCTGCGGGGTGGTGGCAGTCATGGTGCTTGTGGGCATCTTCACCAAGCTGGGGCTGGAGAAGGCGCACCGGCCCCAAAGGGAGCACATGTCCAGGTGGGCTGCCTCCCCCTTCGCCCTCCCCGCGCCTCGGGCGCCGCTCTCCCTCCTCTCCCCCATTCCCACTACCTCCAGGCAACTGCATCCCCCTCAGTCTCTTCTCTAGGGGTGTCCCCCCGGAAGCCAACTTCAGCTTTGTGCGTGGAGGGGGGGGGGCGCTGGGCTCACCGCAGGTGTGGGTATGAGCGTGTGTGTTGGGGGGTGGTCTCTGTCTCCTTCGCCCTCTTGCCTCCCCTTCTTGCCCAAGACTAAAGCAGGCTTGAGACACACAGCTTGGGAACCACTGGCCCCGAAGTCTTGGGTTTTGGGGAGGGGGCTCATACGCCCCTCGGATTCCAGATGCAAACCTGTAGGTAAACAAGGGCTGACGAACCCGAAAGGAAAGGGGGGCGTGTGTGAACCCGCGCGCGCGTGTTCGGGAGGTAGGGAGTGTGTGTGCCGCCTGCAACTCGTACGACTCGCGAAAATGAGGCGAGGGAGGCGGAGAGGGAGGGCGAGAACAAAAGCCTCGCTTGGGGCGGCCGCCTCGCTTCCCGGAGCTGCGAAGGGTCGTTGCAGTTCCGGGGAATCAGAACCTCGGGTGCTTGCGTCCCCTTGACCCCCTCGCTCCTTTCTTCCGCCACTACTTCTCCCTGCCAGGTTCAGCAGAGGTCGCCGCACTCTGCTCCCCTTGCCCGGGCTGACGTGGACTCCCGGGGCCGGAGGGAGCCCCCGCCCCGCGGTACCTCACCTCCCAGGCGTCCTGATTCGTTAACTTTTCCGTTTGCCTCATTCATTATGCAAGTCCCAGCACGGGCAAATCGCAGCAGATGGGAGAAGGCATTTGGGGGATTAATGGAGCTATTTGCCTTTTGCTTTTTATAAGTATCTAAATTGATTCGCACAACACAGTAACTTTGGCGGCAGAGGACGCAGCCGGGAGGGAGGACGCAACCCCGGGTCTGGAGAGAGGCGAGCGGTTGGTGTGAGGTCCGGGCGCACGGGGCTGGAGGAGCTACAGGCCGCCTGCAAACAGCTGCAAGGCCGGGGCG
Source organism: Orycteropus afer afer (assembly GCF_000298275.1). Lineage (NCBI taxonomy): Eukaryota > Metazoa > Chordata > Mammalia > Tubulidentata > Orycteropodidae > Orycteropus > Orycteropus afer. The sequence goes on from NW_006921648.1 coordinate 12,802,938, forward strand.
TGAGCTTTTTCTGCCCTCCTTGGCAGTCTGGGCCACAAAGTCGCCGTGTGTCCCCCTCCTCCTCGCCCCCCCCCCACCTTCGCCTGGGGCTTGTGTGTGCGCGTGTGTGTGCACGCACTCCGTGCGCCTGCCTAAAAAAAAAATCTGAACAAAGAGACCCACCAAAAATAGGCGAAGGAACATCACTACCTCACTAGTAATTATTTTCTATTTATACGCCGAAGTATCCGATGAATTTGCTTCCCAGAGGGGAGGGATTTGGGGAAAGAGGTGAGGACTTCCTCTCCTTTTGGGTCTGCAGGGAGGCGTGGACCGCTGGCAACGTCTTCGGGCAAAGGACTCCTTGGGAGAAAGCACCGAGGGGGTTCTAGAAGTCTGGTCTCCTAAAGGAGTAGGCCCCGCCCACCCCAGCCACCCCAAGATGCACCCAGCCGGAGCCCATCGCGGAGCTCTTGCCTTCCTCGAGGTCCTGAGCAGACCCTTTTCATTTCCGGAGTCTGTTTAAGTTAGGACGAGATGGGGTGCAGAGCTGCCGCAGCGGGTGTCGCCTTGGTGAGGAGAGTCACCGAGAGACAGACAGGTAGGCAGCCTTGCAGATTCGACTGAAACCCTCACCTGAAATCTCCGCTGAGCCCTTTCTTAAGCAAAAGTGGTCTAAAAGCAGCGTGGGTCAGAGGCTGGGGGAGGGAAAAAGTCGGTTTCTGGCCCTTTTTGATCTGGGTACCCTAGTGAGCTGAGAGGTCCACCTTGAACCTGAAGGCCAGATTGGAACGGCAGCCGGGCCTGCCCTGCTCCCTTGCAGTTCTCCTGGGGTTGGGGGCGGGGATCACTCTAGCCAAGGGGGTTGCAGTTGCAGCCACTAGGTACCAGTAAAGGTCAGCTTGGAGAGTCTCACATAGGCTCTGCCTATAAAAATGTGGAAATTCCAGAATTGAGCGGAAGTGCATATTCTGGAAGAGAAAGAAGGGTGGATTTTTACAGGTAGATTCTAAGGTGGGGTTTTTAACTCTGGCTGCTGTT
>NW_006921648.1:12805257-12807043 GCF_000298275.1 Orycteropus afer afer
AGACTGAGGGCAACAGCAGCCACACTGCACCACTGTTGGCTGGAAGAAGTGACTAGAAATGGTAGCCAGCTACCATGTTTTGCTTGGCTACAGGGTGTTCGTATTTTTAAAGTTATCTTCTTCTTCTTTTTTTTTTTTTAATTGTGAGACAATTTAAATATGAAAACTAGGAAAGAATAATAAAATGAACTCTAGTGTATCCTTCAGTCCCTACGGGGCACAAATCGTGAAGTGCGTGATGCCCAGCCAAAAGGTTTGAAATCACCTAGAGGTGCCTCAGAGGACAGGCCTGGCAGTCTGCTTCTGAAAGGTCACCCCCTTGTAAACTCCATGCAGCAATTCTATTCTGCACACATAGGGGCGCCATGAGTCACAATCTACAGCAACTGGCAACAACAACAACTGTTTATTGAGCACTTGCTACATGCACTAGCAAGAAAGGCCTGGCAATCTTGTGAAGCTCAGCCTTTGAAAACCGCATGGGGCATAGGCCTACTCTGATACACAGGGGGTTGCCACAAGTAGAAATTGACTCCATAGCAACTAAATGATAACATATCCTTCATCTGTATCAGAGTTTTTTACTTCACACTGTTAACATGTGGGACCACTGTTCATTTTGTTGTGGGGACTCTCTTGAGCTTTGTAGGATGGTCAGCAGCCTCCCTGGCCTCTACCCACGAGATGCCACTTGCACCCACTCAGTTGTGAAAACCAGAAATGACCCCCAGCGTTGCCAGATGTCCCCTGGCAGTCAAAATCATCCCTAATTGAGAACCACGGATTGAACAGTTGTCGTATCTGCTTTATCTTTTTCTGGATTTGCTCACTTTCCATCAATTTATATGTTTACTTTTTTTTTTTTTGGAGGAGCTCTAGTGGCACAGTAGTAAAAGCATTCAGCTGCTAACTGGAAGGTTGGTGGTTCGAACCCACCAGCTCTGCAGAAGAAAGATGTGGTAGTCTGCTTCTGTACAGACCTTATGTGACAGTTCTGTCCTATAGGGTTACTATGAGTTGAAATCGACTTGACTGCAGACAGTGGTTTTTTTTTTTTTTTTTTTGGTTTTCACTTCTGGCTGAAACATTTGAAAATAAGTTACAGACATGACACTTCACCCTAGATACTTCAGTATGGGTATCCTAAGAACAAGGACATTTTCCTGCATAACACGATTCTATTATCACATCCAAGACAATGAACCAAAATTCCTTGTTATCATCAAATATCTCATCATATTAAAAATTTCCCAGTTATACCAAAAATGTCTTTTACGACTTGGTTTTTCCAGTCAAGATCCAGTCAAGGTTAATTGCATTTGATTATTAAGTCTCTCTACTCGCTATTAAGTATGGTGTTTTAAAACCAATTTAGAATCAGTTGCTACATTGAAAAACGGAGATGTCACACAAATCCAGATTTCTGATGTTTCTTGAAAATTCAGTAGGTTTGTCAGCCATTCTTCCCTTCCTTTTCTGAGGGTTCTTCCCCCATAACATAAACTCACTGCCCCCAGAGTTTCCTTTCAAGTACTTGTCAGTTTGATCTCATATGGATAGTTCTCTGAAAGGGCCCAGTGTTCAAGGGAGATATTCTTACCGATTGAGCTAGGCTGTCATTTGGTTTAAAGAAGACTGCAGGAGTAGTTTTGGCTTAAAGATTAAGGTTTTAGGAATATCTCAGGGCAATATTTTTTTAAAAAATACATTTTATTGAAATATAATTTATGTACAGTGAAATACACAAAACTAAAGTGACATGGGTCAATGCAATTTTTTTTTTTTT
>NW_006921648.1:12808158-12809927 GCF_000298275.1 Orycteropus afer afer
TACCAGCTGCTCTGTAGGAGAAAGATGTGGCATTCTTCTTCTATAAAGATTAGTCTTGGAAACCCTGTGGGGGCAGTTCTACTCTGTCTTTAGGGCTGCTCTGAGTTGGAATGAACTTGATGGCAACGAGTGGTTTGGTTTGGTTTGGTTTGGCCTCTACTGGAGGCAGTGATGTTGCAGTCTGGCCACTCGGTGCCCATCCTTTTCTGTGCTACATCTGTTTAGCTGTGTGACCTTGGCCAAGTCTCATAACCTCTCTGGACTTATTTTAGTCTTGAGGAAATGGCAGATTTGGAATAGGAGGGAAGGTCCATGTATGATGACATTAAATGTACCACGAGCTGTTGGGCTAGGTGATGCTGAATGACCTTTTCTGGCTTTGCTATTTGCCATAAGCAGATATGTGAGGGCTAACTTAATTTCATGCCCCTCCTTTCCCATGGGATAGGCAGTCTACCATTTACAGAGACACAGATTGCTTCCAGAGAGGATGAATAGGTGCCTGGTGAGTGGAGGAGTCAGCCTTCAAGTCCAGAGTGTCTGAGACCAGATCATAGGTCCCTGACCACTGCACCGCACTGCCTTTGATCGCAAACGTGCCGGGCTTCCTGTCTGCTCAGTGCTCTGCAATCACGGTGCACGCACAGGGGCCGGTTCAGGGAGCTTCCGTAAGATCAAGGCCAGGAGTATGTTCTGCATCTGCCCCTAGCAGGGCCAGACCTCTTGGTGGGGCATTGGTGCTAAATGACCTTAGGGGCAGAGACGCATGTTTTTGAAGTTCTCTTGACTTGAAACCAGTCGGGAAGACATGTCATTATTTTGCCAACCTTCAAACAGAATCAGAAATACAAGTGGCAAATTAGATAGCACAGTGCCCTGTGTGTCTTTCAAACACGCTTCAGAAGAGCTGGAGTCACTTGCAAAGACACGCCATCAAGCGATAAATGCCCTCCTTCCCTGGCCTTTCCAACTTCCCTGCTACCTCCCCTCCTTCCTACATGTTTGTGGTTGTCTTATGGCTTCGACAGCTTCCCTGGCTGCAGAAGCCCACACAGGCAGATACTGTTGGCCATAGAAATGTCTCCAGGTCATTTTTCCCTCCTGCGTTTTGAAAATCAATTTTATTGAGGTCTGATTTACACAATAGGACGCTCATGCCTTTAAATGTTCATTTACTGACCCCTTTGTAACCACTGCTCTAGAAAGTTACCTCCTTCCCATTGTCCTTGCATTCTAGAAGAATCAGTGATGCTTCCTGTGCCAGAGGAAGTGTTCAGGAATGCCTTTTAAGTGTTTAGAAGTCAGGATATAGTTTGAGTGTGGAGATGCGTGGGGGATTTGAGTCAAGATCTGGGATTCTTGGCTCGATTCTGAAATATTGGGGTTGTCTTATTTATTTGGTGTCCCTGGGTGGCAGAAATGCTGAATGTTCTTGGCTGCTAATCGAACCTCGGCTCAGAGGCACCTTGGAAGAAAGGCCTGGCAATCTGCCGAAAAAACAGCTATCAAAAACCCTGTGGAACGTAGTTCAACTCATACACACATGGGGTTGTCGTGAGTTCAGAGCTGACTCAACAGCAACTGATTTGGGGTTTTTATTATTTTATTTACTCGCTGTAAATGCAGAGAAAGTGATGCTCCATTTCCTCTTTGTTCCTCAGGTATGCCAAGCTCATTCCCACCTTGGAGCTGTTGTGTTTGCTCAAATTTTCACCCATCGACTTTGCATAACTGGCCCCATGTCATCATTCAGGTCTTAGTTCTAATGC
>NW_006921648.1:12811762-12812998 GCF_000298275.1 Orycteropus afer afer
CACTTGAACTTCCTGTGCAAGTCCCCCTGTAGCCTCTGATTGTAGTGATCTTTGTTGCTTGTTTATGGCCCTCCCCACCCACCCCTACCTAGAATGGAAGCTCCGAGGTTTAAGAGACCACCTCTTTCATTCACCAGCACAGCACTCCGTGCACGGTGTTGTTAGTTGCTGTCTGTCCTAACTCATGGTGACCCATGTATGCGGAGTGAACCTGCACCTCTAGAGGTTTCAAGGCTGACTTTCCAGAACCAGGCCTTACTTCTGGAGTACCTCTGGCTGGGTTTGAACCACCAACCTTTTGATTAGTCCAGAGCTTAACCATTTGCACTGCCAGGAAATAGGGTTTTCAGTGACTGTTTTTGGAAGTGGATCACCAGGCCTTTCTTCCAAGGCACCTTTGGGTGGACTCAAACCTCCACTCTTTCCATTAACACCCAAGTGCATTACCCATTTGTATCACTCAGGAACTCCAGGGGGCACCCAAAAAACTCAGTGCCATCGAGTTGATTCTGACTCATAGTAACCCTATTGGACAGAGCAGAACTGCCCCATAGGGTTTCCAAGGCTGCAAGTCTTTGCCAAAGTAGATTGCCTCATCTTCCTCCTGTGGAGTGGCTGGTTGGTTTGAACCAGTGACCTTTTGGTAAGCAGGTGAATGCCTTAACCACTTATCCACCTGAGTTTTTACAGGGTGCATTGTTACTGTGTTTTGAAGGAACAGACTGAGAGTCTTTCTTCTTTCAGGGCCCTTGCGGATGTCATGAGGCCACAGGGCCACTGCAACACTGACCACATGGAAAGAGACCTTAATATCGTTGTCCACGTCCAGCATTATGAAAACATGGATACGAGGACCCCCATAAATAACCTTCGTAAGTATAGCCGTGTCATCGATTTCCAGCCATGCATGATGACCCAGGTAGTGGTTTCTCGTCCCCATTTTATGGTGTGTGATTGGGTTAGTTCAGAGCTTCTCCCTGCTCTGCTGTTGGTTAAGAGTCTTATATCAGCTGTCTTAGATGAAACTGAGTTTGGTACCATCAGATTTCACTCTGTTGGTTTCTCTATTAACTAGTGGTTCATTTAGGTGCTTTGTTCTGGTTGGTTCTTCTGTTAAATAGACCGCTTGGTTGATTCATCTTGGTTAATTAATCTATTAGCTAATGGCCCTCTTGGTTGTTTCATCTGGTTGTATACTTTGCTAACCAATGGATCGATCACTTGGTTGGTTCTTCT
>NW_006921648.1:12814043-12815367 GCF_000298275.1 Orycteropus afer afer
TAAGGCACTGGACTGCTAACCAGAGGGCTGGTGGTTCAAACCCACCAGCAACTCCTTGGAAGGAAGATGGGGCAATCTACTTCCGTAGTGATACTGCCTTGGCAACCCAAGGAGGGGTCGCTATGAGTCGGGTCTGACTCGACGGCACATAACGACAACAACAATTTATTTATGAGCTGGATCATAACATGGCATGAGAGATGGTCACGTAGAGCAAAATACACCAGCAATTGGAAGTTGTGTGACCAAATCCCACGCCCTGAAAGATGTGGTAAATTGTGCCAGTACAGACATGGTACTTGGTGTGTTCAGTTCGGGCTTTGAGGGGAAGGAACACATTTTCTTTCAGACCCTTTTGCATGGCGAAATATGAACCTGGAGGCATGTGAGTCCCAGACGGGAATGAGTGAATTTGATCATGGGCCAGAGAAACCAAAATGGAACTGCGTCCTTGTCCTGAAGGGTGACCGTGAGCAGGTTCTCGTTTGAAGCTTCAGTTTCCAGGGTGGCTTTGAATCAACCCTCAAATGGAGTGGAAACTTGTCACTCATGCTTCATCGTCCCATGGGCAAAAGGGGTGGGCATTTAATGAGTCTTGCTTTAAATCAGGGTCGTCCGTGTCAAGTGGTCCTGATGATTGCTTCCTGCCCAGAGGGGGAGCCAGGCACTGACTAGTTCAGAACTCTCTCGTGATAGGCCAGCCTGGTGGAGTTTTGATTCTGGCTTTTAGCCTGTATTTGTGCCTCACTAATCAATAATATTTGCTTTCTTTGTTTCTACTTTGACGGTTAAAACGGACACAAGACATTCACCAACAAACAGCTTCCCCATTCACAGCTTAGGGGCATGGTGACATTTTTCATGTTGTGCCACCATTATTGCTGTCCTTTTCCAAAATAGTCCACCACCATCAGCATAAACTCAGTGCCCCACAAACCAAAGCTTCCCCTTTCCTCCTCCCTCCTACCCCTGGTAACCACTAATAATCTTTGGTTTCTAGATACATAGATAGATACCAAAGATTTTATATATATGTATATAAAACCAAATATATATATATTATATACATAACCAAATATGTGTATGTGTGTGTATATAGGTACGTATATATGTAAAGCCAAATATATGTATGTATATATTTTAAACCTATCTAGGAATTTAGCTTCCCCTCCCCTCCCATCCCTAGTAACCAATGAAGATAGTTTCCTTCTATGTATAAATCTTTCCTTGACTTTTTACAATAGTGGACTAATACAATAGTTGTCCTTCTGTGGTAATCAATAATATTTTTATACCAAAAAAAAGTCTACTGGGTGGAGTTAAC
>NW_006921648.1:12815477-12816795 GCF_000298275.1 Orycteropus afer afer
AAAGTACTACCAGATATGATGTCATAACTGTGGCATTTTTACAAGAATTGCCACAGGTGGTCATTTCTTAGAGTGTTTCCTGATTGCTCCAGTTCTTCTCTGCTAGAATTCTTGGGAGTATCTGAAAAATAAACCTATTACATTTGTAGAAGCAGGTAGACTTTCCATAGAATGCCATTCATATGTTTAGTTTATATAGCAAATTCATCCTGTAGTTGGTAATAAGTCTCTTCGTAATGACGTATTTGTACTTTTGTTGATTTATAGGAGCTCTTTACATATTATGGACATAGAGAAAATTTTGCCTGTTCAAAAGAATGAATGGCTTTGGGAGTTCATTGAAAGGATAGGATTAGATGACTAATATTTATCAGTTATTAGGGGTTTAAGAAGCCAAGCAGTTGCCAGAGTCCCTTTTGACTGATGGAGACCTAGGAGGAAAGGAGTCCAGTCTCCTAACTGGAAAGTTAGACCAGACCTTGAAGCCAGAGTTAGGATATACCCATTGAATACGAAACCTTTTTCTGGGTACTATGGGAGTTACAAAGGTGTGTCGTTATGAAAAATGGAAAGAAAGACACGTCTGTGATTCACCAAGAAAGGGAGCATTCTGTCACTTTTAGGCTGTTCTTCACGAAACATCCAAGGAGCTCTGGTGGCATAGTGCCTAAGGCATTTGACTGCTAACCAGAAGGTTGGTGGTTTAAACCCACCAGCCACGCCGCAGAGGGTAGACTGGGCAATCTACTTGTGTAAAGATTTACTGCCTCAGAAATCCAAAGGGTCCCGTCCCTGCCCCCCACTAAACATCCATGTTGCCAGATGTGACTGGGAATTTAGTAGTCTCAAGTTCATGTCTATTCAATGACATACTTTTATGACTTTTAAAGAGCAATCCTCTCCAGCCCCTCTGCTCTCCTCTCCTTCCTAGTATTGATGCTAGGTCACTGTCTCGCCTCTCTGTTGTGCTTTGGTGAAATGGTGAGATCGATGTCGCTGGAGAATCCTGGGTGTTTGGGAGACGGAAGCGGAGGAGCTGGGTCAAGGCCAGCAGGGAGGAAGGACGGGTCGGACGGGGAGATTTTTGTCAGCCTTCCTTTTATACATTTCCTCTTGCTGATATTTTTCTGTGCTACGACTTGACTTTTTATCTGAAGATGGATTTTCTTCAACTGCTGCTGTTCATGTTCTCTCCAGCCATTCAGTGATAGTCCCTAAAAATATTTAGTCTAATAATCAGAAGGGCTTTGATTAACTCTTTGATTAACAGGATGTGGATTCAGATGAGACAGTGGTTTTCTGCAAACGCTCCTTGGGC
>NW_006921648.1:12817390-12818908 GCF_000298275.1 Orycteropus afer afer
TTTATTTATTTATTTATCTTTAGATTGTAATTTGGGTGAAAGTTTCGAGAGCAAATTCACTTTCCATTCAGCGGTTCACATACACTGTCTCATGACATTGACTGCAACTTCCCACAATGCAACAGCTCTCTTCCTACTTTCTCCCCATAGTTAGCTCTTCCCTGTGTCCTTCCCTCCATGTACTCCTGCCCCCTGAGCTGTCTCCCCATGCATACACAGCCCTTCTATTCTCCCATGATTGATCTCTCCAAGGAGTGTATCTACCTAACGTAAATGTTCAGTTCATATGCCTGTCTTTTGTTTGGCTGGAAGTCACAGGAGTGGGTTCAATTCCAGACCTGGAGGGCAGCTAGGGGCCATAGTCTCAGTGGTTCCACCAGGCTCTATCAGACCAGCAAACCTGGTCCCTTTTTTTTTTCCCCAAATGATTTTGAGTTTTTTTCCACATTGTTCTCCTACTCTATCCAGGATCTCCTACATAGATCCCCCTCTGAGTGGTTGCTAATGATACTTTTTTAAGTAAAAATTTTATTTTGGAATGGTTTTATATTTGCAGAAAAGTGGCAAAGATTGTACCAAGAGTTTTCATATACCCTCACCTGTTTTCCGCCAGTGTTAGCATCTTACGTTAGCATGGGACATTTGTCAAAACGAAAGAACCGACATTATTAGCACATTACTTGTAAAGAAAGTCCAGATGTTACTTGAATTTCACTAGCTCTTTTTCTTTTCATAATTTATTTTGTTTGCATTCTTTGAGTTGTGTAACCATTCCTGCCATCTTTTTCCAAATTATTATGCCCCCTTAACATGAACTCACTGCCTCCTGAGCTTCAAAGAATTTCCTTAGTTATTTTTCTTTTCATAATTTATTTTGTTTGGGCTGTTGGGGTTGAGGATACACACAGCTGAGCGTGCACTGCCTCAGTTCCTACACGTACAAGTCAGTGACGTTGGTGACATTCTTTGTGCACTGGTTTCTTCACTCATGCCCCTTTTCTGTTCCAGGGTCTAACCCAGGATGCAGAGTCCATTTAGCACAGCATTCTTTTGCCAGTAGAATTGTGCTTGCACCGTGCAGTGTGACCACCACCATGGCCGTCAAGTTGGCTCCAGCTGATGGGGACCACATGCGTGTCAGAATAGAACACAGTGGGGTGTCAGTGGCTGATTTTTCAGAAATAGGTTGCCACCCCTTTTTCCCAAGGTGCCTCTGGGTAGACTCTAACCTCTAGCCTTTCAGTTAGCAGCTGAGCACACTGACTGTTCACACCACCCAGGGTAAACATGCTACATACTCTTATACACCGTATTGTATACTCCATAGACACTATAGTCTAGTCTCGTGGTAAAGACTTAAATAAAACAGTGTAAAATAAGCTAATAGCACTTACAAAGGCTTATTGCTGCAATATAAAAGGGGTCTCCCAGTGTCTATAAAAATACCTACATAAAAATCTCTCACCCAAATCACAATAAAATTAAAAAAAAAAGGAAAAAGAGAGAAGAGCTGGAGGT
>NW_006921648.1:12819338-12819901 GCF_000298275.1 Orycteropus afer afer
CGTACAGCCCTTCTTTGGAATGAAGTTAGTGTTGCACTACTTATTTTACAGCATAACCTGAGCAAATGGGATCTCATCCCAAACTGAGCTGAAATGCTGACTGGAGGGCTCAGGATACGGAACCCGTCAGAAAGACCAGACTCCTGTTGGGCATTGTGTTCTTTTAAAGAACCTTCTGTAGGGGATCAAAGTGACAGGAGCATCTCGAAAGGTTAGGTAGGAAGCTCAGGGGGCAGTGAGTTCATGTTAAGGGAGCGTAATAATTCGGAAAAAGATGGCGGGAATGGTTGCAGAACTCAACGAAGGTAGTCAGTGTCACTGAACTGTACATCTAGAAATTGTTGAACTGCTGTTTGTTTTACTAGGAGCTCTGGTAGCGTAGTGCCTAAGGCACTTGACTGCTAACCAGGAGGCTGGCGGTTCAAACCCACCAGCCACTCCTGGGAAGGAAGGTTGGACAATCTGCTTCAGAAACCCAAGGAGAGGTGGCTATGAGTTGGGTCCGACTTGACGGCACATAACAACAACAACGATGTTTTTTTTTTTTAATTTTTATTTTTTTT
>NW_006921648.1:12821971-12831497 GCF_000298275.1 Orycteropus afer afer
CTTCACCCAAATCACAATTAAAAAAAAAAAAAAAAGAATAAAAAAATACATAAGGTTATATATGTCATAGAGTGAAACCTGTGCGATCCGGAACTCGAGGGGTCTGCCTTGTTTTTCTGGGCCTCGCTAGTTTTCTGCCTTTGACAGGGTGCAGTCTTACTGCTTTTCTGTTGCTCTCTATTAGTGGAAAATATTTGAGTTTTCCTTCTTGAACAGGTTTCTGCCTTACAGAGTTTCCGGCTTTTGCGGGTTTAAGGTGTTAACATTAAACATTACACAGTCAACATTCGAAGCCTTTCACGTACATTAACATATTTAATCCTCAAAACCTCGTTATGCACAAATGCAACCACTGCCATGGAATCGAATGTGACTCATAGTGAGTGACCCCTCCTTGGGTTTCTGAGGCAGTATCACTACGGAAGCAGATTGCCCAACTTTCCTTCCGAGGAGTGGAGGAGTGGCTGGTGGGTTTGAACCGCCAGCCTTCTAGTTAGCAGTCAAGTGCCTTAGGCACTATGCTACCAGAGCTCCCAACTGTTAGGAAGGTTTAATTCTTGTCTGTAAAGTCACAGCTACCAACACTCTTGTTCCTGAAACTGAATGTTTTCAGAGTCGGGCAGAACCATCTGCTCCATCCAAAGACCTGTGACTGTAAATGGCTTTGCCACACAGGTCAGTAAGTTACATCTTTAATAAGCGTGAGGGGGGCTCCATAGTAGATTAGCCAAGGATCTAGGTGCAGCAGCCTGGATTGACTGCATGGTTTTAGATCCAAATCATGATCTAAAACCAGGCTGATTTCCTTCTGCAGTATCCAGTTATAAATGAGTGGAGGGCTTTGCCAAATGGGTCTCATGTGTCTTTGAAGCAGTGTGAAAAGGGAGCTGAGGATAAGGGCTTGGAGGTAGATGTAACTAAGTGTGGGCATCTGCTCACTGTTTTATTAGCTGTGCAGTCTTGGAAAAACTAGTTTAATTCTCTGAACCTCAGTGAAGTATTCTGTAGATTGGGTAAAATGTATCTACCTTACCCCATTGCTGTGGGGATTCAATGAAAGAGCGCATAGATAGTACCCGATGATGTATTTGAGGTAACAAACCACATTTAGAACCGTCCTTTTGTGTGTGCGTGTGGTTATATGTACGCTTTATTTTACATAGGATGGAGGTGCATTTAAATGGTTTCTGAACTTTTTACTTTGTTTTGGGTGAGTGTTTACAGAGCCTTTGTTTGCCATTCAACAACTTAAACACAGTTTGTTTCAGGACATTAGTTGCAATCCCCCAGTGTAATAACATTCTTCCTACCTCCGCCCCAGGGTCTCTGTTTCTACTCGTCCTTCTTCCCTATCCCTTCTTGCCTTCTGAGTTTTGTTTTTGGGCAAATGCTGCCCGTTCGGTCTTCTATGCATGATTGTTCTGAGGAATATGTTCTTCACATGTGTTATTGTTCATTTTATTGACCTGTCTGTTATTTGACTGAAAGGTGATCCCTGGGGTGGCTTTTTGTACATCTTATTATTAGTAATATGTACACAAATGATGTTGTAACAGGTATCTGTAAGCTTATATATAATGTTTCCAACCTCTAGAGACAAAGATCAAATGTATAAAAAAGAAAAATGAAAAAAAAAAAAGAGGTATTCGACTTATATCAGAATTGACTTAACAACAGAGTTGTTGGAAAGGAACCTCTTCATAAGTCAGGGACGACCTGTTTAAAGAATTTAGCCAAATGCCTTAACAAGAATGTTGGCTGGTCCTGTTACCATTTGTGGGAATAGTGAGTATGGGCGCTACCGTGGTTCGTTCACTAGAAACCACGATACATATCAGCATGAACTCATTGTGTAGTTGTCGTTACAGTGAAAATGTTTGCCCTCTGTGTGCCAGTTGATAACACAATTTGTGTGTGTGTGTGTGTTACTACTAATGTTTTAATGCAAATGAGAACTGAAGAAGCTGTCAATTCCTTCCCAAGGAAATAGTTAGGATGGAGCAGCTGTCCTGTTCTCAGCCATTTGTTCCTGTTTTATGTTTTCTTCTATCCCTATTTAAAACACATGAGCTTTTGTTCTGTTGAGAATATTGATATAATATTTTATTTACACCAGTAGACCAGGCCAGTAGAAATCTATGTGGCCCCAGAATGTCTTGTATGTCACCTCCAAAATGAGATATTGTGTGTGTGTCTGTGTGTATGCAGGCAACAGAGAAACAAAGCCCTTAAAATAAAAAAAATAAAAAATAATAAAATAAAATAAATCATTTTCTGCAAGTCATCTCCTGGGCTCTTTTCAAAAATTGCTACTAATGCTGGCCACATGGCATTGCCTAATTAGATTTGCATCGCTTTTCCAAAGAGCTTGCAACCAGCTGTAGGACTATTTGTAAAGAAAGCCTAAATGCTCAACACAGTGTCTGGTTTAGTTTCAAAGATGCCAAGTTCTGTTCCTTCTATACCAAAGGAAGCCTGTCTTTGGACCCCGTTCCTTTGGGAGAATGTCTGTATGTATGTGTCTGGAGTCAGTGATGAAATACACCTACTATGCGATTGACACTTAGTGTGGATGGAAAAAGGAGTCATAAAGCTGGATGAAGTTTGTCCAGTACCTACCATGTGCATACGTTTTACTCCCCACAGTCACTCTATGGAAAAGTCAGAATGGGTATTGCACTCCTGTATTATAGATGAGGAAACGGTGACTGTTTTGATTTTTTACTTACATTTTTTAATGGGATAATAGATCCATACAAATCTATGGAAGATATGGGGCATGTGATGAAATGGATCTCCATGAACCCACCCACAAACTTAAGAACCAGAACCTTTACCGATACTGTTATGTTGAGCTCTGTATTGGTCCCACATCCCATCTGTCTGCCTTCTCCCCAGAGAAATAACATTCCTCACTTTCATGTTGATCATCCTTAAGATTGTTAAACCTAAATGTATGCCACGGTATAGTATGACTTTTTGAAAATAGATTCCATTTTGATTTCCATGTGTAAAATCTAGTGCGTGGCTGTGGAACATCTACAAATCGTGCACCAGCCCAGCCATATCCACATGTACAGTTCGGTGATGCCGATTACATTCTTTGAGATGGGCAACCAATCTCTGATATTGCTAAAAATGAAGCCAGCCTGGGTGTAGTGTTCTGAGACTTGGTTCTTAATTTGTGTTAGGACTCTAAGATTTCAGTGTGTTGCTCTGATTTGTTTGTTCTGTGGCTCACAGACTTTTAAGTGGCCTAACCAAGGCTACACAGATACTTGGTAAGAAGTTCAGAGCCTGGGTACACACTGTGTCTGCCTGGCTCTAAATTTTCTGCTTTCTTCCTTCTTGTGCCTTTCCTCAGGGTCCATACTGGGTAGCATACTGGACTTTGTCTTTTCTTCCTTCTCTGTATTAATTGATTCCTACAAAAAGTCATTGTGTTATGCTATCCTTCTCCTTCTTCTTGAAAAGAGACTACCTGACGTAAAGACACGGTCACTGTCCTGGGAGACTTAGATTGTAGCCAGTGGTCTGTTTTCCTGTCACTTACATCTCCATTCAGTCAACATTAATTTATTACAATTCAGCTGTGTGTCCGGCCCACCACATGTCTGTCGGTTTGTTGTATGCTGAGGGCTTGGCCAGCGCTGTGATGCTGGAAGCTGGCAGTGGTAGCATCTCAAATATCAGCAGGGTCCCTGGTGACGGACAGGTTTCATTAGAATTTCTAGACTAAGGTAGACTAGAAGGAAAGGCCCGGTCATCTACTTTGGAAAATTAGCCAACATAAACCCTGCGGACCTCCATGGAACGTTGTTTGATTTGCTTGCTTTGGACACTTCGTTATTAGGAATTGATTGATGGAGAAGGACATTGTGTTTGGTGGAGCACAGGGCGGTGAGACAAGGGAGACCCTCGGTGAGGCGGGTCAGCACAAGAGCCATAATGGTGGACTCAAACATGGTGGAGAGTGTGAGGATGACGCATTACCGGGCAGTGTTTGGTTCTGTTGTGTATGAGGTCATCGTGAGTCAGCATTGACTCGACGGCAGACAGCTATCTATCTGTTCATCCTTCCATCCTTCCCTGTAGAAAGCAGCTCCCACTGTGTCAAGACTCCCACCACCATCCCTCTGATACAAACAAACAAAAAACACAGCCATCGAGTTGATTCGACTCATAGCGACCCCTCCTTGCGTTTCTGACGTGATATCACTACGGAAGTAGATTGCCCAATCTTCCTTCCAAGGAGTGGCTGGTGGGTGTGAACTGCCAGCCTTCTGGTTAGCAGTCACATACCTTAGGCACTATGCCACCAGAGCTAGGCCACCATTTTATTTTCATCACAGCCCACATCGCTTCCTAAAATAGGCTTGTTCATGTGTTTCTTTTATACCACCCTCACCCAAGTGTCAGCTCCATGAGACCAGGGACCTTGTCATCTTGTTCCTCACTGTCTGCTCAACACCTTGCACAGTGCTTTATAAAATAAAATTTGTTTGAATGAATGAATGCTGTCAAAATACGATACCAGTCACATTTTCTTGAGAAATTGCTGCTGTTACTTTTTCTATGGCAGCTCACTGGGCTTTTTTTCTTCCTTATGGACTAAGCCTTCCATGTTGTTATCAGAGTTTAGCAAATGCCAAATTCCATGCATACTAAAGGCTCCTGAGTAACATCCCAGCATACCTGGCAATTATGAAATGTCATACAGAGGCAGAGTTTTCAAAGTCCACTTCACTGGTTCAATCACAGTTGATTATTTTTCAGTAGCATCTCTCCCCATTTCATTCCTTGTGGCTTCTCGGTGTCATAGCCAGCCTGCCTCATGTCCTCATCCATCCCGACTCTCACTTTCATTAGCCTCAAAGCAAACAAAGGAGGGAATTGGGTGTGATTAATATTTATGAAATGACTGGGTTGTGTTGATATGGATTATCACACAAATTTGACTCTGATGATGCAAAGTAACCTTAATAATCCCCTGCTTAGGATCACAACATTTATTTTCAAGTAATGCCAAGTAGACTATTCAATCTCCAACAGCTGTGTTTCACATTCACTTACTATATTTAAAAGGAAGTCTTAAAACCTAGGGGAGAGGAGGTGGTGGGTACAAAGGAAAAAACCCACAACAGATCCATGGATCTATTTCATATCTTAGAATTGGACCAACAACCCCATGGCAAACCCTAAGCCCTGGCTTATCGGTGCTTAAAATCAAGTATCAACCTCCCCTTTGACTCTGAGTCCTAAAATGCCCCAAGTATGACCCAGATCTTATCATCCTCACCCTTGGAGCCAAATGAGGTCGAGCTAAGAAAAGCACCGGAGAACAAAAGGTATGATCTTTGGATGATCAGGCTCGGAACATCCCTGCCTTCCCAGGATAGTTTTTAGTAAAAAGTATGGGAGGAAAACGGGATGGATTATGTTGCTGTGTTAGGTGAGGGAGCAAGGAAGTTCTTGGTTCCTGTCTTAGTTATCTAGGGCGGCTATGACAGAAATACCACTAGTGGGTGGCTTTCACAAACAGAGATTTATTTTCTCACAGGAGACTAGAAGTCCGAATTCAGGGTGTTGGCTTGGCGGGGGCGGGGGGGGGTGGGGGTGTTCCCTGTCTCTATAGCTTCCATTCTTTGGCTCCTTGGTGGTGATCTTCATGTGATGTGGTATTTCGGTTCTCTAGTGCTGCTCTAAAGGAAATCCCACAAAATGGGTGGCTCTAACAAAAAGGAGTTTATTCTTTTACCGTTCAGGAGGCAACAAGTCTGAGTTCAAAATGCCAGCTTTACGGGCTGAGTGATGGCCCCTTGACCTTGGGCTTCAGTTCTGTCTCTTGCTTCCAGCCCACTGGGGCTGGAGGTGTCTCTTAACTCAGGCAGCTGCTGACTTCTGAGGCTGACAAACCCAAGGTTGACAAGTAAAATGGCACAGTCCCAGGATTATCAAGCAACATGGCAGGCCACTAGTTCAAGTCCAGAGACAGTCCCAAGATTGGCAGGCAACGTGGCAGGCTGCTGAATAAAGAATCAGCTACTTGCAGGGTTCAAGTATATAAAAAAGCTAGAGACCTTTCTCAAAGCTGCTTATATACTAGAAACACAGCCCTGACATAGCTATTCAGCTGCTCCGGTAGATCCCACCATGGAGTTGATTACCCGTCTCATCATGGGGAATCACTACATCCAGCTGCTCACTCTCTCAAAACCAGGCCCAGCCAAGTTGACACACAACCTTAACTCCCACACACGACATCTGTCTTCCCCTCCTCGCTGCTTGCTTGCTTCATCTGCCTCTTTTATATCTCATGATTGACTTAGGACACATCCTACACTAATGCTGTCTCATTAATATAAGGAAAAAAAAAAACAAGTGAGATTAAAACCACAGATTTAGAGATTAGGATTTACAATGCATATATCTATCTATCTATCTATAGATATATATATATATGTTTTATATGCACTTTATTAGGAGCTCTGGTAGCATAGTGCCTAAGGCACTTGACTGCTAACCAGGAGGCTGGCGGTTCAAACCCACTAGCCACTCCTCGGAAGGAAGGTTGGGCAATCCTACTTCCGTAGTGATAACTGCCTCGGAAACCCAAGGAGGGGTCGCTAGGAGTCGGGGCCGACTCGATGGCAAATAACAACAACAACAACATGGACTTTATTAATTACAACGCATATTTGGGGAGCTATAACTCAACCCCAACAATGACCTTTTTCTGATTTTGATCTGTGTCCCATTGCACTTGCTTCAGCAGGGATTCCATTCATGACTACCCATCTTATCACACAGTAACCAGATGTAATACGGGAGTGTGGGTGGTGCAGATGGTTAAATGCTCGACTGCTGGTCGAAATGTTGGAGTTCAAGTACATGCTGAGGCACCTTGGAAGATGGGCCTGGTGATCTGCTTTTGAAGGCGCACAGCCTTGAAAACCCTGAGGAGCGGTTCAGCTCTCAAACTACGATGGTTGGTTGGTTTTTGGTATATGCAGCCGAGTATGATGTATATGCTGGCTAAGGTCATAACTCTAATAGTTAGCATTTGTTGGATTCCTGCTATATGCCAAATTTGCCAATATATTAACTCATTCACTTCTCTTTTAACAACCCTGCAAAGTGAGTAGGATTATCTACAGCTTACAGAGTGAGCAGATACAGGCTGTCCATCTAATTAATGGCAGGGTTACGATTCAAAGACAGTCCGGTCTATCTCCCAAGCCCATGTTCTTTCTTCCATCCAGAGCAAGCACTTAAGTTCCATTTTGGGTGCTATCACTGGAGACTGGTAGTTGAAAGGGAATGTTGAAAAGGATTTTGAGACCATATTCCAGCTCAGTGGGCGTGAGTGCTGTGATTGATTAGCTATGCCTGCTGTGACAGAAGGAGAGAAGAGGAGTACTGTATGCCATATAGTTGAAGCCCTGTGTCTGCTACAGATATAATAAAAGCCCTTCAAAGGACTTGTGATTGTGTAAATGAGGGAAGATAAATACAATGTAAGATGAAGGACTGTAAACCAAGTTGATGGATTGGAAGGCCTCAGATGTCTAGTGCATAACATATGGTGTTTGGATGTATAGTAAGTGATTAGCATATTTCTGTTTAATGAGTGAATGAATACATGAATGGCTAGTTTGTGGCATATGATAACCTTTTATTCTGTTAGATTCTTGAAGCTATTTCTAAGGAACCGTGCTGAAACAATGGTTAAACACTCAGCTGCTGATCAAAAGATTAACAGTTTGAACCCACCCAGCAACTCTGTGAGAAAAAGACCTGGGAATCTGCTCCTGTGAAGACTAAACCCACCCAAACCCACTACCCCTGAGTCCATTCCAACTCAGCAACCCCCATTGGGTTTCCGAGGCAGTAAATCTTTATGCAAGTAGATTGCCCAGTCTTGCTTCCGTGGAGTGGCTGGTGGGTTTGAACCACCAACCTTCTGGTTAGCAGTCAGATGCCTCCATCACTGTGTTACCAGAGTTCCTTCCTGTAAAGACTACAGCTTAGAAAACACTATGGGGTAGTTCTCCTCTGTCACATGGGGTCACCGTGAGTTGGATTCGACTTGACAGCACTGAGCTCCAACAACATCAAGCCAGATCACTGGAGAGGCAACCTGAGGTGTAACACAACAGAATGTTGCCCGGTCCTGCACCACCTCCGTGATCTTTGATATCTCTGAGACCATTGTTGGGCTGCTGTGTCATTCCATCTCACTGAGAGTCTCCTGTCTGTTGGCTGACACTGCTTCACCGAACAGGACGTCCTGTTCTGGTCATCGGTCTTTGCTGATGTTGTGTCCAAAGTCAGCAAGACAGAGGAGTGCTGCTCTTGATTCTAAGGAACACTCTGGTGGTATTTCTTCTTATCCTGATTTATCCACACGCTGGCAGTCCATAAATAAGGAACTCTTGTTGGAGACTATGGGTTGGCTCGTTGAATTGAAGGAACATCTGAAGGATCAAGTTTAGGGTTGGTAGGAACCAGGGTGGCCCCTCCTAGAGCTGATGACATGTGCTAACATACAGCGTTACCAGAGCATCCCTGCCCATGTGAATCGTCCCAAAGGTTTCTCCCACATTGTGCCCATTCCATTTATGTTTAAGGCCCTGAAAGGGACTGAGTGGCTTGCATAGGATTGCACGTTCAACCCCGCCCTGTAGGGTCACTATGAATTGGAATTGATTTGGTGACAGTGTGGTTGGTTTCATTTTTGGTTTGGTTGAGTTGATTCCAACTCATATTGACCCTGTAGGACAGAGCAGAACTGCCCCAGAGGGTTTCCAAGGCTGTAATCTTTATGGAAACAAACTGCCACATCTGTCTTGCGCAGAGCAGCTGGGGGTTCAAACTGTTTTTGGTTAGCAGGTGTGGTGATTATGTTTGTGTGCCAACTTGGCTGGGCCTGGTTGAGTGGCTGGGCAGCTGGTGGTAGTTATTCCCCATGATGAGACTGGCAATCAGCTCCATGGTGGGGTCTACCACAGGCAGCTGAGCAGCTGCCTTTGGGTATGTGTTCTGCTTCCTGTATATAAGAAGCAGCTTTGGGAATGGTCTCCAGCTTATGGCCCCTTGAACCCTGCATGTAGCCGTGTCATTGTTCAGCAGCCTGCCATGCTCTGCCGACCTTGGGACTTATAATGGACTTGAATTAATGGCCTGCCATGTGATTTGGTAACACCAGGACTGTGCCTTTTTACTTGCCAACCTTGGGCTTGGCAGCCTCAGCAGCCAGCAGCTGTCTGAGTGAAGAAATGCCTCTAGCTCCAGTGGGCTGGGAGCAGGAGGCAGAGCTGAAGCCCAAGGTCGAGGGGCTTTCACCCAGTCCCTACAGCCTGGCACTTTGAACTTGGACGTAAAGCCTCCAAACTGTAAGAAAATAAACTCCTGTTTGTTAAGGCCATCCTATTTGTGCTATATTCCTGTCAGAGTGGCATCAGGTAACCAGAACAACAGGTGAGCCCTTAACCACTGTGCCACCAGGGCTCCTTTTGGAAGGCAT
>NW_006921648.1:12832292-12835498 GCF_000298275.1 Orycteropus afer afer
AACCGCCAGCCTTCTGGTTAGCAGTCAAGTGCCTTAGGCACTATGCTACCAGAGCTCCTATGCATGTATATATGTGTATATATGTATGTATTCCTTATTAGGCATAATTAATAATGAAACACACACACACACACACACACACCCCAAAAAACTGAACTCACTGCCATGGAGTTGATTCCAACTCTTAGCGACCCTCATTGGGTTTCTGAGGTGGTAAATCTTTATGGGAGTAGTTTGCACCATCTTCCTTCTGTGGAGCTGCTGGTGGGTTTGAACCACCAGCCTTTTGGTTAGCAGTTAAATGCCTTAGGCACTCTGCCACCAGAGCTCCTATGCATGTATATATGTGTATATATGTATGTATATATACACACATACAGACATACACACACACACATATACACACAATATATATATCTCAGGTGCTCTGTTGGCACAGTGATTAAGGGCTCAGTTGCTAACCAGAAAGCTGGTAGTTGGAACCCATCAGCCGATCCATGGGAGAAAGATGAGGCGGTCCACTTCCATAAAGATTGCCTTGGAAACCCTGTGGAGCAGTTCTACTGTGTCCTGTAAGAATGCTGTGAGTCAGAATCCACTCAACAACATTAAGTTTGGTTTTGATATGTGTATACATGTGTGTGTATACACACACATATACATGTATGCATAAACACACACACATACACACACGTGTATATATAATTTCTCCAGCAAAACTTGGTCCTCATGGAGGAGGGGGATTGAGTAATGAGAAGAGAATTGTGAGATAGGAGTCCTTGGGTGGTGTAAACAGTTCATGTGCTTGGCTGCTAATGGAGAGGTCAGCCAGTGGTGCCTTGGAAGAAAGGCCTGGTGATCTGCATTGAGAAAACCAGGCCTGAAAACCCCATGGAGCCCGGTTCCGCTCTGACACACGTGGTTGCCGAGAGGCAGAAGTGACTCAAGAGCAGCTATGGTTCCTTTCTGATGGGATGTGGTATGTGTTGAGGTGTGTGTGTTGAGATCTGTGTGTTGAGATGTGGTATGTGTTGAGGTATGGTGTGTGTTGATATGTTGTGTGTGTTGAGGTATGGTGTGTGTTGAGGTGTGTGTTGAGGTGTGGTGTGTGTTGAGGTGTGTGTGTTGAGGTGGGATGTGTGTTCAGGTGTGGTGTATGTTGAAGTGGGGTGTGTGTTGAGATGGGGTGTGTGTTGTGTGTGTGTTGAACTGTTTTTTGTGTTGAGGTGGGGTGTGTGTTGAGGTGGGGTGTGTGTTGAGATGTATGTGTTGAGATGTGTGTGTTGAGGTGTGTGTGTTGAGGTGGGGTGTGTTGAACTGTTGTGTGTGTTGAGGTGGGGTGTGTGTTGAGGTGGAGCGTGTATTGAGGTGGGGTGTATGTTGAGATGTGGCATGTGTTGAAGTGGGGCATGTGTTGAGGTGGGGGTATTGTTGGCAAAGGAAGGAGATGTGAGTGGCTTGGGTTTGAGTGCGTGGGGGAGCACGTCTGCAGGAGGCTGCTGAGGCAAGTGGAAAGGACTAGCCTTGCTTGGGTTGAGGGGCTGCCTCCAGAAGTGAAGCATGATGAAGCTGACTGGTGAGCAGAAGGCCTTGAGGTCCAGGAAGGAAGTGAGAACAGAGACCCTGGGAGTTCCTGCTGTTCTGCGTCGTTTCTCTGACTAACAGGTACCTTGTTGGGTTGTTGGGATGATGGTTGCGAAAGGGCTTGGAGACAACTTGGGGAATCTCTCCAGCAGTCTCAGACGTGGTTGCCACCCCCCTACCGATGAAGTCTTTGTTCCAGACCTTCACCAAAGCCTTCTGAGGGTTGCTAGGGAACTGGGGATGCTCAGGCAGTTGGGATCCGATTATAATAGTTCTCTGGGCTTCCCTGATTGGAGGAGGAACCTGGTCAGTCTAGTGCCATCTTCCCTTACCTTGCTGTGGAGTGCAGGGGAGCGTAAGTGTCTTCAAGTTACATGACTCCAACTCTGTGATCGGGAGGTAGAAGAAAAGGAGGGAGTTGGGGGAGAGAGAGAGAGAGAGAGAGAGAGAGAGAATGAATATGAATGTGACTGTTCCTATTCCCCACCGCACACAATGAGCATATGCCGAATGTGAGATGGGAGGCATGAGTCGACTTTTCCCTCAGACACACTCACTTCCCACGGGCTTCTCCCGAGTGTGATTCTAGCATTTAAAGATTTGCATCTTTCATATAACTTGGCCCCTAAACACAAGCTGGTTACTTCATCTGGTGCTCAACCACATAGACAGCACCGGGGGTAATTTTGGCTGAACGTGATTTTAGCCCTCCTGCTGTTGCACAAGACAGAGCTCCAATGCGTGGTTCTGAGAAGCCCCTACTTGGTGCCCGAAGGTGAGGGCCGGGGGCTGCTCACTTCTTCCTCTGCCGACCATCTCTCTCCCCTCAATATGCACCCCATCTCCTGAACTCCTGCCTTTGCCCACTTGCCCTTTCCTTGTTTCCTCCTCCTACCTCCGTCCAGATCACAGAGCTGGAGTCATGTAACTTGATAACTATTTGTTCCTGACCCCTCAGCTGTCTTTGTAGGTCACTCTTTAGCCAGAACAGAAACTAGCCCGATACCCTTCATACCATGAGCCAGTCCAATCAGGAACCACAGAAGGAGCCCTGCTGGTGCGGTGGTTAAGCAATCAGCTGGAAACCATAAAGCTGGCAGTTTGAACCCACCAGCTGCTCCTTGGAAACCCTATGGGGCGGTTCTACTCTGTCCTGCAGGGTTGCTGTGAGTTGGAATTGACTCAGCGGCAATGGGTTTGGTTTGGTTTGGTTTTGGATCATATGCCTCAGGAGCCCGGGTGATGCATGTGGTTTGTGATCTGCTGCTAACCTAAAGGCTGGCAGTTCAAATCCACCCAGTGACTCCGTGGAAGAAGAGACCCGGCATTCTGCTTCCGTAAAGATCATAAGCCAAGAAAACCCTCTGGAACAGCTCTATTCAATAACACGTGAGGTCACCATGAGTCAGGGCCCCACTGGACAGCAGCTAAAGACATCATGTACCACAAGGAGTCTTGGGTGGCACAAGTGGTTATGTTGTTGTTATGTGCTGTCGAGTTGGACTCGACTCATAGGGACCCCTCCTTGGGTTTCCAAGGCAATATCACTATGGAAGTAGATTGCCCCATCTTCCTTCTGAGGAGTGGCTGGTGGGTTTGAACCACCAGCCTTCTGGTTAGCA
>NW_006921648.1:12836218-12846959 GCF_000298275.1 Orycteropus afer afer
GGTAAACTGTGGTCAATGACATGAGACAAAGTATATGTGAACTGCTGTATGGAAAGTGAATTTGCTCTGTAAATCTTCACCCAAATCACAATAAAAAAAAAAAAAATCTCTTACAAACACATGTATCAGAGTGGCAGCAACAACACTTTGTCAACTCAATCAGAGAATGTATATGTAACTTTGTCAAATATGTATATAAAGTTTCTGTTGAAAAAAAAAAAAAAAAAAGTCTGCCATCGAAAACCCTATGGAACACAGGTCTGCTCAGACATATGTGGACTTGCAACGAGTCAGAATTGACCTACTGGCAACTGGTTTGGTTTGGTTTGGTTTTCTCATGAACCCTACCTCCATCCCTGCATGGTGTGGGTCCCCCCAGCCTGAGGTGCGTATTTGGTGGAGTTTTAGGGATTGCCTCTTAGGTGGTTGGTGGAGCTTGGAATTTCTTCGAAGGACAGTTTGTGCCTAGGTCCCTGGGTAGTGTCTTTTGCCTGCTGATCTGTCCTACACTGTGTGTAATACATCTTTTTTATTAAAGCATTTATCTGTATGAATAGGTCACGTTGTCAGTTGCTGTACAGTCAGCTCTGACTCATGGTGACTCCGTGTACAACAAAACGAGACGTTGCCCGGTCCAGTTCCATCTTCTTGATTGTCACTGGGTTTGAGTCTCTTGTTGGGGCTATTACGTGGTTTCTCCCAGCCTAGGTGTTCAGCTTGCAGCACTGTGTTGGACAGTGTTCTGTTGTGATCCCTAAGGTTTTCAGGGGTCCATTCCCAGGCCTTCCTTGCTACTCTTAGTCTGGAAGGCCCACTGAAGCCTTCCTACCATGGCTGACGCTGCTGGTGTTTGATATATAGGTGGCATACCTTACAGCAGCAGGGAAGCCACTGTAGTGTGACAGACTGACAGATGGGTGGTGGGAATAGGTCAATATGCACTTGGTAAAAAAAAATAAAAAAATAAAAGCCAAGCAATATAAAAGAGGGTAAATTAAACATTACGTGTCCCAGTCCTTCAGCTCCTTGCTCTCCTGCCTGGAAGCAGTCACTGTGTAAGTTTCTTATATATCCTCCCAAAGATAGGCTAGGAGCTCTGGTGGCGTAGTAGCTAGGGCATTTGACTGCTAACCAGAAGGTTGGCGGTTCAAACCCACCAGCCACTCCTTGGAAGGAAGATTGGACAATCTTTTCCTGTAGTGATAACCACCTTGGAAACCTAAGGAGGGGTTGCTATGAGTTGGATCTGACTCCATGGCAGTGAGTTTGGTTTTGGTTTTTTGGAAAGATAATGCTATGCACTTATTAATATTTATTAACTGTTCTGCATTCTGCTTATTTCATTTATTAATGCCTATTGGCGATTCTTCCTTATCAGCATATTTAGATGTAAGTGCATCTTTTGTCCACCCCAGGGGCTGTGCAATTGGTAGCAGAGAAGATCTTTGAAGATGAGGTGTGGGAGAACTCAGAGAGGTGAATGAAACCTAACCATGGAAGGTCTCTGGGTGGCACAAAAGGTTTGCCTTTGGCTGGTAGCCAGAGGTTGGATGGTTTGAATCCGTCCAGCGGTGTCACGGGGGAAAGCCTGGTGATCTGCTTCCACAAAGATGACAGACAAGAAAACGGTAGGGAGCTCCGTTCCATGTGTAGCATGTGGGGTCTCCTCAGTCAAGCATCAACAGCACAGAGCTGACCATTGGCACCCTGGAGGAGCAGACCGAGCCCTACTTAGCGAGTGGACACTCCTCTTCCCGAGAGGAACTGACTTTCTCATTTTAGGATTGGTCGTGGTCCACGTGACTGTGGCCCTCCTCCTCTGGACTGCTGAGAGTGTGACGGCCGGCTCAGGTGTCGGAGGCTTCCAGGAAGGGCCACCTACAAGCTCTGCTGCCTCTGTTGTTGTTGTTGTTTGCTGTCGAGTCGGACCTACTCATAGCGACCTCTTCTTGGGTTTCCGAGGCGGTATCACTACCAAAGTAGATTGCCGAACTTTCCTTCCGAGGAGTGGCTGGTAGGTTTGAACCATCAGCCTTCTGCTTAGCAGTGAAATGCTTTAGGCACTACCCCACCAGAGCTCCTCTGCTGTCTTTAGTCTGCATAGTTTAGGTGGGTCAGTTCTTAGTGTTTCTTGATACTCTGTTGTTGCTGGGTGCTGTCCAGTCAATTTTCACTCCTACAGGCCCCATGTCACAGTAGAACTGCCCCATGGGGTTTTCTAGGCTGTAATCTCCATCCATGGAGCACATTGCCAGGTCTTTCTTGTGTGGAGCCACTGGGTCAATTCTAAATGCCAGCCTTCGATCAGCAGATGAGCACTTTACTGTTGTGCCCCCTGGGCTCCTTCAGAAGCTCAGTACACTGGGGAAGCAGGCCACAGACATGCTGTCTGTCCCTCCTTCAGCTCTCCCTGAAATGCCCTCCTCACCAGCCCAATCTTATGCCTTCTGGGAACCTCAAGGCTCAGCTCAGCTCCTTGTAATCCGTCTGTCCTTGTCCTAAACTCCCCTGGCTCTTCCTCAGTATCTTGTACGCTTTTGACGCACCAGCCACTCCTCAGAAGGAAGGTTGGGCAATCTACTTCCGTAGTGACACCGCCTTAGAAACCCAAGGAGGGGTCGCTGTGAGTCGGGTCCGACTCGACGACACATAACAACAACAACAACGATAAGTCACTCTACATTTAGTAACTCTCAAACGCTCCATCTCATTCTGCCTTTTGATGTCACCTGGTGGTCTTTGAGTTTAACTTCTGTAATGTAACTTAATTTTCCTAGGAGTAGCTGCAATTTTTCTAACTTGATGGGATGCTCTCTGAGGCCAGTAAGTGCTTCTAAGTGTTTTCTACCATGTCTAATACGTATTAGGCTACCAGTAAGCACTGAAATGAATTATCTGTCTTTCTCTGTCAAGGAGCTCCAATGGCATAGTGGTTAAAGTGTTGGGCTGCTAACCAAAAGGTTGGATGTTTGAACCTACCAGCCACTCTGCAGGAGAAAGATGAGGCTTCTGTAAAGATTGACAGCCTTGGAAACCCAAACCCTCTGCGGGCAGTTTTATTGTGTCCTCTAGGGGCGCTGTGAGTCAGAATCCCCTCCACACTAGTGGGTTTCATTTGGGCTTTGCTTCTGTGAAGATTGACAGCCTTGGAAACCCTATGGAGCAGTTCCATTCTGTCCTCAAGGGGCTCTGTGAGTCTGAATCCACTAGATCATAGTGGGTTTGAGTTTTTGGTTTTGGTCTCTTTCTGTCTAGTCTGCTCTTTTTATGACGCAGAGGTGATTAAGTTTAGGACACACTCTGCCCTGATATGGCCTCATTAACATCAGGACAGGTCTGTTTCCAAAGGGGATCCCATCCACAGTACAAGGGTCAGGACTCCAACATACACTGTTGGGAGAACACAGTTCAGTCTGTAACGCTATTCACTGGATAGGCACATTCCAATGATTATTTGGGAGAAGAATCAGGAAGAAGCCCATCAGGAAGTGGTTTCCCTTAAATACAGTATTCCATATTCCCCACCCACCCCTAGGTGTTTGGAGGTACCTTGTATATGCGCTGGCCACAAGCACTTTGCTTTGTACTCTGACAGATGTTTATTGAGCACCTGCCGTTGTTCTCATTTACAACTCAAAACGACCCAGTGGGAAACATGTAGTCAAGGAGGGTGTTACTGGTCCAGTTGGGGCTGTGTTGGGATCTGGACCCCCAGAGCTGCGTGGCCTGTGTTCTCTCCAACTCCATCACCTTTCTCTACTCCCTTCCCTACCTCCTGCCTCTCTCTGCCCATTCCGTGATAGTCAATGAAACTTGAAAGAAATAACAGGCCAGCACATGCCATCACAGAACGTGGTCTGTGCAAGTGTTTGTTAATTCCAAGTTTCCTCAGCTGACCTTCTTTCACTCAGAGCAGAAATACTGAGGAAGCAAGCTTGGGGTCAGGGCCAGGATATATGTTTATTTAACAATCTCACATTCCTCCCAGGTGATTCTGATGTAACTGGTCCCAAGACCATGTTTTGAGAAACACCTCTTAAAGGTCCTAATTATCTGGCCAAGTAACTCTTTCTATAGTGTGAGTGGTAGATAAGGAATTAAAGCCTGACTGCTTTTAGATAGCATAATCTAACAGTGTGCTTTACATGTGGTCCTGATGGGACAGAGGGAACTTTGGGTTGGATGAACCCCAGGGGCAGGAGGGTTCTTCTGCCTGCCTGTGGTTCAGCAGTGTCCACCTTCCAGGGTCTGAGCAAAGGCCAGAGCCTGGGCTCAGGGGGCTGCCAGACATGGGTTCAGATCCATTTCTGCCTGTTATTGATGGTGGTCCTCCTTCCTCACAAAATTGTGGCGTTACTCCCAGTTCATTGGGTCGCCCTGGATGAAATAGCACTTGTAAGACTCTTGGCACAATTCCTAGGTGGTGGTGGTGGTGTAGCTACCAAAAAAAGCTCCCTGTCTCCCCTAGTGCCACCAGTTATCATCTTTGGCTACACACCTGCCTTTGTCTGTGGCACTTGAGTGTGGCACGTATTGCAATGTGCCCCAGCAAAGCGTCACCACTTGAAGATGAGTCTGGGGCACAGTGGCAGATTTTTGCTTTGTAAGGACAGGGAGCCTGGAACAGTCTGTCACTTGGGCCGGAGCCACTTGAGATCCTCAGTGCGGTCACAGCCTGATGGTAACGTGAGTGCTCAACAGCTTGAATTAATCATGACAGCAGGAGGTGAGGAGCAGCCATGCTCTCGAAGACAGCCCCCAGTGTCTGTAGGTGCCTCTGTGCGACACTTCTCTGGCTGAAGGGCGTCCCAGTACTCCTGAACTTCCCTCCTTGGGAGGGGCAATTAGAACCTTCCAAAATGGGTACAGATGACTTTCTTTCTGGGAGGGAAAGGGCAGACATGGGCTGAGAATTAGTGGCTGCTGAAATAGTTGGGGGTCAGCTCCTGGAATGTTTCTGTGTGGAGAAGACCTTTGGAAACGTGTTCAGACCACATTGCCTCTGTCACAAATCCACAACATCGAGTTGACTAGCATCTGTGCTGTTTTTGTTAGCTGCCGTTGAGTTGGCTCTGACCCCTGGTAACCCCAGGTACTATGCATTGAAACACTGCCCAGTGCCATGCCGTTCCCGTGATTGGCAGCAGATCAGAAGATGTTCTGTCACCACCCGTAAGGTTTTCATTGGCTGGTTTTTAGAAGGAGATCACCAGACCTTTCTTCCTAGTGCCTCTTAGTCTAGAAGCTCCATTGAAACCTGTTCAGCACCATAGCAACACGCAAGACTCCACTGACAGATGAGCGGCGGCTGCGTCTGAGGTGTGCTGGCCGGGAACCGAACTGGGAGATGAGAATTCTATCATTGAACCACTCATGCCTCCAGCATCCATAGGTAAAGCCAGAAAAACTAAACTCACTGCCATCGAGTCGATTCAGACTCATAGTGACCCCCATCGGGTTTCTGAGGCTGCAAATCTTTACACACGTAGACTACCCCGTCTTCCTTCTGCAGGGTGGCTGGTGGGTTTGAACCGCCAACCTTCTGCTTAGCAGTCAAGTGCCTTAGGCACTAGGACACCAGAGCTCCTAGTGTCTTTAGGTAAGCGTCTTTAAATAGCAGCCGTATAATCCCATTATTGCATTAGGTGAAGGCTGCCAGTGGGTAAGGATCTTCCGAGTCTTTGTTTTTCTCACAAAACCTGTTGCTGTGGGAGAGGTAAGTGCTAGGAAAAAGCGTTGCTTCTCCTAAGGAACTTGGGTGTTCTCACGCCGTGCATAATGAGAACAAGGCGATGGTTGGTTGTAGGTGGCATTCAGTTGACTTAGACTCATGACGCCCCCACGTGACAGTGGAACTGCCCCGTAGGATGACCTTGGCTGTGACCTTTGTAGGAGCATGTTGCTAGGTCTCTGTCCTGTGGAGCCACTGGTGGGTTTTACCAGCCAGCATTTCTGTTTACAGCCGAGAACTCGGCCTTTGTGTTACCAGGGCTCTTTGAGAACAAGGTAACTGAGCAGTTTCCCTTTTCATTTCGTTCACTCAGAAGCCCTGAACCACTTTGGAAACCGCAGACCCTCGTCTTCTGCTCCCTGTTCTCCGTTTTCCTGTCACCTTAGCCTATGCCCTGTATTATGTCATGGTCTTCTAGGTTCATGGGACAGAAACCAAATGCAAACAAAAAGAGGACATTGGGTTGTGTCACTGACCCTCAGGCACAGCTAGATCGGGGGACTTGAAAAAGGTTCTAGAGCTCTGACTTTCTCTCTCTAGAATAAACCTCTCTTAATTTTCAAGGGGCTCTGGTGGTGTAGTGGTTAAGGCAGTAGGTTGCTGACCAGAAGGTTGCTGGTTCAAACCCACTAGCTGCTCCATGGAAAAAAAGATGAGGCAGTCTGCTTCTATAAAGACTTACGGCCTTGGAAACCCAATGGCGGTCACAATCAACTCAATGGCAGTGAGTTTGATGTTGTTTGGTTTTGGCTTAATTTTCCGACAGACTCTTTTCCTGTGGTGGCAAGTTGGTGCTTGACAGCCCTAACCCTACATTGTCCTTAAAGCTGGAGACCCCAGAGGAGGACAGAGCCCATTTTGCTGCCACTTTGGAAAAATCCTTAAAGGAGGTTTGTTATCGGTCTCACTTAGGTCACATGCCCATCCCTAGACCAATCACTTTGACCAGGGTAAGTAGTATTCTGTTGGTTTAGTCAGTGGTCAGGTGTCCACACTTTATAGGGAGTAGAGGCAGTGCCACCCAGATCCCACAGACTGAGCAGGAATAAATCTATTCCTCATTTACCGTCCATGCTGTTATCCACATCTCATTTATGACAATAGTAAGAAATCTATGATCTGATCTGAGTGTATTACACATTAATGACGTATGTCTGGCAGTGATGAATGCCAGCATGTGAGGCAAGAGAGTAATGCTGGCTGGTTAAGGTTAGGTATTAACTTGTCTGGGCCACGATTCTCAGTGATGCAATGGTGTAATTGGCAGTTATGTAATGATATATCTTGGCAGTTATATAATGATGTAATTTGGCAGTTATGTAATGACATGATCTGGTAGTGTTTAATTTGGCAGTTATGCAGTGATGAAATTGGGCAGTTATGTAATGATAGATCTTGACAGTTATATAATGATATAATTTGGCAGTTATGTAATGATGAAATTTGGCAGTTATGTAGTGATGTCATTCTGCATTTTATGATAATGCCAATTTTCACACAGTGACTTTGTCTTTGGAACCTAATGACATCAGTAAGTGAGGAGTGACTATTCTATGAAATTAGGAAGTATGTGTATGTATGTCTGTGTGGGCATACTCACGTAACATATCTGAGGGGGAATTCTTCAAAACAGGAGATTCCAAGCAGCCAGACGAACCTAAAAACAAGTCTACACACCCTTTTTCTAATTGATATTTTCCCTGGTTTTGATGTATGATTGTTTGTTTATATTTTACTTCACTGCTTCAAATTCTTTGTGAAATGAGGTGGAATAAATAGATGATGAGATGTGTAAACTGACTGCATAAACACATCACTGCAACTCTCCTAACCAACGGAGGTGGGGCTGATTAGAACGCTCTGCAGACCCCGCGTTCTGTGAAGCCCTCCAACGCAGAGAGGCAGGCAGACAACTTGTCTTTGATTGGCCACAGAGTAAAGCCACAGCTGCCACGTCTGTTAGACTAGGTGCCCTCTTCCAGTCCGTCCTGACTCAGTGGAAATCCCATGTGTGTCAGATGACACCCTGCCCCATAGGGGTCTCAGTGGCTGAGAAGTGGGTCACCAGGACTTTCTGCCAAGGCATCTCTGGGTGGACTTGACCCTCCAGCCTTCCAGGTAGCAGCCAAGCGTGTTAACCATTTTCATGCCCCAGGGACTTATTCTGTTACGGCATTGTGATTGTGAGGTAGGTATGATACAACCTGGCTCCTCATGTAGGTCAGTGTTGATTAGGGTACATACACCTACTGTAAATAACGTTGTACAAATGCTCAGACCAAAGACATTAAGGAGCCCTGGGTTCACGTCATCAAATTCACAGTTTCCTTGTTTATTGATTCTGCCTTCCCTCTCTTTTATTACTGGGTTACCCAGACTCAACACTATTGATATTTGGGGCCTGATGATCCTTTCTTGTGAGGGGTGGGCTTGTGCATTGTAGGATGTTTAGCAGTATCCCTGGCCTCTGCCCACTAGATACCCACAGCACCCCCAGTTGTGGCAACCAAAAATGTCTCCAGACATTGACAGGGTCTCCTGGGGAGCAAAATTGACCTGGATGAGGACCACTGTTCTATCAGAATGTGACCTCCAAGAGATGAGGGACCTTGTTGACTTAGCCCTGTTCAGTCCTTCTGCCTAGCACCTGGTCTGAGACTTAGTAGATGCTTGATGAATACTTGTTGATGAAATGCACCAGTCCACTTTGAACTCTTACCTCTAGTCTGCCTTGACCTGTGCAGCCACACTTCTTGTTGTTCGTTGCAGTTGCTGCGTCCGTGCCTCGTGGCAGCCTTCTTTGTAACAGAAGGAACTGCCTCTGGTCCTGTGTCACCTGCGCGGCTGTCGGCGTGTGTGCGTCCATCGTTGTGGCAGTTGTGTCGGTCTGTCTCATGGAGAGTTTCCTTCATTTTCTGACCTTGTCCTTTACCAAACATGATGTCCTTTTCTAGGGTTTGGTCTCTTTTGATGATGTGTTCAAAGTAATCAAGTCAGAGTTTTACCATCCTTGCTTCTAAGGAACATCCTAGTGAATACCCTATTAAAAAAAAAAAAAAAACCAAACCCACTGCCATCGAGTCAGACCCAACTCACAGCGACCCCTCCTTGGGTTTCCGAGGTGGTATCGCTATGAAAGTAGATTCCCAACCTTCCTCCCGAGGAGCGGCTGGTGGGGTTGAACCGCCAGCCTTCTGGTTAGCAGTTAAATGCCTTAGGCACTACGCCACCAGAGCTCTCCCATGAATACCTTATGGATCTTTCTAAATCAAACCCAACCCACTGCTGGTCGAATCCATTCTGACTCACAGCGCCCCTAGAGGACTTCCAAGGCTGTCAATCTTTACGGAAGCAAAGCTCAAACCACACCCACTGCTGTCTAGTTGATTCTGACTCACAACGCCCCTAGAGGACAGAGTAGAACTGCCCCCTAGGGTTTCCAAGACTGTCAGTCTTTACGGAAACAGACTGTCTCATCTTTTGCTCATGGAGTGGCTGGTGGGTTCGAACTGGCAACCTCTTGGTTAACAGCTGAGTGCCTTAACCACTGTGACACCAAAACCCCTCGGATCTTCTTAGGATAAGTAAACTATGTAATTGATGGGCAATCTTAGTCCTCTTTCAGGGGAGGATAAGCACTTGCTCAGGGCAAGTACCTGGCATTATGATTATTATCACTGTCATATCCCTCCTGGGATATTGCTGAGCCCAAAGTCATGTGGTTTCTTTGTACTTGCTATTTAACCCACAAGTATGAACCGAAAATCCTTGCTGTGTCATGAAACTGCGGAGGGTTCTGGACTGAAAAAGCTGAGAACAGGATAGTGGCCACAGGCACAGCGGCTGCCGGTTGGAATGACTTTATGGCGCCAACACGTGGGTGCTCATTAACTAGTTGTTGGAAGAATGGATGAGAAGATGGGATATGATGTTCCTAACAATTCCTATTTAAATGGTTCCTGGGGCCAGGAGTCTTTGGTCCACAGGAAGGGATCTGAGTGGGGAGGCTAATAACCTCATTGAAATTAAGGACAAAGCTTGATGGTTGAAGTCAGAGTTCCTTGTCCCACTGAAAGGAATAAGGTGCAATAGGAGGTGCTAGAAGGAGGATCCAAAAAAAAAAAAAAACAAAAACAAAAACTGAACTCAACTGCCGTCATGTGGGACCTGACTCACAGCAACCCCTCCTTGGGTTTCCAAGGTGGTATCACTACGGAAGTAGATCACCTAACCTTCCTTCTGAATAGTGGCTGGTGGGTTTGAACTGCCAGCCTTCTGGTTAGTGGTCAAATGCCTTAGGCATTACGCCACCAGAGCTCCCAGAAGAAAGATCAAGTCAAGTAAGAAGAATGTCTACTGTGTGGACACCAGTCTGCTAATAATCACACCTGGTAATAAAGTAAAACACTTCTTGGAGCATGTGCTGGTTGCTAGGAGTTGAGACTTTTGTGTAAGTAATCCAGCAATCCTTCAAGGTAGCTATGGTTGCGCTCATCTGTAAAACGAGTGACTTGGCCATTTTAAGCTCTGAGTCCGGATGTTTTCATTTACAAATGGGATACAAGGAGGGCCTTCCTAATCGTGGTGCTGTGAGGTTGCTTCAAAGAATGAACACAAAGTGTTTGCAAAGTGCCTGCCTGGCACATAATATACGGCTCCACATATAACTGTTGTTATCACTAGGGCAGTGGTCATTCAGGGGTAGATGGAATTCTCACCTTCCATGTGGGAGATCAGGGTTCGAATCCCGGCCGGTGCACCTCATGCAAAGCTACCACCTGTCTGTCAGCGAAGGTTTGTATGTTACTGTGACACTGAACAGCTTCCAGCAGAGCTTCCGTACTGAGATAGATGAGGAAGAAAAGCCTGGTGATCTGCTTCTGCAATCAGCCAGTGAGAACGCTGTGGGTCACAGAAGTCTGATCCTGTTGTTCATGGGGTCTCCATGAGTCGGAGCCAACAGCAACAGCAGCTATTATCACTACTGTTATTATTCTTTTTTTTTTTTTT
>NW_006921648.1:12853779-12858162 GCF_000298275.1 Orycteropus afer afer
ATCCTTTCCTTCAAGGCTCAGGGGTCCAAGATTATCTTCTGTGTCTGTGTTAATTGGTTTCCCTTTTCTTTGTTGAAGAGGGTCTGTGCAATCCTCTTGCCTAGTCCGCCATCTTGCCCCGCCTCCTACTGTTATTATTCTTATTGCCCAAAGTCACACACCAAGTCACAGAGCCAGGATTCTAACCCAGGCCTTTCAAGTTAAAAGCCAATGTTCTTTTTCTTACACCACCATACTGAAAGCCTGTCACCCTTCTCATCCTCCCACCCGCCTCAAGACTCTCATGATCTTGTTGGGGAGATACAACTTGGAATAAAGAGTTTACTCGTGGGGAGAGAAAGGTTAGGTTTTGGGTCTTATCTTAGGTTGGGGTTCTTAGAAGCGCAGCCTGAAACATGGATTCAAGGACTTCATTTTTTTCAGAGAGCCCCTAGGTGGTACAAACGATTAATGTGCATGGCTGCTAACAAAAGGTTGGAGGTTCCAGTCTATCCAGAGGTACCTCGGAAGAAGGCTGGTGATCTACTTCCAAAATGTCAGCTTTAGTGACACTGGGGGCTACAGTCCTACTCGAAAACACATGACATCACCGTGGGATGGGGTTGCCTTGATGGCAGCTTGTTAGTTTATTGAGAGAGTGCTCTCAGGAGAAGGGGAGGGAAGGGGCAGGATGAGGTGAGGAATGTCACTAATAAACCAGGGTTTAGTCTTCATTGGACACTAGCTTCAGCATGACCCAGAGGAAGATCTGGAGCATGAATCAGTCCACAGAGTTGGTCTTGTTTTGGGCAAGTGGCTGGCCTTTTATACCCTTATATTAGTCGTTGGCTGTGGCTGACCCCTGGAAGGCAGTGGTTGGAAAGGAACCTTCTAGGAGAGATGGTTTCTGATGGCCCAGGAGGAGAAGGAAGCCGCCATGAGCCATGACTGGCCAACATCTACAGTGGCTGATAAAGAGCTGCCACTACAGGTCTGTAGGGCAGGGGCCAGCAAACTCTGGCCTGCAGGCCAAATCCAGTCTGCTGCCTGTTTTTGTAAATAAAGTTTTATTGGAAACAGCCATACTCATTCATTTATGAGTTGCCTATGGCTGTACCACTGTAACAAAGTCGAGTAGATACAGCAGAGATCCTGTGATGGCTGTAAAGCCAAAAATATTTATTCTCTGTTCCTTTTCAGAAACGTTTGCTAGCATCTGGTCTTAGGAGATCAGGAAGCAACAAGAGGAATGTGCTTTAGACTAATCCGAGGCTACTTTTCCTCTGGGTTAGAGACATGAGGAGGTTTGGGTTAACCAGTTGCCTTTCAGTCCATTCTGACTCATACAAAAAAATAAAAACAAACTCAGTGCCATCGAGTTGGACCCGACTCATAGTGACCCCTCCTTGGGTTTCTGAGGCGGTATCACTATGGGAGTAGATTGCCCAACCTTCCTTCTAAGGAATGGCTGGTGGGTTTGAACCACCCCTTAATTGAGACTCATGTGACCTCGTGTCCTCACGTGTGTCAGAGTAGATGTGTGATCCATGGGGTTGTCAGTGGTGATATTTTGGAAGCAGGTTGTCAGTCCTTTCTTTCTAGGAGCCTCTTGATGGATTGAGCCTCCAACCTCATGGTTAGCAGCTGGGTATGTTAACTGCTGGAGTCCACCCCAGAACTCCAAGGTTTGCGTTCCCAAACAAACAAGCATCCCAAAAAGGCAAAGCCACTGCCATCAATTGGATTCTGACTTAACAGTGACCCAGTAGCACAGAGTAGAACTGCCCATGGGGTTTCTAAGCCTGTAAATCGTTCAGAAGCAGACTGCCCTATCTTTCTTCCACAGAATGGGTGGTAGGTTTGATCTGCCAACCTTTTGGTTAGCCAAGTGCTTAACCACTGCACAACCAGGGCTCCTCTGAGGTTGGAGTTGGCGGTGAAGAATCAGAAAACCCTTCAAGGACTGGCCGGTGAGTGCAGGCAGGTGCTGGAGAACTGGGCTCCTGGAGGAAGGTGTGGGACTGCCCTGGGGCCAGCGCAGTATGCCACTTCTCTCCCAAGATCACAAGGATCTGGGGCAGTCGCTAGCTTAGAGGTGTGCTGGTGGCCCATTGGGTGAGCCCTCCACTGCCAGCTGCTCCACTGGACAAAGACAAGTCTGTCTCCTCCGGTAAAGATTTACACACAGTTTGGAAACCCTCAGGGACAGCTCTCCTCTGTCCTCTAGGGTCGCTGTGCATCAGAGTCGGCCTGATTGGACTCTTACATTTTTTTTTTTTTTTTTTTCCCTCTAACTTGTTTAAGTGGAGAAATTCACATAGGGCTCATTGTAGGGAAAAATTCCATTTAGAAACTTTTAATCAGAGGAGCCATGGTCTGGGGGGTGCCAAATGCAAATGCATTCAGTAATTATTTGGAGCCACTATAAACAAGTCTGGTCACTTAAGATAAAGATGTAAAGCCCGCACTTTGCCTTCCTGAGGACGTGGGAAGGAGATAAGGGTCTCTCAGCCTTCAGTACCGGGGAACCTGTAGCAGAAATTCGTTCAACACCGGCAGACATCACGTGTGTGCTGTCCGGGACATCGGCGCCTCGGCTCTTGAAATCCATGGACTATTTTTGTCAAAGGAGAATTCAGGTTTAAATATTCAGTGCCTTTAGGATAACTCATCTATCACCGGTCCAATTTAAGTCTCATTAATCACATCAAGGAGGAGGAGGAAAGAAGTCCCTGCCCCGGAAGCCATTAGGTACAGCTGTGAGGTGCAGGCCCGGCTCTGCTGAGAAATGGCCTCCAGTGGTGTAATTACTGGGGACACGGAGCTGAGTGACTCCTCCTTGAGCGAAATTGCCCTTTGTGGGTTTTGCCGCCCAGCCTCGGGGCAGCCTGGATTGAGAAGACCCGGGAGGATGTGATGGAGGTTGGTGGATCGTGTTGCAGGAAGTGGAGCTGGGTAAGGACCATCTTCCGGACCAGGTAGCTGCCATGTATTGAGCTACGCGCTACTTCCGCAACCATTTACTGCCTTGGAAACCCAGTGGAGGTAGCAATGAGTAGTAATTGACTCCTTGGCAGTGTGTTTGGTTCGGTGTTGGTCTGTTGAAAACCTGTTGTGTGCTGGGCAGTGTATTAAGCATAAATCCTCATTTAATTCCTACACCAGCCCTATGGGATTTGTGTCATGGTCCCTCGATTTTATAGCTCTGAAAGTTAAACTTTGGCAACACTTACTCATGTGCCTAAGGTCATACAGCTAGAATGTGGCTGGGGTGGCATCTGATAACCTGGTTTGACTGTCTCCAAGCCAAACCAAATTCTTTAACAATTGGACTATGCTGCCTTCAAGGCCAAATTGTGTCAGAAAAGGAGTCCTTACTCATCTTGGGAAAACTAGAAAATAGAGAATGCTTGAAAGCGGAAGAAAAATGAAACAGAAAATCAAACAAATTGCTGTGGAATCTTATCTGATTCACGGGAACCCCATGCAGAGTGGATCTGTTCTCATTACGGTTTTTAATGGCAGATTCTTTGGACATAGATTGCCGGGGCTGTCTTACAGGGCACCCATGGATAGACTTTTGTGTAGGAGCCGAGTGTGCTAACCATTTGTATCACCAGGGACTCCAGAAAAAATATAAACAACTATTCATTCGAATCTCCCAAAGTAAGTCATTAATAATATGTGGCAAATTTCCTTTTAGGCTTTTATTTTTAATGTTTGAAAACACATTCATGTGGTGTATTTTTGTCTCATTTTTCCCCAGTCAACTTTATGCCATAAGTGTTTAAATGTTATTATGTACCTTTGTAACCATAATTTTTAAATAACTCCATACTGTATCATTTTGTGGCTGGGTATAATCTATGTTAGTTTCCCTGTCTTTAAAA
The DNA here is from genome assembly GCF_000298275.1 of Orycteropus afer afer. Taxonomy (NCBI): domain Eukaryota; kingdom Metazoa; phylum Chordata; class Mammalia; order Tubulidentata; family Orycteropodidae; genus Orycteropus; species Orycteropus afer. Next base: position 12,857,649 of record NW_006921648.1, read on the forward strand.
TATGGGTGATATTTACTACCTCAAAGCTTTATGGTAAGAAATGAGATTAGCAGTTATTAACTGTCCAACATAAGAAAACAAAAAACACTGTTCCTGTGTAGTTGATCCTGACACACAGCGAGCCTACAGGACAGAATAGAAATGCCGCATAGGGTTTCTAAGACTGTAATCTTTACAGACCCAGCCTGCTATGTCGAGCAGAGCTGGTCCTGGATTTGAACTGCCAACCTTTTGGTTGGCAGATGAGCGCTTTAACCACTGTGCCACCAGGGCTCCTTTAACATACGATGTTGGGGACCGTCCAGTTGGCTGTGACTCATAGCGACCTTACATCCAACAGAATGAGACACTGCCCGGTCCTGTGCCGTCCTCACAGTCCTTGCTATACTCGGGTCCATCGTTGCAGCCACCGTGTCAGTCCATTTTGTTGAGGGTCTTCTCCTTTCTCGCTGACCTTCTGCTTTGTCAGGCATGGCATCCTTCTCCAGGGAATGGTCCCTTCTGGCAACATGGC
>NW_006921648.1:12860112-12884561 GCF_000298275.1 Orycteropus afer afer
GTTTTGTTTTCTTTATATTGAGATGTAATCCATAGTGCGGACTGTAGTCTTCAATCTTCATCAGTAAGTGCTCCAAGTCATCCTGACTTTTCAGCAAGCAAAGTTGTGTCATCTGCATATCTCAGGTGGTTAATGAGCCTTTCTCCAATCCTGTTGCCATATTCTTCTTCATATAGTCCAGCTTCTAGGATTAGTTGCTCAGCATGCAGATTGAATAAGTATGGTGAAAGTATACAATCCTGACACTCTCCCTTCTTGATTTTAAACCATGCACTGTCCCCTTGTTCGGTTTGAACGGCAGCCTCCTGATCTGTGTACAGGTTCCTCATGAGTATAATTAAGTGTTCTAAAATTCCCATTCTTCTCAATGTTATCTGCAGTTTGTTATGATCCACACAATCAAATGCCTTTGCATAGTCAACAAAACACAGGTAAACATTTTTCTGGTATTCTTTGCTTTCACCCAAGATCCATCTGACATAAGCTATGATATCCCTTGCTCCACGTCCCCTTTTGAATCCAGCTTGCATTTCTGGTAGTTCTCTGTCAATATATTGCTGCAACTGTTTTTGAGTGTGGAGTGATCTTCAGTAAGATTTTACTTGCGTGTGACATTAATGATGTTGTTCGATAATTTCCACATTCCGTAGGGTCCCCTTTCTTTGGAATGGGTACAAATATGGATCTCTTCCAGTCAGTTGGCCAGGTACCTGTCTTCCAAATCTCTTGGCTTAGCTGAGTGAGTGCCTCCAGCTCAACATCCATTTGTTGAAATATCTCAGTGGGTATCCCGCCAATGCCCAGAGCCTACCTTTTCAGCAATTCCTTCAGTGCAGCTTCAACTTCTTTCAGTACCACTGGTTCTTGATCATATGCCACTTCTTGAAATGGATGATCATCTACCAATTCTTTTTGGTGCAGCGACTCTGTATATTCCTTCCATCTTCTTTTAATGTTTCCTGCATCATTCAACATATTGCCCATGGAATCTTTCAGTATTGCAGTTTGAGGCTTAATTGTTTTCCTCAGTTCTTTCAGCTTGAGAAATGCCAAGTGTATTCTTTCCTTTTGGTTTTCTAACTCCAGGTCTTTGCACATTTCATTATAATAATTGAGTTTGTCTTCTTGAGCTGCTCTTTGAAATCTTCTGTTCAGCTCTTTTATCCTGTTAATTCTTCCATTTGCTTTAGCTACTTTTTTTGTTCAAGGGCAAGTTTCAGAGTCTCTTCTGACATCCATTTTGGTCTTTTCTTTCTTTCCTGTCTTTTTAATGATCTTGTGCTTTCTTCATGGATGATGTTCTTGATGTCATCCTACATTTCCTCTGGCTTTCGGTCACTGGTGTTCAGTGCATTAAATCTATTCTTTAGATGGTCTTTAAATTCAGGAGGGATATAATCAAGGTCTTATTTTGGCTCTAGTGAACTTGTTTTAATTGTCTTCAGCTTCAACTTGAACTTGCATGTGAGCAGTTGATGGTCTGCTCCACAGTCAGCTCCTAGCTTTGTTTTGGCTGAAGATACTGAGCTTCTCCAGCACCTCTTGCCACAGATGCAGTCACTCTGATTCCTGTATATCTCGTCTGGCTAAGTCCACATGTATAAACACTGTTTGTGTTACTGAGGAAAGGTATTTGCAATGAATAAGTCATTGGTCTTACAAAATTCTATCATGTGATCTCCTGCATCATTTCTGTCTCCAAGGCCATATTTTCCAACTACTGGTTGACGGCAGCGAGTTTGGTTTGGAGTTTTTGGTGATTGTTCTTTGTTTCCAACTTTTGCATTCCAGTCACCAGTGATAATTAACACATCTTGATTGCATGTTCGGTCAGTGTCAAACTGCAGAAGTTGGTAAGAATCTTCAATTTCCTCATTTTTGGCTTTGGTGTTTGGTGCATAAATTTGAATTAGTAGTATTAACTGGCCTTCCTTGTAGGTTTATGGTTATTATCCTATCACTGACAGCATTGTACTTCAGGATAGATCTTGAAATATTCTTTGTGATGATGACTGCCACGCCATTCCTCTTCAATTTGTCATTCCCGGCATAGTAGATCATATGGTTGTCTGATTCAAAATGGCCCAAACCAGTCCATTTCAGCTCACTAATGCCTAGGATATCGATCTTTATGCATTCCATTTCATTTTTGACAACTTAAATTTTCCTAGATTCATACTTTGTACATTCCATGTTCTGATTATTAAGCTGTTTCTTCTCATCTTGAGACTTGCCACATCAGCAGTTGGAGGTCCTGAAAGCTTTACTTTATCCACATCATTAAGGTTGGCTCTACTCTGAGGAGGCAGCTCTTCCCCAGTTGTATCTTGAGTGCCTTCCAACCTGAGGGGCTCATCTTCTGGCACTCTATAGGACAGTGTCTCAGGGCTATTCATAAAGTTGTCCAGTAATGTATCAGATAGTGTTTCACTGCCATTCATGAGATTTTCCTTGGCCAATTCTTTGAGAAGTAGGTGGCCTCTTCCTTCTTCTGAGTGTGTCTTAGTCTGGAAGCTCTGCTGAAACCTGTCTACCACGGGTAACCCTGCAGGCATTTGAAACACCGGTGGCATAGGCTCCAGCCTCACAGCAACACTCAGGCCACCACAGTATGACAAACTGACAGACAAGTTTGTCTTCCCTAGTTGTTCCAAACTGCTCTGCTCGTTTCCTGGTCTCCCCTGCCCTGCTCGCATACCTGGTCTGCCCCCCAGGGCAAACACCTGCTTTCTGCTAGTCCCAGGGGTGGCTTACTGCATCCTGCCCCCAGGGCAGCTCCATGTACACAAATACCCTCCTTCCAGTGGTCCCGAGGCTGGCTTACTGTGGCCCGCCCCCGGCACAGCTCCACACATTCACACACCCGGTTTCCCCGCTGATCCCAAGGCTGGCTTCCTGCGGGCGGCCCCGGGGCAGCTCCACACGAGCCCCTTGAGGAGAAGGGTACAGAACCTCTGGGTGAGCGACCTCCCACTCAACTCCAGGACATTCTCTAAGAGTTGTCCTTTCCAGTAAGGTAGCCACTCACCACATGTGGCTGCTGAGCACTTTGCAGTGTATCTAGTCTGAGTCGCGAAGTGTTGTAAGTGTGAACTACACACTCAGTTTCAAAGACTTTGTACCATAAAGGTGAATATAAACATCATTAATAGCATCAAAGAATCAATTACTTGTTGAAATGATGTTATTATGGATATTTTTTTGTTGTTGTTGTGTGCCGTCGAGTCATCTCTGACTCATAGCGACCTCTCCTTGGGTTTCTGAGGCAGTATCACTACAGAAGTAGATTGCCCAACCTTCTTTCTGAGGAGTGGCTGGTGGGTTTGAACCGCCAGCCCTCTGGTTAGCAGTCAAGTGCCTTAGGCACTGTGCCACCAGAGCTCCTTATAGATTGGGTTAAACAAAATAGATTTAAAAAAAAAAATTTATTTTGATTTGGGTGGAAGTATACAGAGGAAAATCATTTCCATACGGTAGTTCATACACATTTAAAGAAAATAGATTTTAAAAAGTAATTTTACTTTTTTTTTAAAAAAACTTTTTAACATGCCTACTTAGAAAAATTTTAAATTATGTGCTTGGCTTGCATTTGTGGTGTTCATAGTTACACTGGACAGTACTTCTCTCACAGGCCAGATAACAAATAGTTTAGACTTTGTGGGCCATGTTGTCTCTCTTAAGGAGTTTGGTGGTACAATGTCTAAGGACTTTGACTACTAACCAGAAAGTTTGTGGTTCAAACCCACCAGCTGCTCTGTGGAAGGGAGATGGGGCAATCTACTTCCATAAAGATTTACTGCCTCAGAAACCCAATGGGGGTCACTATGAGTTATCATTGACTCAGTGGCAGTGGGTTTGTTTTTGTTTTTGTTTTTTTGGTGGTCTCTCTTACAGTTGCTTGATTTTGCAGTTGGAACATGAAAGCATAGATGAAACATAAATGAATGGACCTGGCTGTGTGCCAGGAAAACTTTATTTACATAAACAAATGGTATGGCGGACTTGGCCCCTGGACCATAGTTTGCTGACCCTGTTCTAGAAAAAGGAGTCCCTGGGTAGTGCAAACAATTAACATGCTTGGCTGGTAATCAAAAGGCTGGTGCTTCAAGTCCAGCCAGGGGTACCTCAGAAGAAAGGCCTGGTGATCTATTTATAGAAAATCAGCCATTGAAAACCCTGTGGAGCACAGTCCTTCTCTGAACACATGGGGTGTCATGAGTCAGAATCGACTCGGTGGTGTCTGGTTTTACTGGCTTTCGAGAAGGCACCGGTTAGCACCCGGTGTTCCTGCTGGTCGGTGGCAGGGCCTCTCGCCTGGTGTGGGGGATCTGGGTGAGGCGCTGTTGGTGTCTTCCCCACGTCCCCGTGTCTGTCCTGCTTAGAAGAGGATCCTTTTGTATGCATACTTTCCCCCTGCCTTTACTACTGACCTGTAGATAGCTTGTTTCTGAAGGAGGAAACCTTGGGGGAGGAAACTTAATTTCAGGGAGCTTGGACTGTCAAGCTCCCTTGCGTTAGAGGCCAAAGATAACGAAATGTGCAGAAGGAAGGAGAAAACAAAACCAAACATTTATTTCCTCCTCAGCATTGAAAGAGGCGAGCATCTACATGTCATTGTGACGTTTGAAGATACTACTTAGTGTTCGGAAGGTCTGTGCAAATGGTCCAACTGAGAGGCAGTGCCATCTTGGGGACGTCAGCAATTTATTTTAAATGACATGTCTGTCTCCCTAGCTTTTGTCCTCACCGACATAAACATGGAGCTTTTCAGTTGACAGCAATTAACATATAATGTCTTAGGCCAGGAAATAATTACTATAAAATTCGAGAAAAGGCAGTCTAGCAGCTCAGGCCTTTCCAAGGCGGGGCTGCTAGGTTCATATCTTCTTTAGTGTGCATGGGGCCTTGGGAGTTTTGTGGCTTGTTTTGACTGGACCCAAATCTCTTCTCCGGCGGCCCTGTGGCACTGCCCCTCCTCATAAATGCTGCCACTCTCCCATAAGCCCCTTCACCTCATTTGCAGTAGTCTGTTCCCAAGCTATCCGCCATGGATACGTTGGGATGATCTCCCCTGCCTCCAGTCTCTTCCTATCAGCAGTCCCTCTCTTTCTTCAAGGCAGAATTGATACCTTCTTTCTTCCTGCCCTCCCTTCCTTCCACCGGTGTTTATTGAACCTACTGTGTGCCAAGCCTGTTTCAGTCACTGGGTCTAAGTCAGGCCAAAGCTCCATGGTCATTCTAGTAGGGGAGCTGCATAATCGGTATCTCAATAAAGAAATGTCGCGCTGCCATGACAAAATACTGCAAGGGGGTGGCTTGAAAGAACAGGAATTTATTTTCTCACGGTTCTGGAGGCTAAAGTCCAAATCAGACTCTCAGCTGTGTCCACTTCTGTGGACGTCTCTCATGGTTCTGGTAGCTGCTGGCCATCCTTGGTGTGTCTTTGCTTGTGCCGAGTCCTAATGTGGCATCTGTCTTCCCACTGTGTATGTGTGGGTGGGGTGGGTGGTATAGGTCTGTGCTGCTCTTTCTATCAGAAAGGATTGGGTTTAGGACCCACCTTCTGCTTTGACCTAATTAGCATAACAAACAAAAACTCTTGTTTCCAAACACGGTCACATTCACAGGTACAGATCTTTTAGGGGGACCCAGTACACCCCATAACACATGCACATGGGGGGAAGTAACAGTTTATGGGATACAATGGGGGCACAGAGTTCCAACCAAGGCCGACGGCATGCTAAGGAGCTTGGTTTTGATCCTGAGGGCAGCAGGGACCATTGAATGGTTGATGGTTGGATCTGTGTTAATAGATGACCTTATGGGGTGCAGAGTCTGTGTGTGTGTGCATGGGGATGTGGTTTGAAAGGGGTACACTTTTCTTGACAACTTTCCCGTTAACCCAGTAGAAATAGAACTTTCTTCTCAATTCTTATTCACTGAAAGATTATTACAAGCAGCTTATTCTTACTAGGCCCTTAGTGGTGGCTGGATAGGCTCTGTGCTGAGTATTTCACATTTGTTGACTTCTTCAGGATGCCTCCATACAACAACAACAACAACTTCTTTAGGATGCCAGGTGGTGCACATGGTTTATGTGTTGCTGCTATAACTGAAAGATTGAGGGTTTGCATCCACTCAAGGGTGCCTCCGAAGAAAGTCTTGGTGATCTGTTTCCCCAAAACCAGCAGTTGAACATTGTGTAGAGAACAGTATTCTACTGTGACATACATGGGGTTGCCATGGGTGGGAAATGACTTGATGACAACTGGTTTGGCTTCAGTTTTCATCTTTGGTAATCCCAAAGGAAGGAAGGAATCCAAGCCGCACTGAAGGCACTGACAGAAAAGTCCAGGAATTGACGGACTACCGTTTGAGATGTTTCAGCACAAAAATGCCATGCTGGAGGCGCTCATTCATCTATACCAAGAAATTTTGCGAGACAGATACCTGGCCAGCAGACTGGAAGAGATCCAGCTACGTGCCTGTTCCAGACAAAAGTGGTCCAGCAGAATGCGAAAATTAGCCGACCATATCATTAATATCACATGCAAGTAAAATTTTCCTGAAGATAATGCAAAAACAGTTGCAACAGTACATCAACAGGGAACTACCAGAAATTCAAGCCTGATTCAAAAGAGGACGTGGAATGAGAGACGTCATTGTTAATGTCACCTGGATCTTGACTGAAAGCAGAGGACAGCAGAAGGATGGTTATCTGTGGTTTATTGACTATGAAAAGGCATTGGACTGTTGGGATCCTAACAAATGACGGATAACATTGTGAAGAGTGGGAATTCCAGAACACTTCAATTGTGCTCATGCAGAGCCTGTACGTAGACCAGGAGGCAGTTGTTTGAACAGAACAAGAGGCTACTGTGTGGTTGAAAATAAGGAAAGGTGTGCATCAGGGTTGTATCCTTTCGCCATACTTATTCTGTCTGTATGCTGACCAAATAAACGGAGAAGCTGGACTCTATGAAAAAGAAGTGGCATCAGGATTGGCGGAAGACTCATTAACAACTTGCTGCAGTATGCAGACGATACAGCCTTATTGCTGAAAGCAAAGACGGCATTCAGTATGGATTACACCGCAACATAAAAAAAACCAAAAATCCTCGGAACTGGACCAATAAGCAACATCATGACAAATGGAGAAAAGATTGACGTTGTCAAGGATTTCATTTTACTTTGATCCGTAATCAACACCCGTGGAAGCAGCAGTCAGAAAATCAAATGATGTGTTGCATTGGGCAGATTTGCTGTGAGACCTCATGAAAGTATTAAAAAGCAAAGATGTCACATTGAAGACAAAAGTGCCCCTGACCTAACCCATGGTGTTTTCACTTGCATCAAATGCATACAAACGTTGAACAGTGAATCAGGAAGACTGGAGAAGAACGGATGCCTCTGGATCATGGCATTGGTGAAGCATACGGAATGTACCGTGGACTGCCAGGAGGATGGACAATCTGCATTCAAGGAAGTACAGTTAGCATGCTCCTTAGAAGCAGGGGTGGTGAGACTTCATCTCACATACTTTGAGTATGTTGTTCTTAGGAGGGACTGGTCCTTGAGGGAAACCATTATGCTTGTAGAGTGTAGGGTCAGCAATAAGATCCTCAGTGAGATGGTTTTACACAGTGGCTGCCACAATGGGCTCAGCCATAACAGTAATTGTGAGGATGTTGCAGGGCTGAGCAGTGTTTTGTTGCTGTACATAGGGTCACTGTGAGTCAGAACTGAGTTGATAACACCTAACGATAAGAACAACAATGAATCCTGAAACTGTCATTTCTGTTTTACAAAGAGACGGAGGGTTATAGAGATTAGGTGACCTGTCTTGATTTACACAGCCATTCATGGTGGGTCAGGGATCACAGCCCAGACGTTGTAATTCCAGGGGCTGCAGCATGATGCACTGTGCTGTTGTTCATCTTTCCACACACAAGTCTTGTCTCTGCACTCGGGGTGGATGAATGCATTGATTGAGCATCTGCTATGTACTAGGCAGTGAGGTGGATGGCTCCACATACATCATTTGAGTTCTTTCCTTCCATTAGTTTTGTTCAGTGTTGTCACTGTTCAGGAGTTGAGAAAACTGAAGCCAGGAGGTGTGGGTGGTTGTGTTTTTCTGTAGCCTTAGGGTTTCATAAGGCACTCTGGTTGCACAGTGGTTAAAGCTTTCAGCTGCTAACCAACAGATGGGTAGTTCAAACCCACCAGCTGTTGCACAGGAGCAAGATGAGGCAGTTGGCTTCTGTAAAGAATGACAGCCTTGGAAACCCTTTTGGGCAATTCTGCTTTGCTTCCCGGGGCATTATGGGTTGAAATTGACTCCATGACAGTGGATTCAGTTTGGCCTTTGTTTTTGTAGAGATTGACAGCTTGGAAACCCTGTGGGGCAGTTCTGCCCTGTCCTAATTGTAGTCATTGCACTGTAAGTCAGAATTGAATCAGTGGCAGTGAGTCTTTGGAATTCCCATTGGTTTCTCCCTGAAGAGGTGTCATAAGCAGTCTTCTCATCTTCTACATCTTTATCTCCTGCTGCTTCCATGTCAGTTTGTTGTATGGTGGTGGCGTCCGTGAAGCTATGCTACTGGTAATTCAGGTAAATTGTTCAATTTCTTGAACAATTTCTCTCAGAAAGATCAGCACAGGGCCAGTCCCCATGAGGCAGAGGTTAAAGATGTCCCAAATGTCCAAACTACTGTGCCACTCCATCATTTCAGGCATTAACTCCTCCTCCTCCTCCCAGTAATCTCCCCTGTTTCAGGGGTCTGTATTTCACTGTAACGCCTCACAGAACTCACAGACACCCAAGGGATCATCTCACATAGTAATGGTAGAAGCCGGCAGGCTGGCGAGTCCCAGGTCTGTGAGTGGGTCTGGAAGATCTTCCTAATTCTTGGGGTTTGATGAACCTTGATCTGCAGATCAGATGACGGCTGCTGTCCCAAATCCAGGGGTGAGATGAGGATGATCCAAGACACAAAACTGGAGCAAGAGGGGGGCGAACCTTCCCAGGAGATTCGTAGGTCTAGCCTCAAAGAAGCTAAGGGTGGTGATTTGAATTATACCCTCCAGCAAGGCAGGACTCAAGGTACATCCCACCTCTGTCGCTCCAACAGAAATAACCCAAGTGGATGGCTTTAGCAATCAGCAGCTCAAGGCACATCCCACCACGGAGCTAATTGTCAGTCATTATAGGGAACAACTACTACCAGCTGCCCAGCCAAGTTGACACCTGACCTTAACTACCACCCCACCCCAAACAGGCACGGATAATAGGATTTACATCACAGAATGGAGGACAGTGGCTAGAAGGGCCACATCAAGTAATTCACTGCAGTCACCCATGGTGGACAGGTTTCTGCAGTGCTTCAAGGCTGAGTCAGACTAGGAGGAAAAACCTGGTGATCTGCTGCCCAAAAAATTGTTGTTAGGTGCCATTGAGTCAGTTGCAACTCGTAGTGACCCTGTGTCCAACAGGACGAAACAGTGCCCAGTCCTGTGCCGTCCCCACAGTCACTGCTGTGGTTGAGCCCATCCTAGTAGCTGCTGTGTCAGTCCGTCACGTTGAGAGTGTTTCTCTTTTTCTTTGTCCCTCTACTTTGCTGACCGTGATACCTTTCTTCAGGGACTGGTCCCTTCTGATAACATGTCCCAAGTAGATGAGGTAAAGTTTCTCCATTCTTGCTTCTAAGGAACATTCTGGCTATACTTCTTCTAGGACAGATTTTGTTCCTCCTTGTGGCATTCCATGGTATATTCAATATTCTTTGCTAACACTAATATTCAAAGGCATTGATTCTTCTTCAGCCTTCCTTATTCAGCCCAGCTTTTGCATGCATGTGGGATGATTGAAAATACCATGGCTTAAATCAGGTACCAGTGAGTTAGCTGGTGTAAACCCAGTGGGTCTGACAGAATGTTGTCCAGTATAGTACTGGAAGATGAGCCCCCTAGATTGGAAGGTGCTCAAAATACGTAGTGGTCACAATGGTGGGCTCCACTATACCAGTGATAGTGTGGATAGCAGGGGACTGGACAACGCTTTGTTCTGTTGTCCCCGGGCCACCATGAATTGGACCTGACTCAACGAGAACACTTCCCAGGGGATTACCCCAGTTTCTTTGAGAAGGACTCCTGCCGGCAAGCATGTCAGGACTGTCCTTAGAGACGAGTGATTTTGCTGGGCTTCTGGTCACTCCGTGGCCCTTGCTTCCTGGTTTCCTTGGGAGGGGGCTTCTTCATCAGTGGTTTTCTCTCCACGTCACTGCTCATCCCAGCTCGGAGAAGAATCAGACCCGCCAGGCTGTGTCCAACGTGTGCCTCGCAGTATCTGCTTCTCACCATTTTGTTGGGGCGAGGGATGGGTAATGACTCACCAATTCCCTTGAGTCAGTGCTTACTTAGGGCAACCCCATGTGTGTCAGGGCACAGCGGTGTACTGCATAGTGTTTTCAATGGCTGATGTTTCTGAAAGAGGTTGCCAGGCCTCTCTTAGGAGGCACCGCTTGGTGGACTGAGCACCTTAACTGTTGGCACCACCGATGGACTTCTGAAGATAGGGTTATTGTGGTGTGTTGTTGAATTGATTACAACTCATAGTGACCCTATAGGACAGAGTCGAACTGCCCTATAGGGTTTCCAAGGTTGTATTCTTTACAGGAGCAGACTGCCACATCTTTCTCCTGTGGATTTGGATTTGAACACCAACCTTTGAGTTAGCAGGTGGGTGCTTAACCACGGCATAACCAGGGCTCCGTGGGCAGGATTGGGGGTTGGCATTCCCAGAGACTCACTCAGCTTCCAAAGGCCCTGTCTTCACTTTTCCCCCGTGATGACATAACTTATTTATAGACAAAACAGAGTTTATTGCCTTTTATTACAAAAGAAATATATATTTATTACCTCAAATTGAGAATGTTTAACTGAGCAAAAAAGAAAATAAAAGTAGCCTTTAATCTTGCGTGGAAAGGAACACCGCCAGCCTTTTGGAGTGCGTGCTCGCCCAGTCCTCTGTTGCTCATCCGTTCTTAATATCCTCTCCTCCCCTCGCCCCACCCCACGTGAAATCCTCCTGTAAATGCTGCGTTGTGGTAGCTTGTGTCCCTGTCAAACCCCGGCAGGTGCACCTTGCCACTCTCTTCCATCCATGGCTTCAGACTTCTTGCAGCAGCACCTGAATTCTTTGCATGAGCCCAGTGTCAGTGGAAACCACGTTCATAAGACAGGTAAAGATCAGAGCGTTTTTGATGGAAGCCAACGTAGATGAAACAGAACTCTGCTTAGTTGCTTTGCTCTTCTGCTCCAGTTGGCCTCCAAGTCACCCCTGTGGATCTGGTAGGTCTTCAAGGGGTGCTCCTTGCAAAAACTTTCTCATCAGGCACTACTTTCAATGGTTGCATAGTATTTTCATTGCAAGGATGTACATCATGCATTTATCCGGGTTCCCTGGTGTTCAGCCTTTAGGTTGCTTTCATTTTTGACCATTGTAGACAAGATTCCAGTGGACATCCTCATACCTCCAGTGTTTTGTGCACCCATGCTCATGTCCCTTGGATAAAGTCTTAGAAGTGACAGTACCTTCTGATTTCTGGCTGGTGGTGATTGCCTTTGGAAGCCCGGGTCTTTGTTAATAAGCCACGAGGAACTTTGAGCCTAGTGGATTTGGGTTCAGAGTGTGTGAGCTGGACACATTATGCCTTCCTGACTCACGGCCCAGGGTTGGCTGCTGACTGATGCTCCCTTGTCAGGCCAGCCACAGACTGTGTCCGGGGTCTGGGTGGTCTTCTGTTTGCAGGTGACTTTGTCGGTTTCCAGAGCCCCTTCACCTATTGCCTCAAGGTCACTTTGTGAGCTAAGTTGGGAACTGAGAATACATACTGAAAAAACGTTGAAGCATACTGAGGTTCTGAGAGGTCATGTGACTTTGCTAAGTATGCATGTAGTAAATGGCACTGCTCTGTATTAGTCAGCAATTCCTGCAATAATGCTACCTGACAAGTATCCCACCAATCTTAGTGCTTCTTATCAGTCAACAATTATGGATTGGGTCTGAGGGTTGACTGTGGTTTGGTTGATCTCATTTGGGCCAGTGTGGCTGGGTATAGTGGGCAAGGGGGATAGTGACACCAGACAATGTCAGAGAGGAGACACTGGGCAAGATCTTAAAGGTCATGGTAAGGAGTTTGAAGCATAGCCGGGTGGGGCTGATGGTTAATGCACTTGGTTGCTGATGGAAAGGCTGGTGGTTCAAGTCCACCTGGTGGTGGTTCAGAAGAATGGCCTGGCTGTCTCCTTCTGAAAAGTCAGCTGTCGCAAACCTTGTGGGGCACAGTTGTACTCTGACGCGCATAGGCGTGCCGTGAGTTGGAATAGGCTTGGGCTGGTGGTGGTGGTGGTGGGTGAGTCCTGGAGAGCGCTGCCATTTACTGGGTCCATAGTCTTGGGAAAGTCACTTAACCTCTTTGAACCTCACTTGAAATCACCATTAGAACTGGAGCAACCTTTCCTCATCATCCCATTCTGCATCTGTGTGTCGAAAAGGAACCCGAGGCCCTGGGAGGTGAACTGACCTGCGCTGGATAATGCGACAAAGTCAGGGCAGAACCAGCTAGACTTGAGACTCCTAAGGTTCAATTCCCAGGGCTCTTTGTGCCAGACCACCTGCTGCACTCAACCTTTAAGCCAACAGCGTAAATAGGTGTTTGAAGAAAGAAAATAATGGTATTTATTTTGAATTAAAATGCTTTTTTGATTAAAACCCAGCCATATAAATACAGTTTACATTTAAACTTAAATGTAAAAGTGCAAAGGTTTCCTTCAGGACTAGGAATTATGGTGTCTAATTATATAGTATTCAGGACTACATATTTATGGAACCTTTGAAGAAGTGCTTTATAAATAGGTCATAACAACCCTCACACTCTCTATGTGTTCATCTGCCTGGTGTGCTCATCTGGCATTTGGCCTTGATCTTGTATAGCCTTGAACTCCAGTTACATTTTCTTGTGTAAATGCATTATCTCTAGCTAGATGGCAAGCAGGAGTGTGCATTTTTCCTCTTTCCCTATTTATCATTCCTTTTCCTCTATCACAGTGTCTGTCTAGCACAGTGCTAGGCATAGGGAGTTTTTTCTTTTTCTTTTTCTTAACATATTTTTCATTCATCTTTCTTCCATGGGCTGGCAGGTTGGTTTGAACCACTGACCTTTTGGTTAGTAGCCAAATGCCTCAACCACTACACCACCAGAGCTCCAACGTCCATGATACTCTGTGAAATATGATGTTACATGATTTGGATGTCGTGGCAACATGTATTATATGTGGGAGGTGCACAGGGTGGGCCTGGGACCCACTCTGAGACAGCACCAAGGGACTGTGCAAAAACTCTAGTTCCATTGCCCCCAGTCCTCTGTGGTTGCTGCTCGGTCTCTGGGAGCTATGCCAGCCCCATATGGCACGCACTTGCAGTCCTTTTTAGCACACATATTTAGCACACACACTTATCTGTGTATCCAATCGGCATTGTTGCCGAGTGAGACAGAATCTTAGTTAAGTTGTGAGGAGCTCTGGTAGCATAGTGCCTAAGTCACTTGACTGCTAACCAGGGCTGGTGGTTCAAACCCACCAGCCCTGCTCGGAAGGAAGGTTGGGCAATCCTACTTCCATAGTGATACTGCCTTGGAAACCCAAGGAGGGGTTGCTATGAGTTGGGTCTGACTCTACGGCACATAACAACAACAACAACAACGGCTAAGGGAAGGGAGCTCTGGTAGCGTAGTGCCTAAGGCACTTGACTGAGTTCAAACTCACCAGCCACTCCTCGGAAGGAAAGTTGGGCAATCTACTTCCGTAATGATACTGCCTCGGAAACCCAAGGAGGGGTTGCTATGAGTTGGGTCCGACTTGACGGCACATAACAACAACAACAACAACAATGGCTAAGAGAGCTCTGGTGGCGTAGTGCCTAAGGCATTTGACTGCTAACCAGATGGCTGGTGGTTCAGACTCACCAGCCAGTCCTTGGAAGGAAGACTGGGAATCTGCTTCCATAGAGATACTGCCTCAGAAATCCAAAGCAGGGTTGCTATGAGTCAGAACTGACTCGATGGCAGTGAGTTTGGTTTTTGGTTTTTGGCTTAATGACTAATGATTGCAGCCATCTCTTTGGGTCTTTGTAGCTAACAAATGTCTTCTTTGGTGAGGTATCAGTTTGTGTCCTTTGCCCGTTTTCAAGTTGGATTGTTTGTCTTTTTGTTGTTTAGGTATTGATGTTTTCTAGACATTTTAGAGATTAGACCCTTACTGAATATGTCATGGTCAAATTTCTTTTCCTAGAGTACAGGTTCTCTCTTAACTCTTTGGGTGAAGTCTTTTGATGAGCATAAGTGTTTAATGTTTAAGGGATTCCAGTTATCTAGTTTATTTTCTGCTGTTGGTGTGTTTTTAAGGAGCTCTGGTGGTGCAGTGGTTAAGACATTTGGCTGCTAACCAGAAAGTTGGTGGTTCAAACTCATGGAAGAAAGATGAGAGTCTGTTTCCATAAAAATTTACAGCCTTGGAAACCCTATGGAGGTTGCTATGAGTCATAGTCTACTTGATGGCAGTGAGTTTGGTTTTGGTTGGTTTGTGTGTGTTGAGCTATTTTTAGTATTGTATTTAGGCTGTGTTTTAGGGCCCCTAGTGTTGTCCCTAATTTGTCTTCTATAATCTTTTTAGTTTTAGATTTTACACATAGACCTTTGATCCATTTTGCATTAGTTTTTATGTATGGTGTGAGGTGTGGATCTTGTTTCATTTTTCTGCAAATGGATATATATCCAGTCTTGCCAGCACCAGTTGCTAAAGAGATTTTCTCTTCCCCATTTCATGAATTCTGACCTGTGTGGAAGATTGCCTGACCATAGGTGGATACATTTACTTTTGAGGTGTCAATTCTGTTTGTCTCATTGTACCAGTACCCCGTCTGTTTTTTTTTTTTTAATTGTTGTTTGGATGAAAGTTTACCAAGCAAATTCTCTTTCTATACAGCAGCTCACATACACTTTGTCTCATAACAATGACTACAATTTACCACAATGCAACAGCTCCCCTCCCACTTCCTCCCCATAGTTACCTCTTCCCTGTGTCCATCCCTCCATGCCCTCCTGCCCCCTGAGCTGTCTCCCTGTGCATAAACAGCCCTTCTTTCTCCTGTGATTGTTCTCTCCAAGGAGTGTATCTACCTCAGGTAAATGTTTATCTCGTATGCCTGTCTTGTTTGGCTGGAAGCCACGGGTGTGGGTTCAATTCCAGACCTAAAGGGCAGCTAGGGGCCATAATCTCAGTGGTTCCACCAGGCTCTGTCAGACCAGCAAACCTGGTCCCCCCCTTTTTTTTTCTCTAAATGATTTTGAGTTTTGTTCCACATTGTTCTCCCTCTCTATCCAGGATCTCCTACATAGATCCCACTCCGAGTAGTTGACAGTGGTAGCTGGGCACCCTCTAGTTCTTCTGGTCTCATAGTCATGTAGGCTGAGGATCTCATGGTGTACCAGTTGCTAGGACTAATTGTTTCCATGAATCTTTGGTTTTCTTCATTCTTCTTTGCTCTGGATGAGAAGAGACCCATCTAGATGGCTGGTTGCAAGCTTTAAAGATCCTAGTTGCTACTTGCCAAAGTAGGAGGTGGAATAATGTTTTGTGTAGTATGTTATGCCAGTTGAGCTTGATGTCCCCTGTGATAATGGTCCCGAGCTCGCAGGTTCAACTACTCAGTCCCTCTGGGTAGTTGGCTGTGACTAAGAAGTGACTACAACCTTGCCCCTTCTCAGCTCTACTATACACCTGGGAATTCTTACAGAACATACAATACATTTGTAGAACCATTGCCTGCCAACCCAAACATGGTTTTGGGTACAGTCCCCTTGCATAGACGTACCTAATAGTTCAGCCTGTCCGCCCATGTTTGCCTTCACTGACACTGCCTTCACTGCCCACATACCCATGTTTGCCTTCACTGACAACGCAATACTGTATGGGCAAAAGAGTAGCTGTCTGTTTTGACGACTGTGGCTGTGTAGCAGGTTCTTTGATGGAGAAGTGTGAGGTCTCCTACCTGTTCCTCCTCTTTAATAATATTCAGCTTATCCAGCCTCTTTCCTTTCTATGTAAAGTTGGTGATAAATTTGTCCATCTTGTTGAAAAATACTGTTGGAATTTGGATCAAGATTGCGTTATATCTGTAGATCGCTTTGGTAGTGTTGACATTTTCACAATGGTAAGTCTTCGGTGTACGCGACACCATCAGTAGGGAGTGTTGTTGTTGTTGTTATGTGCCGTCAAGTCGGACCCGACTCATAGCGACCCCTCCTTGAGTTTCTGAGGTGGTATCACTACAGAGTAGATTGCCCAGCCTTCCTTCTGGGGAGTGGCTGGTGGGTTTGAACCGCCAGCCTTCTGGTTAGCAGTCAAGTGCCTTAGGCGCTACGTTACCAGAACCCCTTCCAGTAGGGAGTGGGTAAGTTAAATTCTGGCGATTTCTGCCAGTGGTTTACTCTGGAGATTTAGAATCCGAAAGGAAATATCCCAGAATATTATGACAAAAAAGTGCAAAAGGTGAGATGCACTACATTGTAGGATGTTGTTGTTGTTGTTGTTAGTTGCCATCGACTCAGACCCGACTCAAAGCGACCCCTCCTTGGGCTTCCAAGGCAGTATCACTACAGAAGTAGATTGCTCAACCTTCCTTCTGAGGAGTGGCTGGTAGGTTTGAACTACCAGCCTTCTGGTTAGCAGTCAAGTTGTAGGATAGAGGGGAGGAATAAGGCTATAAATTCACATTTGCTTGCTCTTGCATAAAGAAGCATTACACTGACAGCTTAAAGAAGAAGGTTAAAGGAAATTGGGTGTTTATTGTGTGCGTGGAGGGGCTGAGATGTGTGGGCCTCTGGGTGATGCAGATGATTCATGTGCCGCTGCCTGAAAGGGTGGTGATGGAGTCTACCTAGAGGCACCTTGGCAGAAAGGCCTGGCAATCCATTTCCAAAAGAAAACAGCCATTGAAAACCTTATGAAGCACAGCACTCAAGGAGTCCCCATGAGTCAGAACTGACTCCATGCAAGCTCTTTTTTTGATTTTGAACCACATATATGGATTATTATCCTCAAACTGAACAACAATGAAATGAGCTGTGTTCTCACAGCACTGGTTGCAAGTGTGGAAGTGGGGCAGGGGAATGGCCTGGGCTGTCGATTATTGGCAGGTGTACTGTGTTACATAGCGCCCTCCCCAAAGTTATCTTCATGTGGAACCTCAGAACGTGACCTTACTTAGAAATAGGGATTTCTGCAGGTTCTTTACAATGAGGTCAGACTGGGCTAGTGTATGGCTCTGAATCCAATGGCTGGTGTCTTTCCAAGAAAAGAGGAAGAGACACAGAGACACACAGGGGAGATGGCCATGTGGCAGCGGGGACAGAGATTGGAGTATTCAGTGGCAAGCCTGCAAGCCAAGGACTCCTGGCTGCCTCCAGAAGCTGGGGAGAAGCAAGGAAGCCGTCTTCCCTAGAGCTTTGGGAAGGAGGGTGGCCCTGCCAGCACCTTGATTTTGGACTTCTTAGCTTCCGGAACTGTCAGGGAATAAACTACTGTTGTTTCAAACCACTCAGCTTGTGTAATTTGTTATAGCAACCCTTGGAAAGGAGTACAGTGGGACTTTGTTCTTCCAGGACTTTCATAATCTGATTATCAGTGGTTTAAATCATTTATTGATTTCATACTTCTTACTCTACCAAGACCATAGTCTTAGCAGCAGTAATTCATCAACATCTTACCTTTAATGACAGTGCAAGAGTTGGCCTAGTTGGAAGGCAAAATTATCTCACCTTTACTGAGCATTTACTGTATGCTGGACATGGAATTGTCTCATTCAATGCTCCGAACAACCTCATACCACCATTTTTTGGACAAGGAAACAGACACAGAGAGGTTAGATATCTTTTACAAGGTTCCATGGCTATTCTGTGGAGGGCAAGACTGTTCATTTACAAATGTGATGTTATTTGCTGAGCACTGAAGTCCTGGGATGGTGTTGACAGTTCATGTGCACAGCTGCTAACTGAAAGATGGGAACTTCAGGTCTCCCCAGAGTGCCTAGGAAGAAAGGCCTGGAGGTGAACTTCTGAAAAGTTAGCCACTGAAAACCCTGCAGAGCACGGTTCTACTCTGACACACGTAGGGTTGCAATGAATCTGAATCAATTGGACAACAACCGTTCTTTTTCCTGAAGGCCACCCACGTAAGGTGGTGGGAGTACGCTGGTGGAGAAGAGTTTTTGCTGTCACAGAGTGCACCATCTATAGGCCAGACAGACATTTCCTCCAGTATGCAGTGTGACAAGAACTTTGATGTAAGATACATGCAAGACTGTAGTGTGGTACAAAGAAATGGTCAAGGGAGTCAGGAAGCCTTCCTGGAAGAAGAGGAGATGCTTTAGCAGGGTTTTGTGGTATGAATAGGAGTTGGAATAGTAGGTGAAGAGTGATAAGCATTTAAAGGGGAGGGCATTGCAGAAACAGCATATACAAAGGCATAGAGACAGGAAGCAGTGGGTCTAAATGATGGTGGAAATGTACATGGACTGGAATGGCTGGTGTGGAGGAGGAGTTTGGGATGGGGCTGGAGATGTGGGCGGGGATTTAAACGTGCACTTGGGCTTTATTCCAGCGTTTGCAGTCCAGTCATTTCTTTCTTCTTTGAGCACTGTGCTTGCTCTTTTAATTTTGTTTGTTTTGTTGTTGGAGGTGTTGAGCATATGCAAAACATACACCGATTCAACAGTTTCTCCACGTACAATTTAGTGACATTGATTACATTCTTTGAGTTGGGTAACCATTTCTGCCCTCTTTTTCTGAGAACATAAACTCAAGAACATAAACTTGCTTTTGTCAATTTGATCCCATGTCAAGAAAAAAAAAAAAAAAAACCTAAACTCATTGCTATTGAGTTGGATCCGATTCACAGAGACCCCTCTTTGGATTTCTGAGGCAGTATCACAACGGAAGTAGATTGCTCAGTCTTCCTTCCGAGAAGAGGCTGGTGGGCTTGAACTGTCAGCCTTGTGGTAGATCTTAAAAGAGCACAGTGCTCAAGGCAGACCGTTTTTAGTAGTTAAACTATTGTTTGATGTTAGTAGGACTTTAGAGGATATTTTTAGTTTAAAGTTTATGATTATCTCAGGAAAATAGTTTCAGGGATTCATCCAGCCTTCATGGATCCAGGAAGTCTAGGACTCTAGTCCATGAGAATTTAAAAATTCTGTTCTGCATTTTTGCTCTTTTGATCAGGACTCTTTTGTGAAATCTTTGATCAAAATGGTTAGTAATCCCACCTATTTCTGATACGTGCCTTTCCCCACCATGTGTATGTTCTTCCTTTTATAAGATGTCTGTGCTCAACTCCCACAATTCATCCTTACTTCACTAAGCAGTTACTGTGTGTCAGACTCTGAGTGGGGGACTCAATGGTAAGTAAACAAATGAGTAATAAAGATACTGGTCTCTCAAGTGAATCAGGCATGAACATGAACAGTTTCTGTTTGATAAGTGGTCAGATGTAGGGAAGCCCAGAGAAGGTCCATTGCTAGGGACAGGAAGTAGTCAGGATGAAGGCAGACCAAATGTGGGTCCCTGGCCAGTGTGAGATCAGGCCAAACTAGTTTACACACCAAGTGAGGAAGAGGAGAGAAAATTACTCATTGCAAAGTGGCAGTGCAAGGAGACAGGGGCCAGTACCCAAATCTGACTCCCTGAATGGAGATTGGGATATAGTTTTTGTAAACTATATCATAAAAATTTCAGGAACTTGGGCATGAATTAACTTGGGATTGGCTAAGGCTTCCTTCACCTTGGTTTAAAGGCACAGTCCATTTTTAATGCAGTGCACTTGTGCATCGGATGAGTCACATCGACTTCCTGCCATCAGCTGATCGGGACTTGGGCAGAGGGGAGAATGTCCGTTTGCCTCACTGTGCATGTCCGCAAGCCAAAGTTGATTTCTAAGTTGTTTCCTGGAAAACAACTTTAAGGAAGCACGTTAACATACCTGTTCACCTGTTTCTAGCCAGGGTGGGGGATAACATGGAGAGGATGTGTGAATTGAGCTTCATTTCAGCTCAGCTCTTAAAGAACTGAATTATCATGTTTACTTCTCTGTCTCCAACCAAGGTGACAGATGGGATGCTGACTGAGCTTTGATTCATGAGTTACCATGTTTACTTATCTACCTTCCACTAGGGTAACAGACAGGATCCAGACTGAACTTTGATCCTCCTTGGCTTCAAGGGGGAGCTTCTTGGAAGAGGTGTCCTTTGGACTAAGTTTTGGTGGGTGAGGAGGAGTTGGTCAGGGGAAGAGATGGTGATGGCATTGGTCGGGGAGGACAGCAGCAGTATAACCCCAGAGTGTTGATGCAGTGAATTATGTAGTGGGACCAGCGGAGTGGCCCGAATAAGACTTAAAGAGATAAGCAGAGGCTCTGGGGCACCAAGCCCTGCAGGCGGAATAGGGAGATTTTTAGGGGAGCAGAGAGATGGAAGAATGAGAAAGGAGGAGGAGAATGGTGACATCATCATATTCCAAAATGCCGTGGCATCAGAGCCCATCCTCAGGCCAAGTTGTTGTTGCGTGCTGTCGTGTGGCTTGTGATTCACAGTGACCCCACGTATGATAGAACCAAACAGTGCTTGGTCCTGTGTCATCTCCCAGCCATTGTATGTTTGGGCCCACTGTCAAAACCACTGTGTCCGTCCATCTCCTTGTGGTCTTCCTCTTTCTCACTGACTGCACCAAGCATCATGTCCTTCTCCAGGGACTGGTCCTTCCTGACAACATGTCCGAAGTATGTGAGAACAAGTCTTGCCATCCTCGCTTCTAAGGAGCATCCTGGCTGTACTTCTTCCAAGACAGATCTGTCTGTTCTTCTGGCAGTCAGTATCTTTGCTGGCACAACACCGTAATTCAAATGTGTCTGTTCTTCTCTGGTCTTCTTTATACCTTGTCCAGCTTTCACATGCATGTGAGGCTGCTGAAAGTACCATGGCTTGGGTCAGGCGCACCTTAGTCCTCAAGAGAACTTTTTTTTTTGCTCAAGAGAAACCTGTAAACCAGCCAGACAGCACAGCGGGCATGTCATACTAGAACATTCTCTCCTCCCAGCCCTCTCCTGTGAACAGTGAGCTCCTCACAAGTCAGGCTTCGGCCAAGCCCTGCTGCTGGGTGGCTGTCAGGTGTGATCATACCTATTCTCTGGAACTGGCCTCTCTCTGCCGGGGAGTTAGGTCTTCCTGCCCAGTTTAGTGAGAAAACCTGGGCCCAGAACCTCAGGCCTGGTAAAAGCAATTAAAATGGGATCAGTGGTCCCTGTGGTGACATCCATATTCGAGCTCCCAACAGGGAGGCCTCTGCCCATGGCTGACCTTGCTCGCTAATGACTGGTGCCCTGCCTGCCTGGCCCACACAGGCCTGGCTCCTTCTAGCCAGACAGGGACAAAGCACCATCCATTGCCTGGCCATTAGGAGCAATGCTGTTGTCATTTCCTACACATGTTCTCACATCCTCATCACAATAGCCATCCATAGGGCAGGAAGAGGAGACTGAGGTTCACAGTGGTTCCAGCACTTGCTCATGGACAGTAGGAGCCAGTTAGGGTGTGAGCTGCGGTCTTTGGGCTGCGGTTGGTTTTGGGTTTTCAGACTCTATCCCTCTGACCTTTGTCACCATTATCTCTCAGTTCCCCAGTTGTGAGACTGATGCTACCATGTTCACTTGCATCCAGCCCCCTTCCTAAGAGCACCCACTGTCTGTTTAGAGAATTATGTCCGCTCACTGGATATGTCACAGTTGGACTGTTAATTACAGGCTGCTCCTATCCTGACCACACTGAGCCAATCAGCAGTCTTCTCCCAGGGCCTGGCCTCATCCGTGGACCCGTCCAGTCAGAGCACACTCCTCCCATGCACTTAGGGGTGCTCAGGGGAGACTGGCATGAGTGTGGTTCCTGCAGCCAGATCCGATCCTCCTTTCAAGCCCAATTTTCCTGTTTGTCCCATGAGCTACCTGGGCCCGCCCAGTCACATCTCTTCTGCTTGTATTCGCTGGAGTCCTTTCTGTTGCTTGTAACCACGGGTGCCCAAGGACAGCAGCAGGCTGGGTCTGATCACGTCAGGGGCCATTTTAAACACTGCTGAACATCTCTTGTGAGAGCATGTGTGTATATTGTGAAAAGACCAGTGGGGAAGGTGAGAAGCATGGAGTGTCTCAGTGGGGCATGGGATTGAAGATGCAGACAGATACAAGAGCAGGGTGGTGATCTTAACTCATTCCAACGTGTTGGGAGCCCGGTGGTGGTTGTGTGCCACTGAGTCGATTCCAACCCACCATGACCCTTTATGATGGTGTAGAATTGCCCCATAGAGCTTCCTAGGCTGTAACCTTTAAGGGAGCAGATCACCAGATCTTTTCTTCCATGGAGTGGCTGGTGGGTTCGAACTGCCGACCTTTTAATTAGCAGCTGAGTGCTTAACCACTGTGCCGCCAGGGCTCCTTGGTGAGCTTGGAGCTGGGTGTTAAGGGGATATGAGACAGAGCCTTGGCCTTCAGGGCCTCCCACTGTAGCAGGAGGGATGCGACAGGGGCATAACTTTCAAGGGTCAGATGGAAAGGAATAGGGCGTGTGAGAGAAAAGATGAGAAGATTGAGGGGTAGAGATTCAGAGGAGAAAGGGGTCATTCGAGGTTTGGGATAATTAATAATAACAATAGCAAGGCCTGGATAATAATAATGTTGTTATCTGCTGCTGAGTTGGCTCTGACGTGTGGCAGCCCCACGTACAGCAGAACGAAGTGCCACCCAGTCCTGCCTCACCTTCACTGTCACTGGTTTGCTGAGTCCACTCTTGCAGTCACTGTGCATTTTGAGTGTCTTCCAACCCAGGAGGCGCCTCTTCCAGCGCCATGTTGTTGTCACTAGGTGTTGGCGAATCATCTCTGACTCACAGCGACCCTTCGTACAACAGCACGAAACACTGCCCGGTCCTGCGCCAGCCTCACACCCCTTACCTGAGCCCCTCATTGCAGCCACTGTACCATGGACTTGTTTTAATTGTCTTCAGCTTCAACTTGAACTTGCATATGAGCACCATATTAGATCATATTATTGTGACCATAGGATTTTCTTTGGCTGATTTTCAGAAGTTGATATCCAGACCTTCTTTCCTGGTCTGTCTTAGTCTGGAGGCTCTGCCGATAAGCCTGTCTACCCTGAGTGACTCCTGGTATTTTAAATACAGGTGGCATAGCTCCCAGCATCACAGAAAATACAAGCCACAACCGTAGGGCAATCTGAAAGACAAGTGGTGACAATTAATAGGTAGCATTAATTGAAGTCTTGTTGTTATGTGCCGTCGAGTCGGACCCGACTCTTAACGACCCCTCCTTGGGTGTCTGAGGCATTATCACTACGAAAGTAGATTGCCCCATCTTCCTTCTGAGGAGTGGCTGGTGGGTTTGAACCGCCAGCCTTCTGATTAGCAGTCAAGTGCCTAATGTACTACATTATCAGAGCTTCCGATTGAAGCCTTACTATGTGCCAAGTGCTGTTTTAAATGCATATGTCACTTAATCAGGAGCTCTGGTAGCATAGTACCTAAGGTACTCGACTGCTAACCAGAAGGCTGGCGGTTCAAACCCACCAGCCACTCTTCAGAAGGAAGGTTGGGCAATCTCCTTCCATAGTGATGCTGCCTCAAAACCCAAGGAGGGGTCACTATGAATTGGATCTGACTTGACGGCACATAACAACAACATGTCACTTAATCTTAGTAAACCTAGGAGATAGCTGCCCCTCACTTATCGACTCTCATTATCCAACATTTTCCATTTATAACACTAGTAAAAAATCTACTATCCGACTGTTTTGCCCATTGATGACATCCCTTTGGCAGTAACGAATGGTGAATTGCAAGGCGAGAGTGATGCTGGCTGAGATGGTTAAGGTTGTGTGTCAAGTTGGCTGGGCCATGATTCTCATTGGTTTGGCAGTTAGGATGTAATTTGGCAGTTATGTAATGACGTAGGCATCCTCCATTTTCATATCATGCCGAGTTTTGCATAACATCCGGGTCTTGGGAACCTAACCATATCACTAAGTGAAGAGTGGGGGTGTATACTTTTTCCCATTTTGCAGATGGGAAGACTAAGGCACAAATTTGTGTAACTGGCTCAGGGTTATAGGATTAGGAAGTGGTAGAGCTGGGATGTAAATTCTCCCTTTGTGCAACCCACATCCCATGGTTTCAACAGATAAGCATAGTGGTGGAGGCTTTTGAGTCAAGTTGTGAAAAACAGGCTGAGAAAATTTAGCCCAGAGTGAGATTACGCTCACCTCAGGCAAAAGGCATT
>NW_006921648.1:12885221-12886901 GCF_000298275.1 Orycteropus afer afer
TACTGCTTTTGTCTTGGGAGTTCAGACTTTAGGAAATTTAAAGGACAATGGGTTTCTACTGTAGCCCTGTTAAAAGTCTGATGTTGTGACTCAGTTAAGGGTAATTTTTTTTTTTTTTAATTTGCCATTTGATGAAAATTTACAGAGCAAATTCACTTTCCATATAGCAGTTCACATACACTTTGTCTCATCACAGTGACCACAGTCCACCACAATGCAACAGCTCCCCTCCCACTTCCTCCCAATAGTCACATCTTCCCTGTGTCCATCCCTCCATGCGCTCCCGCCCCCTGAACTGTCTCCCTGTGCGTACACAGCCCTTCTTTCTATTGTTCTCTCCAAGGAGTGTATCTTAAGGGTAATTTTTTAAAGGCACACAGTCTGATCTGAGATGGAAAAGCTTTTTGTGAGGTACAGAGGAGCAGCAGAATTCAAGAACATGACGGAGAATGGAGGCAGTCTTTAGCTGTGTAACTTCAAAAAAGTTGCTTCAGTCCTCAGAGCCTCTTGTCCATCCCTTTGCAGTAAACACAAGAAGTCATATCCCCTTGTTGTTGTTGCTGTTAGGTGTACAGACTCAGTTCTGACTCATAGCGAGCCCTGTACAACAGAATGAAACACTGCCCAGTCTGGATTCACCCTTACAATTGTTGCTGTGTTTGAGCCCATCACTGCTGCTACTGTGTCAGTCCATCTCATTGAGGGTCTTCCTCTTTTTCACTGACCCTCTACTTTACCAAGCATGATGTCCGTGGCAGTTAAGGTTGTTGTCATGTTGTTGCTCTCCATGGTGAGACTGGCAATCAGTTCCATGATGGAATCTACTGGAGCATCTGTGTAGCTTCTTTAGGGATGTAGTCTGCTTCCAGTAAATAAGCAGCAACTTTGAGGAAGGTCTTCAGCTTTTTGGCACGCTTGAACTCTGAAGGTAGCCAAGTCTTTGATCAGCAGCCTGCCATGCCTTGCCAATCTTGGGATTTCTTCTGGACTTGAATTAGTGGCCTACCATAGTGTTTGGTGATATCGGGACTGTGGCTTTTCACTTGTTGACCTTGGTTTTGTCAGTCTCAGCAGCCAGCAGCTGTCTGAGTGAAGAAAAGCCTCTAGCTTCAGTGGGCTGGAAGCAGGAGGCAGAGCTGAAGCCCAAGGTCGAGGGGCTTTCACCCAACCCCTAGAGCCTGGTACTTTGAACTTGGACTTCTAGCCTCCCAAAATTGTAAGAACAAACTCCTGTTTGTTGAAGCCATCTGATTTATGGACTTTTCCTGTCAGAGCGGCACTAGCCAAAGCAAGCCATTCTCCAGGGACTGGTCCCTCCTGATAAAATGTCCAAAGTACATGAGGTGAAGTCTCACCAGCTCAAACACAGCAACAATTGTAAGGGTGAAGCCAGACCGGGCAGTGTTTCATTCTGTTGTACAGGGCTCGCTATGAGTCAGAACTGAGTCTGTACACCTAACAGCAGCAACAACAAGGGGATATGACTTCTTGTGTTTACTGCAAAGGGATCGTTGACTTCTTGGGGTTGTCAAATGGCTCAACTGAGAAAAGGTATCTGTGAGAATTCTACACAAACGAGCAACTTTCAATAGTGATCATGTGTTCTTAGGGGGTCTTGATAGTGGTGACTTCTTGTAGGCTGTTCATTGGCCCATTCACTCATTCATCTGTCTCTTTTAA
>NW_006921648.1:12887305-12889070 GCF_000298275.1 Orycteropus afer afer
TTTGAAACACCAGTGGCATTGCTTTCAGCATCACAGCAGTGTGTAGGACACCACAGTCCAACAGGCGGACGTACAGGTGGTGGTGGCGCTTAAGAGACACCTGCTGTTTCAGTGAGGGACGTACAGGGACTGAGAGTGTGGGCTCCACAGCTTATCTCTCTGCCACTATTTAGAAGCTGTACGGCCTTGGGCACATTCCTTGCTTCCTCAAGCCTCGGTTTCCTCAACTGTGAAATGGTACCTGCCGCCTAGAGTTGTGAAGATAAAATGAGATGATATCTGGGAAGGACTTCGCACAGAGCTCAGAACACAGCCATCGCTCAGTCAGCAGTAACAGTTAATAAATAAGCAAAGACAAAAAGTTAGTTTCTATTGGAAAAACAGGAATGGAGGGGATGGCTCCTTTGGGAACTGACAGTGGGAAAGTTGTTCCTTCCAGCCATACACCCAGCTGCTTCTCACCTGGGTCTTAGAACCCTGGCCCTGCTGGCATCGTGGGCTGGACGACTCTGTCGTGGGGACATGCTCTGTGTTGCCTCTGTCTCCTGGATACCGTAGCATTCTCCACGTTGTGAAAACCAACGTTGTCTCCAGCCACTGAAAAATGTCTGCTGGCGGGGCACAATCCTTGTGGGTTGAGCACCACTGGTCTAGACTAGTTATTCCAGTACAGCCTGGACATGCCTTTCGCTGTGTTTTCTTTTTCATAAACCAAAACCCAAACCCACTGCCATCAACTCGGTTCTGACTCATAGAGACCCCGTAGGACAGAGCAGAACTGTCCCTTCGGGTTTCCAAGGCTGTAAATCTTTATGGAAGTAGACTGACTGGCTTATTGTTCTCCCACAAAGTGGCTGGTGGGTTTGACCTTTTGGTTAGCAGCCGAGTGCTTTACCACTGCACCACCAGAGCTCATTTTTATTCCCCCAATTTTATTTTTTTTGAGAATGCACACAGGCTTTTGCTTTCTTTTCTTTTTTCATAGTTACTTTTAAAAAAAAAAAAATTGTTGAGAATATACACAGTAAAACATATGCAATTCAGTGAGTTATACAATCATTCTCACCTTCCTTTTCTGAGTTGTTCCTCCCCCATTCACATAAACTCACTGTCCCCTAAGGTTCCCGTCTAACCTTTTGAGTAGCTGTTGTTACTTTGATTCCATAGGAACCACACTCACTGCCCTCAAGTCAGATCCGACTCATAACGACCCCTCCTTGGGTTTCCGAGGCCGTATCTCTACAGAAGTAGATTGCCCAGTCTTCCTTCTGAGGAGTGGGTGGTGGGTTTGAACCACCAGCCTTCTGGTTAGCAGTCAAATGCTGTAGGCACTATGCCACCAGAGCTCTTATAAGAGCACAATGCTTAAAGGAGACACTCTTTACTAGAGAAGCTAAACTACTGTTTGGTTTTAACAAGACGTCAGGGGATATTTTTGGCTTAAGATTTAAAGATCTCAGGGCAGTAGTCTAGTTTCTTAAATCTGTGCTTTTGCCCACCTAGGGCCTTCGAAGGTTGCTGGGTGGTGCAGAAAGTTAAGTGCTTGGCTGCTAACTGAATGGTTGGCGGGTCACACCCATCCAGAGACCTGGTGATATACTTCTGAAAAGTCAGTCCTTAAAAAGCCAGCGAAGCGCAGTGGCCTTCTGCAACATGGGAGGTCACCATGGGTCAGAATCTATTGACGGCCGTTATAATAATGATTATGTATATTTTTAGTTTGGGTGGCCTTCCACTTCCCAAACTCCTGTGTCTAGACTTTACC
>NW_006921648.1:12890835-12912187 GCF_000298275.1 Orycteropus afer afer
CTTAGTGATACTGCCTCGGCAACCCAAGGAGGGGGTTGCTATGAGTCGGGTACGACTTGACAGCACATAACGACAACAACAACAAAGAAACCCTTGGTCATGGTCATGCAAAGAGCAGTTTTACTGCAGTGTTCCTGGTGATAGGGAAAAAACTGGAAGTAGCCTGTATTTGTGGTTCCCAAATTTGTCTGCGTGTTAGAATCACTTGGAGATCTTTTTGATGTTTCCAAAGCCTACACTGCAGCTTATATCAAGAAAATCATAGTCTCTGGGGGGTGGGACACAATTGTCACTAGTTTTTGAAGCTCCCAGGTTATTTCAGTTGGCAGACAGGGTTGAAAACCACTGACCTAACTCTCTCTCATCAGATGAATGATACGTTAATGATGCTGTATTTGTATAATGGATTACCTTACAGTAATTGTAATGAATGAACTATACTACAACGCAAGTAGCAGTATGTTCCTAGCAGCTCTGTTCATAATAGCCCCAACCTGGAAGCTACCCACATGTCCATCAGCAGTAGAATAGATTAATAAATTGTGGTGCAGTCATACAATGGGCTATCAAACATCAATGAGAATGTACAGATTCCAGTTATGAGATGTGAATCTCACAGTGTACTGTTGAGAGAAAGAAGCCAGACACAATGGAGTGCATACTGTTTGATTCCATTTATATGAGGTTCTAGAATTTGGGGCCAGTAGACTTTCTCTGTAGAGAGCCACAGAGCAAATAGGCTTGTGGGTCATGTGCTTTCTGTCCCAACTATTCAGCTCTACCACTGTAGCATGAAAGCAGCCATAGGTAATGCACAAAGGAATGAATGTGGCTTTGTTTCAATAAAACTTTATTTACCAAAACAAGGAGTGGGCTGGATTTGCCTCCTGGCTTCTAGTTTGCCGATTCCTTTTCTAGAATAAGTAACAATAATCTGTGGTGAAACTGTCATGAATCTTGTTTTCTGGGCAGAGGGTCATGAGTAGAAAGGGGTACAGGCAACTTTGGGGCTCTGGAAGTGATTTTATTTTATTTTTTTCCTGTTAGCTGGGGCTGATTATACTGATGTGTTTGCTTTGTGGAACGTCATCATCTGTGTGCTTCTGACATGTACATTTTTCTTTACGATCTTATTCTCCAAAAGTTTTCCATTAGAAGCAACAGATAAACAAATGGACGACTGAAGTAGATGCTTTAAATCATTAGAGGTAGATGGTGCTGTCAAGTCACCTGCAACTCATGGTGACCTGTGTGCAACAGGATGACATGCTGACGGGTCCTGCGTTCCTCACGATCACCTTCGTGTTCATGTTCATCGTTGCAGCCATTGTGCCATTCCATCCACCAAGGGTCTCCCTCACCCTCATTGACCGTCTGCTTCACATGGTGCCCTCCTCTAGTGATTGGTCCTGGTAATGTGTCCAGTGCAAGTGAGTTGTTACAGTGTTGGAATATTCTGTTGTGATTCGTGAGGTTTTTCTTGGCTCATTTTTGGGAATAGATGACCAGTCCTTGTTTTCTAGTCTGTCTTAGAATGGAGGCTCTGCTGAAACCTGTCCACCGTGGGTGACCTTAGCCACCACAGGACAATAAACTGACTGGTGGTGGTGGAAATCACTGTTACACAACAAGTAAGCTGTGAGTGGTAGAAACATAATGTAAACTAGGCAAAGACAATATAATAAACTAACCGTTGCTGGGGAGTGGATTCAGATTCATGGTGACTGTGTAAGACACAGCAGACCTGTTCCATGGGGTTTCCAAGGCTGTCAGTCTTCACAGAAGCAAAGCCCAAACAAAACCCACTGCCATTGAGTGGATTCTGACTCCTAGAGACCCTATAAGACAGAGCAGAACTGCCCCATAGGGTTTCCAAGGCTGTCAGTCTTTACAGAAGCAAAGCCCAAACAAAACCCACTGCCATTGAGTGGATTCTGACGCCTAGAGACCCTATAAGACAGAGCAGAACTGCCCCATAGGGTTTCCAAGGCTGTCAGTCTTTATGGAAGCAGAGGCTAAACCAAACCCATAGCTGTCCAGTCCATTCCAACTCACAGCGCCCCTAGAAGACACAGTAGAACTGCTCCTAGGGTTTCCAAGGCTGTCAATCTTTAGGAAGCTGACTGCCTCATCTTTTTCTTGCAGAGTGGCTGGTGGGTTGTAACCAATGACTCTTTAGTTAGTAGTTGTGTGCTTAACCACTGTGCCACCAGGGCTCCTAATAAACTGTTTGATGACCATGAAATAGATTTAGAGTACAAGACATGCAAGGGGAATGATAACCACCATACTCAGGAACATGGATGCCTTGGGATAGGAGGGAGGAAGGAAGGAAGGAAGGAAGGGAGGAGGCAGGAGGATTCAACGCGTTGTAATATTTCTTTTCTGAAGCTGAATGGTGAATGCATGGGCTTCATTTTGTCACCCTTTATCTCCTTTATGTGTGTAAATGTTCAGGCTTGTGAGTATTCAGCATAAAGAGAAGAATTGGTACTACCCCTGTCTCCCAGGGGCTTATGCTTAAATTAGATTCACTGGAATATGAACCTATGAGCATGGAGGTTTTTACCTATTTAAATGAATTATTTACTTCCAGTGCCTGGAACAGGGCCTGATACACAGTGTTGTTGTTGTAGTTAGGGGCCGTGGAGTTGGCTCCAACGCATAGCGACTGCATGTGCAACAGAACAAAGCACCGCCCAGTCCTGCATCAGCCTCACAATGCTTGCTATACGTGAGGCCATCATTGCAGCCACTGTGTCAATAGTCCATCTCGTTGCAGGCCTTCCCCTTTACGCTGATCCTCCGCTTTACCAAGCTTGGTCCCTTCTGACAACATGACCAACGTAGGTGAGATGAAGCCTGGCCATTCTCGCTTCCAAGGAACATTCTGGCTGCACTTCTTCCAAGACAGATTTATTAGTTGTTCTGGCATTTTCAGTATTCTTCGCCAACACTGCAACTCAAAAGCATCAACTCTTCTTTGGTCTTCCTTATTTTTTCATTGTCTAGCTTTCACAGGAACATGAGGCGATTGAAAACACCATGGCTTGGGTTAGGTGGTGTAGTGCCTAAGCCATTTGACTGTTAACCAAAAGGCTGGTGGTTCAAGCCCACCAGATACTCCTCAGAAGGAAGATGGGGCAATCTACTTCCGCAGAGAGACTGCCTTGGAAACCCGAGGAGGGGTCACTATGAGTTGAATCAACTCGACGGCAGTGAGTTTGAGTCTTCAAAGAGTTTGTGTGTGTGTGTGTGTGTGTGTGTGTGGGAAGTGAAAACTGTCCGACACGCTGGAGGCACTTGCAAAATAGATGTTGAATGAATGAATGAAATGCTCACCCCAGGGAAAGCTAGAAATCCATTGAAGAAGCCAGTTTAGGGGCCCTATGGGAATTGGGATTGAAGGAGGATCAGGGGCTGCCTAAAGACCCCACCTGGGACCTGGGCAGGAAGATGGGAAGACGGGGACTGCCGGGCACTCTCTTTACCTCTGTGTTCAAGGCCTCTAATTTGCCAGCCTGAATGTTGAGACTGTTCAAAGTTCTCTGCCCTCCCCTGCAGTTATAAAACCTTGGGGCAAACATGAAAGGGTGGGTCCTGCTGACCGGATTTTCCCACCCCCGGTTCCCCACTTTTGCTGGGTCTGCCTCAGCTTGCCTGCTCTGTGGGGCTGTGTAGTAAGTCCTGGCGCCTCTGTCAGTAGCTGAGATGCCAGGTCCCCTCTGTTCACTGATGGGGAAGCAGGCCATGGAGAGGCAGTGGCTGTGCCCGGCTGTGCCGGAGAGGCGGCAGGAACCCGCTAGTCTCTTGGCTGCCTGCCTGGTCTTGGGTGGTAAAAAGGTCTTCCCATGAAGTGTGAGTCAGCCCGTAATGCTCAGGGAGGCCTGGGGGACTGTGGCCTCATTTGGCACTCATTGGGGGAGGCCGGCATCCTCCCTGTGCTCTGCGGATGCTCCCGAGTCTCCTTGTCACCCTGTGCTGCTGGGCGGCTCGTCTCTCCAGGAGGACGAGCACAGGAGCCACCCGTTTACACGATGATTTTTATGACACCATTAGTACCAACACCATCATCACTGTTCTTGGGGTGGATCCATGACGCCATGAATCAGAGCAGCCACAGAAGAGAGACTCCTGTCGAAATGGAGAAAGCCAGTATTTTGGCAGACTTTTCTAGCTCCTTTTCAGCTCAGTTCTAGTGGAAGCCATGGGATTGTCCATGTTAGCCTTCTCTTTAGAGGATTGCCCCATGAGTTCTGACCTGTCTTTATGCTTTTTCCATGAAAATGTCCCTTGAGCACTTAACTCCATGCCAGGCACCATGCTAGACAGTGGGAATATGGCTTAAATAAATTAAGCAAGATCCCTGCTTTTGGGGAATTTGTGGTGCAGTGTGTAGCAGGGAAGGGAGAAGAAACAAATGAATAAGTGTATATGAAACTTTGCAGTCGTCGTAAGTCCTGATATTAGAATGCAGAGGGGTACCTCAGCAGGGTGGTCAGGGAAGACTCTCTGGAGAGGCGATACTTGAATTAGGACTTGACAAAGAAGAAGAAGAGGTAGGACAGAAAGGAAAGTGGCTCAGCCAAAGAGAATGACGTGCAAAGATCCTGAGGCAGGAAAAAGCTAGGCAAATTCTAAAATCAGATGAGACCAGTGGGGTTGGAACAGTGATCAAGGAAGATGGTGACACTTTGTGGGCTGACAGATATTGGCAGGGGGTGAAATCACACAGAATCCTTTAGACCTCGGGAAAGAGTTTAGAAGGCGCCTTGGTGGCATGGTGGGAAGTGCTCAGGGGCTAACTGAAAGGTCAGCGGTTTGGACCCACCAGGTGCTCCACAGGAGAGAGACATAGCAGTCTGCCTCCATGAAGATTACAAGCTTGGAATCCCCGTGGGGCAGTTCTACTCTGTCTTCTAGGGGCGCTGTGAGTCAGAATCGAGTTGACTGGCAGTGGGTTTGGTTTGGGCTTTGCTTCTGTAAAGATTGACAGCTTTGGAAACCCTATGGGGCAGTTCTCGTGTCCTATAGGGTCGCTATGTGTTGGAATGGGTTCAACACAGTGCGTTTGGTTTGGAGGGCTTGGCCTAAATGGGGGGCAGTTGTGGTTCTCCTCCTCCAAAGACACCGTACAACCCTAGAAGTGCTCGTGATTCATCTTCTGTGCCTTCTGTCTATGCACTTTCGCTGAGATCTTCTCCTCTAAGGCCCTCGATGCATCTGCTCATTTCTGTCAGGCTGCTTTGTTCTTTCTGCCCAGGGTGACCTTCTAGGCACAGCCAGGCCTGGAACTGGGTTTATCTGACTTCTGACCGTGGTGCTCTGCTGGCCCCCACCACCATGCTCACCTGCCTGAAAACCACTTGCAACCCAGCCCCAAAAGTCCCACTTGGGGTGGAATGCTTCAGCCCCAGTTTAACACACCTTGGAATGATGCAGATCGACATGGAGAAGGGGGAACACATATCTGCCCTGAATATGCAGGAGAACTGAATTTTAGAGGGATTAGCATCTTTCCAAGGCTCTGTGATTCATTGAGATGGTGGCAGAATAGAAATTACTCAGCAGGGGATGCTGCTGAATCTCAGACCTTTCAAGTTGAGAGATGATGCCCGCATGGCTGTGGCCACAAAGGACCAGAAGAGAACCCGAAGGGCCACACTCTTCAAAAATTGATGAGTTTCTTTTCCTGGAACGATCAGTGGGAAAGGCAACTCGTGATTGCTGCCAACATATTGCCAAGTTCAACTAATTGAGAATCACAGAAAACTTGGATTAGTCAGGATGATCTGGGTCATCAGATTTTCTGATGACTTAAAGTTTAACCAAAAATTTCTATTGGTTTAATGCTCACTCCCCCCCCCCCCCAAAAAAAAATGCCATTCAGATAAATAAAGCTGTTTTATTTGTTTTCCAGGTCTGGGCCAGTGAGTGTGACGTGACACCTCTCATGGATAACCACAAATCTTGCCATAGAGATGGGTCATCACCCATGTCTTGCCAGTCTTCTTCTTCATAGACTCTATCTTAAACTCACCAGTTCATCTTCACTATTGATTTTTAGAAGTCGGTAGCCAGCCCTTACTTTGTAGTCTTTCTTAGTCTGGATCAGCATCCTGTTAAGCATCATAGCAGTATGCAAGCCTTTACTGATAGACTGGTGGTGGTGAGCATGAGGTTCACTGGCTGGGAATTGAACCCAAGTCTTCCACATGGAACGCAAGAATTCTACCCCTGAACTACCACAGCCCCCTTTACGTGATGAGATCTTCGATTTCTGAGCTGTGGTGACCCATCACAGTTATAATCAAGGCACAAACAACTGTCAACGTACTAACTACAAAGCACTGGCTACGTGGTTTGCATGCATTAGACTGGCCTGTCCCAACCTACCCTGTAAGGTAGAGTTTGATCATGCCCATTTAATGTATAAAGGAGCTGAGGTCCAGAGGGCCAGGCTAAGCTTGCCCAAGGCTACACGTTGAATACGTTTTATAGTTAGGACTTCAACCCAGGTTTCTCTTGTATCACAGCTCAGGCTCTTACCTTTCCAGTTCATAGGGAGATGGGCTCTCTTAGCAACATGGCACTTCCTGTCACGGGTGTGTAGGTGTCTGTGTGATGTTTCCACTAGACTGTAAGCTCCATGAAGACAGGACTTCTCCTGTTTTATTGACCACTGTGTGCCAGGAACACTGGTGGCACACTGGTTAAGTAGTTGGCTGCTAACCAAAAGATCAGTGGTTGGAATCTACCAGTCACTCTGTGTGAGAAAGACGTGGCAGTCTGATTCTATAAATATCACAGCCTAGAAAACCCTATGGGGCAGTTCTGCCCTGTCTCTTGGGTCACTATGAGTCAGAATCAACTCAACGGCAGTGGCTTTGTTGTTTTCCTTTCTTGGTGTTCTAAGTGCCTAGGAGCTCTGGTGGCACAGTGCCTTAAGGCATTTGCCTGCTAACCAGGAGGTGGGACGTTCAAACCCACCAGCCCCTCCATAGAAGGAAGATGGAGCAATCTACTTCTAAAGATTTACTGCCTTGGAAACCCAGTGGGGGTCGCTGTGAGTTGGAACTGATATGATGGCAGTGAGTTTGGTTTTGGTTTTAGTTTAAATGCCTAGAATAGTTAGAAGAGTTGCTACTTGGCTGCTCACTTGATGGATGAATGGATGGATGGATGGATGGATGAATGAATGCTGGCCCATAGTCCTGTAGCCAGCACTTCTTCTTAGCTGCTGTCAAGCTGTTTCTGACTCACGGTGACCCGTGGGTACAGAGCAGAACTGCTCCACAGGGTTTGCAAGGCTGTGACTTTTCAGAAACGGGTCACCAGGCCTGTCTTCCAAGGTGCCTTTGGGTAGGTTTGAACCACCAACCTTTCAGCTTAACCATTTGTGCCACCAACATTACCCTGTAGCAGGCACTGAAGATATATAAGGAGAGAAATGGGATCTGCCCTCGGGGAGCTCATGAGAGAGGGAAGCACATTGTATTGTGGGGTTCCCAGGCCATCCTGAGGGCATCAGGTAAGGCTTCTTGGGGACTGGGCCCTGAGCAAAGTGATGAATGAAGAATGAGAGGGAGTTATGCAGGTGAATGGGGGTGGGGGTAGAAGGATGTTCCAGGCAAAGGATCAGCTGGTGCAAAGACGTAGGGAAGATGGAGGGAGGGAGATGGAGAGGGAGAGAAAGACTGATTCACTGGAAATGGGCGATTGACACAGCAGTAGGATCCTTTTCTCCAGAAAACAAAGTGGAGGGTTGAATTTGGCTCATATCACCCTGTCGCTAACCAAGATGGCCCGACGGCTTGGTGTAGGATAATGGGACCACTCACTGTTCTGGGAGAAGCGAGCCTGACCTTTATTCCCCTTTGGGAAAGGATTTTCATAAGTGCAGCCTAGTTCATAAGTTATGATTATGTAGAGAAGGAAGAGCCCTGTGTAACCAAAGGAGTTGATTTTGATTGTAACTGATGTCTGAGTATTATTTGTAGCACTCTGAATTTAATTACGGTCAATGTAGATAGTAAAGCATTTGAAATATTAGGCAATGAGTGTGTTTGCAAACCTCAGGCCAGTACCAGTGATGCAAATTGCCACCTCTGTAAAACTCCCATAAAGAACAATTAATGACAACATCATTTGTTTCCGGAGTAATCAGTTTAATATCTAATGTGAATGATGTAATAAACCATCCCAAAGAAGTGCAGCTGCGCTGGAGGGTTGAGGTCATTGCTGACCATTTGGTTTCTGTGTTTCAGGACCTGAAACATTTTTTTTTTGAATTGGTTTTCTTCTTATTACAATGTAATAAGGTATAAGCAGAAGCTATCAGAGGTGCCTTGTCCTCGAACCACTAACCTTTTGGTTAGTAGCCAAGCACATCACTGTTTATACCACCCAGGTAGTCTATGTGTAAGAAAACTCCTTCCTTAAGTAATAGAAGGATGGGTTGATGGATGGCTAGAAGTTTGGATAGATGGAGAAACCAAAGCCAAACCTCTTGCCACTGAGACAATTCTGAGTCATAGTGACCCTGCAGGACAGAGTAGAACCACCTCATAGTGTTTCTAAGGCTGTCATCTTTACAGAAAAGACTGCCTCGTTGTTCTTCTGTGGAGTGGCTGGTGGGCTCAAACCGCCACCTTTTGGTTAGCAGCCTAATGCTGTAACCACTTCACCGTCAGAGCTCCTTTTGGTTAGATGGACAGATGCATGTCAAAGAAAATAACCCAAGTACTCAGTGTAGACTCTAATTAGGATGTGCGTATTCACCATACAATTCTGTAAAATTTTCTGTGCATTGGAAAGTTTTCATAATAAAATGTTGGGGAAATAAAACCATCCTGAAGCAGCAAGACGTAGTCTCTTGGAATTATGGAATGACTCGTCGTCTGTTTCTGGGGTCCCAGAACCTGCCTCCAAACCCGGACTTCTCTCTTCTCTGTTTCGAACCTATCATCCGGCCCAGTGGATTCTCCATTCAGTTAATCTCCAGACACCACCGTGACCCTGTCTGTCCTCAGTGTTCTTGTCACCATCCACTGTTGCTTGGATTCCAGCCACCCCTTCTTTGCTGGTCTTTGCCTGACCCCTCTCAGCTCTCTCCTTCACCCTGCTGTCAGAGTAATCCTTTATTTAGCAGTAAGACTCATTGGTGCTTTTGCTGTATGCTAGTCACTGCACCAAGTGCCGAATTTTTCTTTTTGGATCTCAGGTGTACAAAACGAGATTGATTATATTCTTTGCTTTATCACTCCTTCTTACTATTCCACACAGAAGTTGCTTCTGTGTGGTCAATTATGTTTAATAATTTCAATTAATGGTTTTTAATAATCTAATAAGCACGCACAGACCCATGCCCCAAATGAAAGCTAGAATAGCACCCAGCCAACCATATGGCTCCCTGCCAGCCTACCCTGTGCCTTGCTCCATCTCCTGCAACATTACTGAGTCCCGAGGTCATCATTTGCTTGCTTTCCTTTGGATATTATCTTCTTGCTTTGGTTTATATTCCTAAGTGTTTGTATTTTCGTTTTGGTTGCTTTTAATTTTGTAACGTGTATCTACGCTGTATAGAATTGCTTGGAACTTCCTTTTCCTCCCCACATCTGAAGAGTGAGCTATAATGTTGTGCTGTATAGTTCATTTGTTTTGACTGCAGTTAATCTATTTTAATTGAGTTCAGTTTGGCCTCCCTTTTTAATTTCCTTTTAGTCTTTGCTTTCTTGTTGAAAACAGATCTTTCTCCCCTCTGATGAGATAAGAATGTAGTATGCGCTCTTCCTCTGTTTGCCTCGACCCTCCCCACCTCACGTCTGCTGTGTTTCTCGACTTCTTGTTGTGAGCTGCCAGCAAATTGGTTCCCACTTGTGGTAGTTAAGGTTGTGTGTTAACTTGGCTGGGCTGTGGTTTTGAGTGGCTGGGCAGCTGGGTGTAGTTATTCCTCATGATGCAACTGCAATCACCTCCACGGTGGAATCTGCTGTGAGCAGCTAAGTAGTTGCCTTCAGGGTGTGGCCTGCTTCTGGTGTATAAGGAGAAGCTTTGGAAAAGGTCATCAGCTTTTTGGCACATCCGGATCCTGCATTTGGCCGACTCTTCATCTCAGTGGCCTACTGTGCTGCCTGCTGATCTTGGACTTGTACCTGGACTTGAGACAGTGGTCTGCCGTGTGACTTGATGTTCTTGGGACTGTGACATTTGACCTGCCAACCTTGGGTTTGTCAGCCTCAGCAGCCAGCAGCTGCGGGAGTTAGGAGACGCCTGTAGCTCCACTGGGCCTGGAGTAAGAGGCAAAGCTGAAGCCCAAGGTTGAGGGGCTTTTACTTGGCCCCTAGAGCTGGCTCTCTGAATTTGAGCTTCTAGCCTCCTGATCTGTCAGAGAATAAATCCCTGTTTGTTAAAGGCATGCACTTGTGGTATGTCTGTTATAGGAGCACTAGAGAGGCAAGGTACCGCTCATAGCGACCCATCTACAGCGCTACAAGATGCTGCCTGGCCCTGTGTCACGCCTCCTCACAGTCGTTGCTGGGTGTCTAGACTAGTGCTTTGCAAACTTGAATGTGCTTTCACATCACCTGGGGATCAGTTTCCCCATCTGGAAAATAGCTATGTTTGTACATTGGAGAGTTTGCTTGACGCTTAGTGGGTGCTCAGCAAACATAGGTAGTGTGTGTTCAAAATGGAGAGAGATTTTGGTTTTTGTCTTTCCGATTCACATTTTAAGAATTATTTTTGGTGAAAATGTACAGAACAAGACATACACTCAACAGTTTCTGCATGAACAGTTCCGTGACGTTGCTGGTGGTCTTCCCATTGTGTTCACCGTTCTTGCTCTCTCCACCTGTGTTGCTTCACCTCCATTGACTTAGACTTGCTGCCCCCCAGACTCATCATCTGTGCTTTACAGTTGCTGTCGTCAGTTTGATCTCATACAGATTTCTTGAAAAGAGCCCAGTGTTCGAGGTACACATTCTTTACTAATTGTGCTAAAATGTTGCTTGGTTAAAAGGTAACTTCAGGGGATGACTTCAGTTCAGAGTTTACCGATCATCTTAGGGCAGTAGATTCAGTGGTTTCCTCAGTCATAGTGGGTCTAGTAAGCTTGGCTTCCAAAAGAATTTGAAACTTTGTTCTACACTTTTACTCCTTTTGATCAGGATCTTAGTTCTTCACCCCTGATTCTTCCAGTTAAAGCCCTTGTTAGCCCTGGTGGCAGAATTGTTAAGTGCTTGCTTGCTGGCTGAAAGGTTGGTGGTTTGAACTCATCCAGTGGCTCTGCAGGAGAAAGAAAGCAAAACCCTATGGGGCAGTTCTGTTCTGTCACATAGGATCACTATGAATGAAAATGGATTCCACAACACCTAACCTTAGTTTAAGCTACTTTGAATGGGTTCTGTTTCTTGTAACCAAATTATACATGATTGAGATAATGAGTACCTGTTGGCTCTTGGTATTGGCTCCATATTGGGGTAACTTTTACCCAGCCACTGGTATTTTTTTTTTTAATAGTTGGTAATTAATGTGGATTTTGAAGCTTGATTTCATCAGCTTTTGCATCCAGCCTGGGCCCCTGGCCTTTCTGCCGATTTGTCCCTGTTACTTGGTTGCCAGTGCACTGATTGCCATCTCTTTAAGCTTCCTCAATATCAGAGCCTCGAGCATCTAGGAAATGAACAGATGTACGGAGCAGCAGAGAAAAATGAAAGGCGCATTAAGGATCTGCCATGGTAAAAATTGAACTCTCTGTATTGTGTTCAGTCATCTTCCTTGTGGAAGGAGTTCACATTAAATGTCAGCTGCCTTTCATTTTTCCAAAAAGGTGGACTCAATTTGCTGAAGTTCTGTGAAGAGCAAAATCTTCCCTTATTTACTGATCTCTGCATGGTGGCACAGTGGTTAAAGCACCCAGCTGCCAACTGAAAGGCCAGCGATTCGAACCCACCAGCTGCTCTGTGGAAGAAAGATGAAGTAATCTGCTTCTGTAAAGACTGACAGCATTCTAAACCATCTGGGGCAGTTCTACTCTGTCCTCTAGGGCGCCGTGAGTGGAAGCCACTGGACCGTAGGTTTGGTTTGGGCTTTGCTTCTGTCAAGACTGGCAGACTTGGAGACCCTATGGAGCAGTTGTGCTTTGTCCTCTAGGGGCGCTGTGAGTCGGAATCGATGCACCTGCAGTAGTAGGGATTTAGGGGTATGGATACTGAAGATTCAGGGTCAAGTTACTCAATGATGTCTTTAATGGAGAGGTGGGAATTGAGATACTTTCCTTAGATCAGAGTCATGTCGAATAATCAACTCTTGGAAGTATTTCTAAAGATGATGTTTAGAATAGCAGGAAAGGAGACTTTTCCCTTGTTGGGTCTTATACTTTAAAGCTTTAAACAAACAAACAAACAAACCCACTGTGATCAAGTTAATTCTGACCCCTAGGGAGCCTATAGGACAGATTAGAGGTGTTCCATAGTTTCCAAGGCTGTAATCTTTACAGAAGCAGACTGCCACATCTTTCTCCCATAGACTGGCTGGTGGCTTCAAACCATTGACCTTTCGGTTCGCAGCTGAGTGCTTAGCCACTGTACTACCAGGGCTCCTGGTTGAAAGCTTAGGGTGCAGGAGAGTCCTGCTGGGCTTTTATAAGGGTGGTTGCTCTGGTGGGCACTGTCGGGGTGGGGGTGCTGCCCAGATCTCCTTGGGTACCTTCACATACTTCTGCCTGTTTTCTTTCTGTTTCAATATTTTTTTCCTGGCGATTTGAAACTTATTAGACAAGAAAAACAGAGAGGCAGTTACATTCTTTATGCCCCGGAGCCCTGGTGCTCACTGACAGGTTGGTGGTATGAACCTACCCAGTGGGTCTGGTGGAGAAAGACCTGGTTTTCCATAGAAAAAGTCTGATCCTGTAACACAGCATAGAAAACCCTGTGGGGAACTTGACTCTGTCACATGAGGCCACAGCAAATTGGAAACGGCCACGCATCCTTTATGCACATGGCCTTTTGAGATAATAATATGAAATTCTCTATACATCATTTTTACATTTAAAAAATCATTTTCTCTTGTCTGTATTATTGCCTTTGCTCTCTACTATATTAATTTTTCAAATTGTGGTAAAAATAGACCTTACAAACATTTGCCAAGTCAATAATTTTTACATGTATAATCAAGGGACATTGATTCCATTCTTCGTGTCAGGTTGAGTTTTGTTTTAATGGTTGGCTTCTGTGACTCTTTGAAGAAGTGCCCTTGGGCTACTGAAGCCACTCTGCCTGGGGCTTCACCTGCCCAGCTGGCTAGCAGGCGCGGGAGTGTCACAGCTCAGCCCTTTCCCCTCAAGTTGGACAGAGTCTGAGAACTCCATGTGGGGTCACGGCGTTGCTCAGCTTATCTCCACACCTCCTTGCTTCCCCCAGCCCCTTATTGGTTTCTCCTGGGAGCACTTCCTTAATAAACCACTTGCACAAGAATCTGTATCTCAGGGATCTTTTTTGGGTCATGTTTATATCCAGAGGGGGTGGTGTGTGTGTGGGGTAGTGGGTGGAGTCCATTAGGGTTAGAAAGAACTTAACCTGTGGGGTCTGGCAGACTTGAGTTTCAGTGCAGTTTCTCTATTACCACTTGTGAAATGTGCTCCAAGTGTCTTAAACTCTCTAGGCCTGTTTGCTTGTCTTTGAAATGGAGTCCATGGCAGTACAGACGGTCAGTGTGCCTGACTGCTCACTGGAAGGTTAAAGGTCCAAGTCGACCCAGAGGTACTCGGAAGAAAGGGCTGGAGATTAACTTCTGAAAGATCCGCCGTCGGAAACCCCGTGGAGCACAGTTCCACTCTGATACCCATGGGGTCGCCATGAGTCATAGTTGGAGTTACAGCAGTGGGGTTTCACACGAGAAAAGGAAGAGCACCTTGCACAGTTGTTGTGGTGTTGGATGTGTCGTTTGCCTGCTCGCTGGCACATGGTGGGCGCTATTAATTTTATTTCCCCTTATTGTTTGGGATTGAAGGGGATGAGCCTGGAGCAGGAGCCCAGCCAGAGTGAGTCACCTACGAGGGGACGTGTTGAGCGCCTGGAGCAAGTGCCCTGCTGGGAACTTTCATCATCCACCCTTGGCGCGTGTCCCTCCCCATTTGGCAGTGGTGGGCGCCATGTTGCTGCCACACCCTGGCCCTTTAGATCCTTTGTGCCATTTTTGTGGGCCCTAGCCTTTGCCTTTCCTGTGTGTTTGGGTCTGACAGCCAGTGCCAGGAGCTGTTTTCCTCAAGGGACTTCCCAGCCTGGTCTGCTTGCACGGAGAGAGCCAGCAGTGTCTGAGAGTATGTACCCTGCCCCAGGGCCACCCTTCACTAGTGGCCGCTGGGTGGGGTGTGCAAAAGCCCAGCTCCCTTGCTTTCCGTCCTGTCAGCAGTGGCCGACTTGCACTCAGAACTCCTCTGTAGGATCAGGTGGAAGTGCTGTCTGCAGGGCTTTGCTAAAGTCCCCACCCTTTCTGGGCTTCCGTTCATTCTGGAGTCTGCTTCACTCACTCACTCACTCTTCTTTTCTTCTCCCTCCCTCCTTTTCTTCCTTCCAGGAGTAATTTCTTTTTAATTTTTATCATGATTTGGGTGAGAGTTTACACAGCAAATTCCTTTTCCATGTAGCAGTTCATACACATTTTGTTTCATGTCATTGACGGCAATCCCCACAACGTAACAACAGCTCTCTTCCCACTTCCTTCCCTGTGGCCGCCTTTCCTATGCATCCCTGCCCTCTGAGCTATCTCCCTGTGCAAATACTATCTTTCTCTTCTCCCATGATTGATGGTTCTAAGGTTTGTATCTACCCAGTGTAAATGTTCACCTTTTATGCCTGTCTTTTGTTTGGCTGGAAGCCACGGGAGTGAGTTCACTTCCGGACCTGAAGGGTAACTAGGGGCTATAGTCGCAGGACTCTTACCAGAGTCTGTCATACCAGTAAGCCTGACCTTTTTTTTTTTTTTTTTTTTAAGTGATTCTGAGTTTTGTTCCACATTGTTATCCTACTCTATCCAGGATCTCCTACATAGTTACCCCTCTGAGTGGTTGACAGTAGCCGGGTACCATCTAGCTCTTCTGGTCTCATAGTTGTATAGGCTGCAGATCAGATGGTGTACCAGTCGCTAGGACTGATTGTTTCCATGAATTTTGGTTTTCTTCATTCTTCTTTGCTCTGGTTGAGGAGAGACCCATTGTTGCATGTAGATGGCTGCTTGCAAGCTTTTAAGACTCCAGTTGCACTCACCCAACTAAGATGTTGTTGTTGTTGTTGTTATGTGCCGTCGAGTCGGCCCCGACTCATAGCGACCCCTCCTTGGGTTTCCGAGGCAGTATCACTACGGAAGTAGACTGCCCAACCTTCCTTCCGAGGAGTGGCTGGTGGGTTTGAACTGCCAGCCTTCTGGTGAGCAGTCAAGTACTTTAGCCACTATGCTACCAGAGCTCCTAACTAAGATGTAGGGCAATGTTTTTGAGTAGTATTCTGCGCCAATTGAGCTTGATATCGTCCCCTGCAACCATGGTCCAGAGCCCACAGGTCTGTGTACTTGCTCCCTCAGGGCGGGAGTAGTTTCATAATGAATCACTCACATGCCACATGCAGATCCACATCTCCCAGTCTCCTTTTAGGGAACCCAGTCTCAGACACCAGTGGCCATTGACTTGATTCTGACTCATGACTCCATGTGTGTCTGAGTAGAACTCCATCCCACAGAGCTTTCACTAGCTGCGACCCGTCAGAAGTAGATCTCCAGGCCTAGCTTCTGAGCTGGCTGTAGGTACATTCGAACCACCAACAGTTAATAGCTGAGTGATTTCCTGTTTGCACCACCCAGTGGCTTCCATGTCCTTGTTGCTTTTGGGTGCCATTGAGTCGGTTCTGACTCATAGCAACTTATGGGACAGAGTAGAACTGCCCGATAGGGTTTCCTAGGCTGTGATCTTTATGGGAGCAGATGGCCAGGTCTTTCTCCCACGGGGCCACTAGGTGAGTTTGAACCATCGACCTTCTGGTGAGCAATACTTAACCACTGCCTCAACAGGGCTTCCATAGGGGGTATTAAAATACTGAAATACCTTGATGCCAGTTGGAAGATAGCTTTTGCCACAGCCCCCTACATACTTCTTTCTTACTCTGATCCTTTCCTTGGGTCCCCTAAAGTTTTCCATGATGTTTTTACTCAAAGGGTAATAGCAGGCAACTTGCAGAAGCCTGCTCCTGAGCAGTGATCCGTGCTCATTCTGGTTGGTCAGTAGCTGCACTTTCCTGGTTGTTAAATATTTAGTCTTACTGCTCCTTAAAGTGGGGACACTTGCAGTTACACGTGTGTGTGTGTGTGTGTGTGTTTGCTGGGAACTGAGGATGGCAGGCAGGCTGGCCCCCGTTTCTCACTTGGTGGTGGTGCTTCTCCCAGACATCACAGGGCCTCCCTTGTTTAACAAAACCCTCACGTACTTTTGTCTCCCCAAATGCCCGGGCTCATGCCAGGGAAAGGAAAGCACTGGCTTGTTT
Organism: Orycteropus afer afer; assembly: GCF_000298275.1. Lineage (NCBI taxonomy): Eukaryota > Metazoa > Chordata > Mammalia > Tubulidentata > Orycteropodidae > Orycteropus > Orycteropus afer. Next base: position 12,907,368 of record NW_006921648.1, read on the forward strand.
TGGAAATCACTGTAAGTCCATTCAGCTTGAGGGTCACAGAGTGACCTGAGGGCCTTCTGGGTAAGTCGGGGATGTGGGTGGTGGTAGGTGGTCTGGTCACAGGGAAGACACTGGTCACCTGTCTGCTCTGTCAGGTGGGGGCGGGAGAGTGTGCGCTCAGTTATTCCAGCTCCTGTTCCTCTTCAGAGCATCCCACCTGGCCCACAACTATTTCCTCAGTGTTCTTTCCTAATTCTGTTAAAGGATTCCTCCCTCTCTCTCTCTTTGTAGCCCCCTATCTCCCCCCCCAAAAAAAAACCCCACTGATTCTGACTCACAGCACTGCTGTAGGACAGAGTAGAACCATCCCATAGGGTTTCCAAGGCTGTCAGTCTTTACAGAAGCAAAGCCCAAGCCAAATCCACTGCGATGGAGTTGATTCCGACTTAGAGTGCCCCTAGAAGACAGAGTAGAACTGCCCCCTAGGGTTTCCAAGGCCGTCACTCTTGAAGGAAATAAAGCTCAATTCCAACTCACAGCACTCCTAGAGGATAAAGCAGAAGTGGTCCATAGGGTTTGCAAAGCAAACTTATATATATTTATAGAAGCAAACTGCTTCATCTTTCTCCCACAGAGCAGCTGGTGGATTTGAACATCTGACTTTCCTGTTAGCACCAAATGCTTTAACCAGTGTACCAACCTAGAGCTCCTCCCCTGACCCCAGGAGTGGGATGTTATGTTTGGGAGTAACTTGGAATTTCCTTCCAGTTTAGAAAATGAATGGATGAGTGTTTGCAGCCACAGTCTCTCAGACGTGTTACTTTTTGGTGGGAGAGAGTGGTTAAAATGATGAAGGTGGGTGTGTGGATTCGCAAGAAAAGTGTCCTTTGGATTTGCTTGGATGCTGAGGGGCATTCAAGTGTGGTGAGATCATGAACCCTCAGGTCTGGATACTGGTGGGGATGGGTTAGTAGCCCCCCAGGAGGATCCCGCCCCTCTGCCAGGTCAGAGAATCTGGCTGTCTTTCCGGGACTTGCACATCTGTTCACCTGTATTTTAACAGCCCTGCCAGCTAACATTTATTAAACACTACCTGTGAGCCAGGCATGATTGTAAGGGCTTTCTTTTATTTAGTCCTGACAACAACCCTGTGAGGAAGAAACACTATTACTGTTCCCATTTTACAGGTGAGGAAACTGAGGCTTAGAGAGGTGAACTAACTTGCTCAGTGTCAGAGATGTGGAATGAAAACCTTTGGACATGGCTGCTAACCTGAAGGTTGGCTGTTAGAACCCACCCAATGGTGCTGTGGTAGAAAGGCCTGGTGATCTGCTGTTAAGATTGCAGCCAGGGAAACCCGATGGAGCAGTTCTTCTCTGAACCACACGGGGGCGCCATGAGTCAGAATTGGCTCCCCTGCAACTGATAACAACATTGACGTTCTGGCTCCAAAGCAGTGGTGGTTCAGTGGTAGGACTATTGCCTTCTATGTGTGAGAGTCGGGTTCAATTCCCGGCCAGTGTTCCTCATGGGCAGCATGTTGCTTGTGTGTTGCTCTGATACTGTACAGGTTTCAGTGGAGCTTCCGGGCTAGGGCAGACTAGGAAGAGAAGAGAGGCCTGGCAATCTCCTTCTGAAAATCAGCCAGCGCTCTGATCCGCTCACGGGGATGGTACAAGACTCGCCGAGTTTCCTCCCAGTGCCTTCTAGGACTTGGCATGTGCGAGAAGTGCTGAAGGGAGGTGAGCATTGTGGTCAGGACGTGCTGCAGCAAGCCCCGGCAACACTGAGAGGTAGTCTTTGGGCTGAAGAATTGTCTTTCATGTTTTGTACGCCCGTCTACTGATGGACACCACATTCAGAGTTTCGGAAAGACGATGTCTGCTTTGAGGATGGCTCTCACTCCATATTTGGGATAATTAAAAATAAAAAGGCAATTAGAGCTGCTGTTTTTTGAGTTCTAGGTGCTAGCAGACCACATGCTAAACCTCTTACAACACACACACACTTCTATATTTACCCGGGTATCTCCTGCTTTTGGAAAGTTCATTTTATGGCACTGTGGTTCTATGATACGCCTCCATTAGTACCTGTTTGCCCTGACCGAAAGAAAGCTGAAGAGGATTTTTGCTTTTAAAAAACAAGGTGGAAAGTGAGACCTGTTTTCAGCATGTTTTGCAGCGAGCTGTTGAAAGGCAGGGTGCACCCCGAGTAGTGACAGTGGTGTCACCAAGCCCCTTCCCTGGAGCGACACTCAGCATCAAGCTGCCACAGCTCCAGACTGTGTCTGTGAACTCTGTTAGTGTTACTTTAGGTTTGATTTGGTAGGTTGTTTTTGGGGTCTGGGAACATGCACAAGTTTTTACCATACAAATTAATGGCCATCATTTCTTTGCTTTATGCCATTCGGCTTAGACAGGTTTCAGAGGAACACACTCCTTTTGGATAACCAGGGAACCCTGTCTACACACACACACACACCCATACCCATATAGGTGGTATAGTTTACCTTTAGTAGAGGCAGAAGTGGAGGCTCAGATTCATGAACAATGTAACTTTCCCAAAGTTACCATCCCAGTGTGGGGTGGTGCCAGGATTGACCTCTAGGTGGTTATCCCTGGTTTTCTCATTCTTATCCACTTACCTCTGCAGTCTACTTCCATAGAGATACCGCCTCGGAAACCCAAGGCAGGATCGCTGTGAGTCAAATGGACTTGATGGCAGTGAGTTTGGTTATTTTTTTGGATGCTGCTTACCTGTGTATATCAACGTTAGAGTCAGCCAGCCAGAGAGAAATAGCAGCTTGCCAACACAGGACAGCAGGCCCTCGACTTGTAGTCCAGTTTTTCCTCTGCATCCGTATGTGACCACCCACGGTCCTCTTAAATTCGCCAATGGGCTGTGACTTGACTCTCCAGTCTCCAGTCCAAATGGACCACAAGGTGCACAACATTTCCAGGTCAAAGTCCCAGTGCCTGTTTGGAAGGCCACTCACTGGTAGCTTAAACCGTCAGGAGGTTTGACACTGTCCACGACATGGAGCTTGCTCACCATTCTGTCCCATTCAGAAGACATTTCCCCCAGGTCACCCCTCATGCCAGGCAGATTTCCCATCCGCCCTCCCTTGGCCTTTAACAGAGAGCTGTCTGTGTGCCGGAGCCCCAACCACCAGCAGTCGCTCATCCTGACAGTGCCTCCCTCCCTAGAGAAGTTACATAAGCTCCTTGTTGCTTGGTGTGTGTTTGCTTTCTCTTTAAGAAAAGTGTTTGTTTTATTTTTTAAAAATTCAAACAGTAGTTCCTGTTAATGATAACTACCCTTTAACTTGATGACCAGCCAGGCACCTTGGCACATACTTCACGTGGGTTAACATCCTAGTCTCTGGCACTGTTTGCAGTAGGAGTCCTTGAGGAGTGCATACTGTTAATGTGCTTGGCTGGTAACTGAAGTGTTGGAGGCTAGCACCCACCCAGGGGTGTCACAAAAGAAAGGCCTGGTGATCTCCTTCCAAAAAATCAGCTGTTGAAAACCCAGTGGGACACAGTTCTGCCCTGACACACATGGGGTCTCCGGGAATCGGAATCGACTCACTGGCAACTGGTTTATTGGCAATAGACCCCGTGATTTGTGTCAGAGATAATGTGACAGGAACTCGGAGATTAAGAGTAAGTAAGTGAGTGATAATAAGTAAGAGCTAGAGACTGGTCCAGCTGGGACTTGAAGCCAGGTTTCCAGGCTGGAAATCCATTCTCTTAGTTTTTAGAACTGAGAGAGGCTTTGAAATAGGAAATGAAAACTGCTTTTCATTCTGTTACCTGCAGGTAATTGCAGTGGGCATTGCTTTAGTTCCTTTCAGCCTGTTTCACTCCAAGAATATATGGCTCTTTAAATAGTTTTGTTCTGTACTTTTGTTTCACACACCATTTTATTATGATTAGGTTTGCATGTCATGAAATACTCCTTAAAAGCAGCATTTTAGATGAATATGTAATACTGCATCATATGAACAGACTACAGCTTAGTCACTTACACTTGGACATTTTGGTGGTTTAAAAAGTTTCTTTTTTTTTTTTTTTTTTTTTTAAACTAATGGTTCTCAATGGGGGTTGATTGGTAATGTCTGGATAAAATGTAACGGAATGCACTGCCGTCGATTCAAACCCGACTCATAGCAACCCCTCCTTGGGTTTTTAAGGCAGTATCACTACAGCAGTAGATTGCCCAACCTTCCTTCCGAGGAGTGGCTGGTGGGTTTGAACTGACAGCCTTCTGGTTAGCAGTTAAGTGCCTTAGGTACTACGCCACCAGAACTTAATTTTCATAACTGGGGGTTGTGGGAGGGAGGATGCTACTAATACCTACAGGGTAGAGTCTAGAGGGCCTTGGTGGTGCAAATGGTTAACACACTGTGCTGCTGACTGAAAGGTTGGGGGTTCAGGTCCACCCGGAAGTGCCACGGGAGAAAGGCCTGGTGACCTTCTGAAAATATCAGCTCTGAAAACCGTGCCACTCAATTCAACTCTGACACACGTGGCGTCACCATGAGTTGAATGGACTCAGTGGCGACTGGGATGCGTAGAGTCCAGGATGCTGCTAAACTTAACCCTCCAGTCACAGGGCAGCCCCCCCCCCCCGCCCCAAATGCCACCTGTGCTGTGGTTGAGAAACCGTGTTCTCAGACGAGCGTCCTTGTCCATAAACCAAATGTGTTTGGCAGATAAATCTCCATTTTCTTTTTTAAATTAATTAATCTTTTGGGGGGGACTGTACACACAAAATACACCCTTTGAGCAGTTTCTGCACGTGCAGATCAATGCCGTTGGTTATGTTCTTCACACCGT
>NW_006921648.1:12937364-12950540 GCF_000298275.1 Orycteropus afer afer
TTTTTTTTTTTTTTTTTTTTAAAATAAATTCCAGGAGCTGCCCAAAGTCCAACCTGCAAACACATGATGTCATGGACAAGCATAGAGGGTTTAATGTGAGACTTTGAACTCCCAGGAGGTAGTAGATTGTACAATGCTCTCATAAATTAAAAAAAAAATTGCAACATTGCTGGGAGTTTGCTGTGGTACCCTGTTGGGGTGCTTTGGCATCTAGTTTGGGAATAGTGGCATCACTGCTTTGAGATTATCTTCAGACAGCAGAGAGAGAGAGAGAGAGAGAGAGACAGAGAGTTGAGAAAATACTCCTGCTTTTTAAAAGTTTTGGTCCACAAGTAGTAGTTCCATGTACATTGCACATGATCATACTTGGTGCAGTGGAGCCTGGGAAATGTAGTCTTGTAATGTGCCCAGGCATAGTGCCTAAGGCACTTACTTGACTGCTAACCAGAAGGCTGGAGGTTCAAACCCACTAGCCACTCCTCAGAAGGAAGGTTGGGCCATCTACTTCCGTAGTGATACTGCCTCGGAAACCCAAGGAGGGGTCACCATGAGTCGGGTCTGACTCGATGGCACATAACAACAACAATGTGCCCAGGAAGATGAGAGGTGGGTTTTGGTCCACAGCCAAACTTTGTTTCCCATTGGCCTTAAATTTCTCATCTGTTGAGAGTATATTTATTTTGTTGTTGTTGGGAATAGTAATCAGACTCCCTTATTTCACCGTCACTTTAAATCGTTTTGCACATAACCAGGCCAGTTGCTGTGGAGTCCGTTCTGACTCATGATGCCCCATGTCTGTCAGAGTGGAGCTGTGCTCCATAGGGCTTTCAGTGGCTGATGTTTGAGATGGAGATGGCCAGGTCTTTCTTCCTAGGTGCTTCTTGGTGCTCTTGAACCGACAGCCTTGTAGTGAGCAGCAGAGAGTGTGAATGGTTTGTACCACCTAGCGACTCCTTTGATACATACCAAAAACCAAACTCATTGCAGTGGAGTCAGATTCGACTCATAGCAACTCCTCCTTGGGTTTCTGAGGTGGTATCTCTATGGAAGTAGCCCAACCTTCTTTCCGAGGAGTGGCTGGTGGGTTTGAACTGCCAGCCTTCTGGTTAGCAGTCACATGCTTTAGGCACTATGCTGCCAGAGTTCAGTCCCCATAATCCTCCTGTAAAGTAGGTATTTTAACCCCACTTTGTAGGCATTCATTCAGATCAAAGGCTTGGAGCTAGACCCAAGACCAAGTTCTGGTTCCATTAGTTCTGGCTTGGTGACTGCCACTAGAGTCCTCCTGTTCTCTGAGCCTGATTCCCCATCTTTAACATTGGGGCTCAGGCCAGGTTCCCTGAGCTCATGGGAGTGGTTTGTTTATGGAGTGCTCTCAAAGGAAACCTGTGAAGGGAGTAAGGGAAGCAGGATAGGGACACGGGTGTTGAGGAAGGAGGTAGTTTTAGGTGAGGACCAGCCTCAGCCTGATCCTCTGGGGGGTTTGGAGCATATATTGCACCCCAGAGCATGAAGCAAGAAGCAAAGCTTTTGTACCCTCCCATCAGTCAGTAAAAGGCACTCTGGTGGTGCAGTGATTAAGCACTTGGCTGCTAACTGAAAGGTTGGTGATTTGAATCCACTTGCCACTCCATGGGAGAAAGATGAGGCTGTCTGCTCCTGTAAAGATTTCGGCCTCGGAAACCCTGTGGGACAGTTCCACTCTGTCCTCTAGGGGCACTGTGAGTTGGAACTGACTCAACGGCATTGGATTTGGTTTGGTTTATCAGTCATTGGAGGAGCTCTGGTAGCATAGTGCCTAAGGCACTTGACTGCTAACCAGAAGGCTGGTGGTTCAAAGCCACCAACCACTCCTTGGAAAGAAGATTGGGCAATCTACTTCTGTAGTGATACCGCCTCGGAAACCCAAGGAGGGGTCGCTGTGAGTCAGGTCTGACTCTATGGCAAACAACAACAGCAACAACAGCATCAGTCATTGGCTCTGGGTCACTTCAGATTGGAAGAAGGGACTCCGGCACCTCTGGGCAGGGTGGCTCCAGTCATCAGATGGGATTCTAGGTGTCAGCCATCAGCATCGGCAACCACAGCCGTCCCTTATAGGGACCCCCAGGGATCTGGGGTGGAGGAACTGACAGTGTCTTCTAGGAGGGTCACGTGAGTTAATGCCCACGAATTGCTTACCACGGCTCTGGGCACATACTGTTGTTATCCCCACAGGCCTGGGTGAACACACAGCTTCTGCAGGCTCTCAGGACATGGGAGAGCTGCCGGGCAGGGGCGCAAAAGCCTCCTGAGTCTCAGGCAAGTGGCCCACATGGGCCCATCTTTAAGTCAGTCCCCAGTTCACACGGACCTTCTACAGTGAAACCAGATAGCACCCGACCCTGTGCAATGCCATCCCCACGATCAGCTGTGGATCAGCCTGTTGGGATCCACAGGGTTTTCACTGACTGATTCTCAGAAGTGAGATCACCAGGCCTTCTTCCTGCTCTGTCTTAGTCCAGAAGCTCTGCTGAACCCTGTTCAGCATCCTGGCAACATGTGAGCCTCCGCTGACAGACAGTTGGTGGCTGCATGTGAGGTGAGTGGCCGGGAATTGACCTCTGGCATGACGGGGCAAGTTCTAGGACTAAACTTCCATACTAATCATTCACAAATTCACAGGTGCTTTTGTTACTGTTACGTCTCTTATTCACCCCCTTGAGATCCAAACTTAGACACTGGGGAACATGCAATATAACATAGGCTAACATTTCAGTACTAACATTGTTTGTGGTGCATCTGGGATGTGGACATAACTAGAGAGGGTCAGGCAAGTGCCTTCGACTTGTGATGCTTCTCTTTGAAACACTAGTTCCTTGTTAAGGAGGCCTAGTGGTGCAGTGGTTAAGCGCTTTGCTGCTAACTGAAAGGTTGACGGTTCCAACCCACCATCCACTCTGCAGGAGAAAGATGCAACAGTCTGCTTCTGTAAAGATGACAGCCTTGGACACCGTACGGTGCAATTCTCCTCTGTCTTAGAGGGTTGCTGTGAGTCAGAATCCACGCCACAGAAACAGGCTTTGGGTGGGTCCTTATTGGCTGATAGCCTGGGGTACAGATGGCTGTGCTGGAGGAGGGGTGGGGAGTGGGGTGTGGGGTGTGGGGTGTGGGGTGTGGGGTTTGAGTGTGAGGTTTGGGGTATGTACTTTCTTTTACTCCTGCAGCTGCCAGTCCTAGGCTTGCTTGTCTCCACGTGGGCCGCTTGGCTGGGACCCAGGAGACCTTTTTGCCACTGCCTGGCACCCTCCCTCTGCCCTGAGCGCCTCTAGAAGCTGTGTTCACCCAGGCCTGTGCCCTGAATCGGGGCTCCCCTCAGAACGTCCCGTAGAGCAGTCAAAGTCGCGATGTCTCAAACTAACCTGTGGTGGGCAGAAATCAGGACAGTGGTAGATTCTGGGGAGGGCGGCTGAGGGATCTTTCTGGGGTGACGGTAGTGCCTTGTATCTTGAGGGAGATTGGGGTTATCTGAGCGTAGGCAGTGTGAAAGCTCGTAAAATTATTTAACATTTGTACAGTACATTTAAGTGTGTTTTACTACAAAAGGAAAATAAAAACAGATATTGAACTCTGGGTGATGATATAATAAGCATGTGGAGGTAGTTAGGGAAAATATGCCGATGTCTGCAATTTACTTTGAAATGCATAAAAATATATACTAGATAGACGGGTGCATCCAAAAAGCCTCAAGCCAGACTCACTGCCATCAAGTTGATTCTGACTCATAGCGACCCCCTTTGGGCTTCCGAGGCAGTAAATCTTTACAGAAGTAGATTGCCCAGTCTTCCTTCAGAGGAGTGGCTGCTGGGTTTGAACCGCCGACCTTTTGGTTAGCAGTCAGATGCCTTAGGCACTAAGCCATCAGAGCTCCTCAGATGGGTGCATGGAGAGCTGGATAGCCAGTTGCTGTGGTCACTTGTAACTCTTGGTGACCCCAGATGTTGCAGAGAACTGCCTCATGGGGTCTTCATGGCTTCAGCCTTTCAGAAGTAGATTGCCAGGCCTTTCTTCTAGGCATGTCTGGGTGGGTTGGCTTGGCAACCTTTTGCTTAGTAGCTGAGTGCTTAACCGTTTGCACTGCCCACGGACTCCAGAGGAGGAACGGATGGACACATGCATGCTAAAGCAGATATGGGGCAATGTTAAGTGTGGAATTCTGGTGGTGGGTGTCTGAAGATTCACGAAAAAAAAAAAAAATCTTTCAACTTTTAGGTGCTGTTGAGCATTCATAGTAAATTGTTGGAAAAAATGCCAATGCCCTGGACCCTGCCTGGGATAAATGGATTCCATTTATCTTGGATGGGACCTCAACATCAGTGTGTGTCTCTGGAGATTAGAAACCCTGCCCAAACCTAGAGGAATGACATACATACCCTGTAAAACCAAAAACCATACCAAACTCATTGCAACCCCCACTGAGTTTCCAAGACTATAAATCTTGAAGGAAGCAGATTGTCTCATCTTCCTCCCGCAGAGTAGCTGGGGGGTGTGAACCACTGACCTTCCAGTCGGCAGCCAAATGCCTTACCCACTGCGCCACTGGAGCTCCTTGTGCATACAAGATCTCATCTAATCCCCGCATGAGCTCTGGGTGGACAGTGAGGTGTCACGTGCTCAATGCCACCTGGCTTCTAAGTGGCAGAGCCAGGCTTGGAAACACCATTCCTCTTCTCCCTAAACAGTGGGCTGTCATCGATCCCTTTAACATGTGCCAGGCCTGGTAGTAAGCCTGGAGACATTCACAGTTTCTCTGTGAAGTCATCCTAGCAGTTAGTTGTCATTATCCTCGTAGGTAAACAGATGTGCAAGGAGGCCAAACCACTTAATCATTCGTTCACTGGAGTCAGATCTCCATAGCAGGCACTGTGCTGGTGACGCAGTATGTGGAGCAAGTCAACTTGGTTCCTGCCTTCATGGAGCTTGGACTCTAGCATGGAAGGTAGCCTCAGGAAAACATCCCTAGCTAAGTATTTACAAACATAACTACAATCATGACAGATGATACAGAAAGAGAAAGGAAGGGTCTGTGAGTTTAGCGGTAGAATTCTCACCTTCTATGGGGGAGATAGGAGCTCTGGTAGCATAGTGGCTAAGGCACTTGACTGCTAACCAGAAGGCTGGCGGGTTCAAACCCACCAGCCACTCCTCGGAAGGAAGGTTGGGCATTCCTACTTCCGTAGTGATACTGCCTCGGAAACCCAAGGAGGGGTCGCTATGAGTCGGGGCTGACTCGACGGCAAATAACAACAACAACAACAACGGGGAACATACAGGTTCTGTTTCCAGCCAGCACACTTCATGAACACTCACCACCGTCTGTCAGTGGAGGCTTGCTTTTTGCTAGGCTGCTAAACAGCTTTCCATGGAGCTTCCATACTAAGAAGGAATAGGAAGAAAGGCCCGGCCATCTGCTTCCCAAGATAAGCCAGTGACGGCCTCGTGGATCACAGTGATCTGAACCCCAGCCAATCATGGGGACGGCACGGGACTGGGTGGCATTTCGTTCCATGGTGTACTAGGTTGCCGTGAGTCAAGGGCTGACCAGAAGGCAGCTGACAGCAGCGGTGCATCTTACCAATAAGGAAAACGAGGATTGGAGATGCTAAGCCGTTGCTCAAGTGCTGGGGATGGGGAGGCAGTCAGAGAAAGCTTCCCACGAGAATAACCTTGATGTGAGCTTGAGGGGGTAGTTGGCAGCGACAAGAGTAGGACATGCCAGTCGGAGGGGACAGCATGTGCGAAAACTTTGGAGTGGAAAAGATTTCAGGGAGAAAATAGGCAGGGAGGTTAAAGCCGAGTGAGGGATTGAGTGGCCGGGCTGCCGGCTGAGAACAGAGCAGCAGGGACAGCGTGCCAGAACCAGCCCATGCAGGGCTTTGCACACCATGGAGTGATCTGGGACTTGAGTCTTAGGTCGTGAGGAGCCATGAGAGAGTTTCAAGCACGGGAAGGACATGGTGCGTTTAGCTCAGGGTTATATAAGTTAGAACATGGCCCAGTCTGTGGTTAGGTCCAGGACTGTCTGCCCCCAAAGCATTAGTATGGTGGGATTCCAAACACTTCCACACACTGGTGTATTTCTAAGAGTCGCTTGTTTCGGCCATACGTAAAAACCTGACCTGCTCAACTGGCATGAGGAGTTCTCCACGTTCAGGGGCAAAGGGCATGAAAACAACCTGCAGCTACTGCTAGTGACAATAACAGTAAGAGTCCTCAGAACTTCCAGCACCCCTACATTCTTTGTGGCAGGACTGATTAATGGGTTTTGGATGAGCCATGTGCAGGCCATGTGTTTTTGTGTGTGTGTGTGTGAAAGTATACACAACCAAGTATATACCCATTTAGCTGTGTTTGCGTGCACAGGTCATTGAGTAGTTACATACTTCCTGTTGTGCCACCATTCATGCTGTCTCTGCCCGTGTTGCTTATGTATTTTTATGACTTCTGTTACCAGGGTATCTTGGGAGAACCACATGTTGGGCCTGGCAAGAAAGAAGGCAGGGAGGGGGGCCAAGGTCGAGAGGTCTTGTATATTCTCAGCTCCTGCTTTGTAAGTGTTCAGAGGATGGGAGAGGGGGTCTCCTCCTTAGGTGTGCCTCACAGGGCCTGTAGGAAGCAGTCTAGCTTCTGACATACTTGGACCCTTCCCAAGTGACCAACTTGTCCATGTTTCAGAGACCTAGAGCACAGTGTGATACAGTCAAGACCCAAGGGCAGTTCAGGACCTAGAACTTAGGTTGCTTGATGGGCTGAACAGTGCGTTAAGCATCTGCAAAGTCAAAGCCAAAGGTGTGGTCCAGGGTGAGAACTGAAGGTAGGAAGTTTCTGTCCACGCTCTCTCTGTGGGCTTGCGTAAAGAGTTCTAATTTTGTTCTAAGAGACTGGGAAGCCATCGAAGCAGGGGGAGTGACTTGATCAAACTGACATTTTACAAGAAGATCTCTGGGTGCTTGGTCTAGAGTAGATTGGCACAGTCATCCAGGTGGGAGATGATGGTGATTTAGTGTAGTGTGGGATGGCCCAGGTGTCATAAAGGGGACAGATTTAAGAAGTAGGTTATTGTTACTTGTCATCGAGTTATTCTGCCTTCAGATGACTCCGTGTGTGCAGAGTAGAACCACACCACAGAGTTTGCCAAGCTGTGACCCTTCAGAGGCAGATTCTCAGGCCTATCTTCTAAGGTGCCTCTGGGTAGGTTCGACCCTCCTCCCTTCGGACTAGTAGTCAAGTGCTTCAACATCTGTGCTACCCAGGGACTCTTTCAAGAAGTGCCATATAGAGATCAAATCGTTAGAACCTGGTGATGGTTTAGCTATGAGTGTGGAAAGAGAGATATCAGGGAAGTGTTCTGGATTTCTGAGTCGGGCAAATAAGTCCAGTGGAGATGTCATTACTGAGATGAAACTGGCTGGTTTGTGGAATGGTCAGGCACCAGGGAGAGTGGGTCACTAGCTTGGTTTGAGGCAATGTGAATTTTGGGACACTTGGAAGACGTCTGGATAGAGATATCAAGTTGGCAGGTATGTATATGAGTGTAGCGTTCATAAGAAAGATCAGTGCCAAGGATTTAAGTTTGGGAATTTTCAAAGGCAGATAATTACAGACAGTAGAGAGAAGATTAGCCACAGAGGAAGTGTAGAGGGAGAAGAGGGTCGTGTGTGGGTGAAGGACAGCCATCATTTACGAAGCCCCTACTATGTGCTAGGCCACCTTGCACTATATAAACACCAAATGGGTGGATGCTTATTTCACCAATAAGGAAAATGAGGCTCAGAGAAGTCGAGTCACTCACCTAAGCTCACATAGCTAGTAAGTGGTGGCAGAAATAAAAAACTAAACCCACTGGCATTGAGTTGATTCTGACTCCTGGTGATTGTATAGGACAGAGTAGAAGTTCCCCATCGGGTTTCCAAGGCTGTCATCTTTATGGAAGTAGACTGCCATCCATGCCTTTCTCTCATGGAGCTGCTGATGGGTTTGAACTGCCAACTATTCAGTTGGGAGCTGGCTGCCTAACCACTGCACCACCAGGGCTCCTTGTGGTGACAGAAGTAGGATTTGAAGCCAAACCTTTTCCTCTTCTGCTGCTGGAAAGAAAGCCTTTCCTGCTGACTGGAACCCCAGAGGGAGCTGGGATTGACTCCCACTGGAAGTAGCTGAGTACTTCTCCTCCCTGCCTCCATCACTCAGACGAGTGGGCCTTCTGATTGGCCAGGCTTGGGACATGTGCCAACCCCGGAAATGGGGCACTGGCATTGACCCCGCCTAACCACAATGATTGGAAAGTGGTGATGGGGAGGGCCTGTTTCCAGGAGATGAGGATGGACACTGAAGGCACACATACTCACTACAGACAGACAGACGTTTTGCCCCTTGGGCACCAGCATCCAGGGGTTGCTGCCTGTTTGGAAAACCTTGCTGCCACATGGCAATTCTTGGGTGACCTCGGCTTGTGAGTGGGGGAACATCTCAAGCAGGGGGTGGCTCTAGGTCAGAGTGTTGAACACAGACTGTTGGAGTCTTTCTCAGTTGCAAAGTCACTCGCAAAGGCATATGTCTCCCTGCAGCGCAGGCTACAGATGGGCATTGAAATACACACACACACACACACACACACATTCTCTCTCACATCGGTCTCTGAGAGACTGATTCCAGATGAGCTTTTATTTAACATGTCATCTGTCCAAAGGAAGCTCACATTTGAGAGTTTGCATGGTTTTGAAGGAAAGAGAAATATGCCTGCCAGACCCTTTCTTCCCAAAAGGGAGGAACCAGCGTGAGCTCAGCACCTTGGGGGATGCTTTGCTCTAAACATGCGTCCTTGGCTTGTTTTCTGAACGTGAAATAGGAGAAGTCCACCACAAGGAGGAGAGGGGGAGAGTGAGGAGAGGAGAAGGGTCCCGCTCCACCACTGCCGACCACTGTACTAGTCGGTCTGGGACACTTGGTCAGTATTTGTCTAGCACTTCTATGTCTCTCTGCCTTGTGACTGAGACCAGAGAGGATGCCAGAGAAGGATGACATGGAGATTCTGCCTCAAGGATGTTGTAAGTCATCTAGGGAGTTGATGCATTCATTCTTCAAACAGTTCTGTTTCTCTTGCTGTGTTGCAAGTGTTTTGCATGATGGCTGGTTCACGCTAGGTGCTTAATAAATACTTGTTGGATGGATAAGTGAGGAAAGAATGGAGGAAATGAATTGCATTAGACACTGTAATGAAGGGACCTGGATCCTGCCCTCAGAAGTTTACGGTTCGTGAGGAGGAGATAGGCGTCCATCAGGGACATTGGATGTTCACTGATTGATTTCTTGTCCATGCAGGTGTCCTGGGTTCAAATCCAGTAAGGTACCTTATGCACAGCCAGCACCATGAACGCTCAGGTGTGGCTAGGATACTGAACCTAGGTTTCAGCAGAGCTTCCAGACTAGCAAAAAAGCCCTGGTGATTGCCTTTTGAAAATCACAACACATTCTCATCCACAATGATGGGGATGGTGTGCGAGGCGGCAGTGTTTTGTTCCATTGTGTTTGGGGATGCAGTGGGTTGGGGGCCAATTTGGCAGCAACTAACAACCACAACCACAAGAGGCATCCCTCACGAGATCTGTGATACGCTCCTCCACTTCCAGCCTGCTTGAGTACAGTGCAGTGTTTAACACCCTTAGACCTTCTCTGATCTTTGAAATTCTTTCCTTCTTTGTTTCCTGTTACCTCCTGTTTCCCTTCCACCTCTGAGACCATCTAGCTAAGCCCATTTTTTCCCTGCCTGTCCCAATCTGTGGGTGTCCCCAGCTGTCTTTTCATCGCCCACCATACCTTCTACACACCCGAGGCCTCGGGGTCACGTCCATGTTGACGAGTTCTCCAAATTACCACTTGTCGATCAACAATATTTGTGGAGTGCTCCCACCATCCGCTCCACAGGAGAAAGATGAGACAGTCTGTTTCCGTAAAGATTGACAGCCTTGGAAACCCTGTGGGACACTTCTACTCTGTCCTCTAGGGGCGCTGTGAGTCGGAATTGGCTTGATGGCAGTGGGCTTGGGTTTTTGGTGTTATTCATGTGCTAGAGTCTCTGGGTGGTGGGAATGGTTAGCACACTCAGCTGTTAACCAAAAGGAGGCAACTTGGAAGAAAGGCCTGGCCATTTGCTTCCGAAAAGTCAGCCCCTGCAAAGCCTGTGGAGCCCAGTTCTGCTGCAACACACATGGGTTGCCATGGGTTGGAGTGGACCTGGCAGTCATGGTTGGTTAGTTGGTTAGTTGGTTAGTTAGTTAGTTAATATGGACAATATGAACCAGACAGACAGCAGACGTGTTCCAATGCAGCTTGCATTCTTGTGCAGGCAGTAAATATATAAGAAGACAATTGCAGACAGTGATCTTCCTACTATAAAACAAAACAGGAAAACACAGAGAAAGTGGTGTGGCAAAGTGGAAAGGTGGGGCCATGTGAGCTAGGTGGACAGGGTGGTCCTCTCTGAGTAGGTGACCTTTGAGTGGAGACCTGAATGATAAGGAGGAGTCAGCATGGGACCATCTGGGGTAAGAAAGTTCCAGGCAGAGGGAACAGCATGTGCTAAGGCCCTGAGGTAGGGACAAACTTGTGGGATCCAGGAATGAGTAGGAAGGAGACTGGGGAGGTGGGTCCAGAGGTGAGCACACTTTTTGGCTGGAGAAGCCAGGGCATGGAGAATGATACGGGCATTAGTGCTGTGTTTGGCCGCAACGTGATGAAAGGGCCCCCTGTTGTGTTTCCGTACAGTCCTTGCAGGCACACTCCGGTCCACTTACACCACTCACCCGCTGCTGGCTGGGGTGTCCCTGCTCCCTGGTCCAGCAGTGACGGGTCCTGCGCCTCCATCAGCAGCCAGACAGGAAGCGAGACAACTTTCAGGAGGGTGTGTGAGCTCTGTGACAGCATTGGAGCTTGCTATCTCCATGGCACCCAGGCAGGGGGACAATCTAATTAGGCTATTTTCAGCATCCCAGAGGGAGGGGGTAGAGGGAGATGGGGACCTGCCTTTCTTACTGCCTGTCTGTCTCTCTGAAGCTATTATTGATTAAGCAGTCAGGGGCCAAGGAGGAAGGACCTCTCCAGGCTCCATGCTGGGATCAGAGGAAGCTTTGGGCTCCAAGGGGGGCTGTATGAGCAGCAGTGGGACCCCAGGGCTGGCAGGCTTCCAGGCACCCGGTGCTAATGAGCTTGGAAGCCTACCACTTTGACCAGAAGAAACACATCCCCTGCAGGCTGTTTGTCCTCTGCGACACCGGCTGCCACCAGCTTCCTCTGGGATGGCAGTCTGAGACTGGGACCTGGCCGTCCTTTGTTTTATAGCCTGGGGCCTGGGAAGGCCTTCAAGGCTTTCACCTGTGATCTTCAGCTTGGAAAGAGAGTGGGCTGTCATCTGCCTGGAGGGCCTGGCCAGTGGCTCCTTGCAGTGTCTGATGGTCTGTGGACTCACTGAGAACCCACTCGACTGTAAGGTCCATGTGGTCAGGGAGGTAAATCCAGTTTGCTCAAGTAAGGTCCCAATGCCTAGTGCTTAAACCCAAAATCCAAACCAGCTACTGTCAGGTCAGCTCCAACTCCTGGATAGAACTGCTCTGTAGAGTTTTTTTGCCCAATTTTTAAAAAATAGTGATAAATACATGTTTCTAACAAATCATTTGCCTTTACTTGTACAATTCAGTGAAATTATGTTTACTATGTTGTTTAGTCATTACCTTATCTGTTTTTAAACTTTCCCTTCACTGTGAACAGAAGCTTAGTGTCCCCTGAGCACCGAGTCCCTCTTTGTGCTGACGGTCCACTGCCTCTAGTAACTGCTAGTAAACTTTGTTCTCTTTCCACTTGGCAGAGCTTTGGGGGTTAGATTGCCAGGCACCTCTGGGTGGACTTGAACTCCTCCAGCCTTCCAGGTAGCAGCCAAGCCTGTTGCTGCTTTGCCCCACTGTCTGGCACTTGTTCTTGGCCACCATTGAGTCAGCTCTTGACTCCCAGCGACTCTGTACAAAAGAATGAAGGAAGTGCTGCGGAGAGCTGCACCATCCCTGTGACTGGCTGCAGGCTGGACCATTGTGATGCATGGGTTTTCATTGGCTGACACTTGGAAGGACGTTCACCAGGCCTTTCTTCCCAGTCTGTCTTTCCTGTTCAGCATCCTAGCCCCACACAAGGCTCCACTGACACATGGTGGTGGCTGTGTGTGAGGTGTGTTGCCTGGCATTGAACCCACGTCTCCTCCATGGAGGGTGAGAATTCCAGCACAGAACCACCTCTACCTCCGCCCCCCCCCCCCGTTGATCGAGCACTTAGTAGGTGCTAAACATTTGTTTACCACTGAAACCGCTGTGAGCCTGTAGGAAGGCTGGCTCTAGAGGGCCTTCTTGGGCCCATGGGCCACTCATTTTCAAACCTCCTCACTGCCATTGTGTCCAAGTCTGCAGGGCCTGCGTGAAGCCGATGTGGTCAAATCCGATTAGCGCGTAAGCGATCCCTTTAGAACTGTTGCTGTAGGCATGTGCTGTGCCTTGCACTCCCCATACTCCATCCTAACCCTTGTAACAATCCAACATTGTAGGTATTTTTATCATCGCATGTCACAGGTGAGGAGTCCGAGGCACAGAGCACTAAAAGGATCACATCCATGATAACATAGCTGGTATCAGAGTTGGGAGTAAAACCAGGTTTGCCTGACTCCTTGGGTGGTAAAAACTGTTTATGAGTTCGGCTGCTGTAAAAACTGCACTGGGACGTCATCTGACCGCCTCTAATTTCACACAGGCGAAGGGGGTTCAAGATCAACATCAAAAGCCCGAGGCTGGTTCCTTTGGGGTGAAGGTCAGACAGGCCCCACCCTCCGACCTTTTTTTTACCAATTCTGACGTCGGCCATCCATCGCGTGACACTCTACTTCTCTCCTGGGTTCAGTGATCGGTTGTAATGGCCACACAGATCTCACAGACAATGTTAGTGATTAAGGGGTGCTCAGGATACAGTTCTTCAGCCTGGACAGCCTCCCCTCAGCCGCGCCCAAAGGCAGCTCTCTGGCCCTTGGCCCCTTGGCCTGGCCTCTGCCCTGCTTGGGCAAGTGTTACAAAGCTCTTTGTTGTTGTTGTTAAGTGCCGTCGAGTC
>NW_006921648.1:12952900-12953415 GCF_000298275.1 Orycteropus afer afer
TGATTTGGGTGAAAGTTTACAGAGAAAATTGATTTTCCATACAGCAGTTAATACATATTTTGTTTCATGACCTTGACTGCAGTTCCACAGTGTAAAAGCTCTCTTCCCACGTCCTCCCCATAGTTACCTCTTCCCTGTGTCCTTCCCTCTGATGCACTCCCGGACCCTTTCCCTCCAGTGCACTCCCCACGCCCACCAGCTATCTCTCTGTGTAGACACTGCCCTTCTGTTCTTCCACGATTGATTGCTCCAAGGATCTTGATGATCAAGTATCTACTTGATGTAAATGTTCATCCCATGTGTCTGTCTTTTGTTTGACTGGAAGCCACCGGAGTGAATTCAGTTCCAGACCTGAAGGGTAACTAAGGGCTGTAGTCTTGGGGGTCTCATCAGGCTCTGTCAGACCAGCTAATCTGGTCATTTCCTGTGATTTTGAATTTTGTTCCACATTGTTCTCCCACTCTATCCAGCATCACCTACATAGTTCTCCCTCCAAGTGGTTGACAGTGGTAGCT
>NW_006921648.1:12954885-12956915 GCF_000298275.1 Orycteropus afer afer
ATTTGTGCTTATTTCCCTGTATTGGCACTCACGCCACAGGAGGTCTTTTAAAATCAAATCCCTGCTTATTCCTTGTGACTCCAGACAGAGCAGGATCACCCAGACGGACATATCAAAGAGAACCTCATCTTGAGTTCCTGCCTTTGCAGCCAGTCTGAGGTATGGGGCTGTAGGTCACCGTCGAGGCCTAGGATGTTGAGCCAGCAGGGATTTCAGGGTCATGGCTGTTGACACACAGACACACGCACACATGCGCACACACACAGACGCTTTGGTGAATCAGGGCTTTGTTCTTCTGTTTCACATATTACCAATCACAGGACTTGAAAGTCATTTGTCTGCTATTTTTCCATTGTTGGGTGCCCTCGAGTTGATTGTGACTCATAGCAAACTCATGCGACAGAATAGAACTGTAGGGTTTTCTTGGCTACAGTCTTTATGCAAAAGCAGGTTGCAAGGCCTTCCTGCGGTGGAGCTGCTGCTGGTGGGTTCAAACCTCCAACCTTTAGTTTAGCAGCTGTTTAACTTCTACATCGTCATAGTCCCTCACTACTGTACTCCTGTCTACCCATTATTTATTTCTTTGGTGGGTGTTGAAAATATCTACAAGGTGGGGACCTTACCTATATGCCTACTGTCTCCTTTTGGTGCCTAGCAGAGAACTGGACACACAGATACGCTTAACAGACAACTGATCCTGTCCATTTATGAGCATTGCTGTCGGCTTGTCAAAGCCTCCATTCAGGGCTTATCTTCTGTGTGCAGGCACTGGGCTTCATGCTTTCTAGCCAGGGCCAAATCTGGCCCTCTGCCAGTTTTTGTAAATAAAGTTTTATTGGAACACAGCCATACCCATTTGTTTTGTTATTGTCCGTGACTATTGTTTTGCTACAGCAGGAGTGTTGAGTTACTGGGACATAGAAAGCATGGTCTGGCAAAGCCTAAAATATATGCTATCTGGCCTTTACAGAAGAAGTTTGCTGAACCCTGCTTTATACACAATGTCTCTTAATTCTCATGACGACCTTGAAAGGCCACGTCCCCATTTCACAGATGAGAAGATCAGAGTTCAAAGAGCTTAAACAGTTTGCCCACTTGGTAAGTGGTAGAATCAGAGCAGGAGCTCGGGTCTGCATCTCCGATGTCCATGCTCTTAGCTCTGTGCTCCCCAGCACCTTAGGGAATGGAGAACAAATGGAATGTTTGCACCCTTACTTTTGAATGAAGCCCTCTAGCATCCGGAGTTGATTCCACTGGGGACTGTAAGGTGACTGCCAGCCTAAATTGCCCTGAAAGACAGGCAGGATACCTGGCTGGTTTGTCGCTGGAGGAGCCTCTGCTCTTCGCGTGGATACACACATTCCCTCCTGGAGATCAGAGGTGTCTGGAGCAGCTGATTCATCAACACCTTTGAAGTCTGGTGTCAGTTTCACAAAGGCAAATTAATTTCTTGAGCTTCTCGGCGTCTGTTGGCTTCAACACGCCTGGTGCTTTCGCCAGGGACTCTCGTTCCCAGTGTTTCTTTACTCTCCAGATTTCCTGTTGTTGTTGTTAGCGGCCGTCAAGGTGATTCTGCCTCATGGTGGTCCCATGGGACAGAGTAAAGTGTCCCCTAGGCTGTAATTTGTATGAACAGGAGCCCTGGAGGTATAGTGGTTAAGCATATGGTTACTAATTATTAGGCTTGTGGTTTGAACCACCAACAGCTTCACAGCAGAAAAGACCTGGCTATCTGTTTCCATAAAGATTTCAGCCTAGGAAGCCTTGTGGGGCAGTTGTGGTTTGTCCTGTAGGGTCGTTATGAGTTGGAATTGACCTGACAGCACACCACCACCACCACCACCACCACCTTTACTGGAGCTGATCACCAGGGCTTTGTCCCTTGAAGCCACTGCATGGATTCAAACTGCCAGCCTTAAGGCCAGCAGCTGAGCACTTGAACTGTTGTTCCACCAGGGCTCCTTCATGGACTCCTTTTATCGTTGTATGTCATTTAATCGGTTCCAATTCATACTGACCCTATAGGACAG
>NW_006921648.1:12980949-12983066 GCF_000298275.1 Orycteropus afer afer
TACCATGCATGGACTGCCAGAAGAACAAACAAATCTGTCTTGGAAGAAGTGCAGCCAGAATGGTCCTTAGAGGTGTGAATGGCAAGACTTTGTCTCTTGTGCTTTGGTCCTGTTATTGGAAGGGACCAATCCCTGGAGAAGGATATTAAGCTCGGTAAACAGTACAGAGTCAGCGAAAAAGGGGAAGGCCCTCAGTGAGGTGGATTGACACAGTGACTGTAACGATGGGCTCAAGTATGGCAGCAATTGTGAGGATGACACAGGACTGAGTAGTGTTTCATTGCCTTGTGCATGGGGTTGTTTTGAGTCGGAACCAACTTGACAGCCCCTAATGACAACAGCAGCCATGCACGTCTTTACGGAATTAGATCATCGGGTCTTTTCTCCTCTGGAGTGGCTGGTGGGTTCGAACTACTGACCTTTGAGTTAATAGCCAAGTGTTTAACCACTGGGCCACCAGGGCTCCTTCTGTCATTTCTAAAGTGGAAAAAATAATGTCTCATAAAGTTAGGCTGATATGATACTGTCATTTCGGCTCGAACACTTGTTCTGAAAATGTGAATTTGTGCCAAGGAGGTTGATGTATGAGGTTAGGGAGTCATTTGAGCATGACACAGATTTTGCATTTGCTTCTGTGTAATTTTGTCTGAGGGAAAGAATAGGTGAGCAGAGGAACCTGTGCTCCGCTGACAGAGCCACGAGAGAATACAGAAAATGCACACGTACAGCCTCCAGTATCTGCCGACTGCCTCAGTTTAGCCATCTGGCTTCCCAACTTTTTGTCTGACCTTTACTGCAGTATCCCTTCTGATACTACTTAAGGTCTTTTTCAGGGTTAAGTGCTATATTTCCTGTAATATTTATGTATTATTTAGTTAATGTGTGTAACACTATGCTACTGTTTTCATTATGTATTTGGCTTTTTTTTTTATAATGTGCCGCTAACTATAGTTCTTGAGTGTTGGACCCCTAGTCCCATCTTTCCATCAGTCCTTCAGTTTTTATTACATAGTTTTGCATGTGGTGACTGTTAGGAATGCCTGTGTTGCACTTGAAGAATGACTGTAGAAGGAAATGCACCTGTTCCTCACTTATTACATCTCATTATCTGATATTTTGCATTTAGGACAGTAGTGAAAAATCTACAGTCTGACTGTTTTGTGCATTAATGGTGTATGTCTGGCAGTGACGAACACTGAGGTATAAGGTGAGAGTAATGCTGGCTCTAGTGGTTAAGGTTATATGTCAACTTGGCTGGGCTGTGATCCTCAGTGGTTTGGCAGTTATGTAATGATGTAATCATCCTCCATATAATATTTTTGCATAACAACCTGGTCTTTGGAACCTATCCATGTCTGTCAGTGAAGAGTGAGTGTAATAAATCGCCTATCATATACCTAATGCAGAGTAAATATGACTGTCTCCATGCTCACACTTTTCATTCTCATATGATATGAAGTAGAAGAGTCTTGAATTACTATGACTCTTAATTGTTAGTATGAGATACTACTTGAATTCCAGAGGTAGAAAAAGTTATTAGACATCTAGAGCATGAGCACAGAGAGAAAGACATCACGCATGGAAAGTAGAGGGTCAGTGAGAAAGAAGACCCTCAACAACATGGATGACGCAATGTGTGCAACATTGGGCTGAAACAAATGATGTTGAGGCTGGCACAGGGCCAGGCAGGGTTTTGTTCTGTTGTACATGGGGTTGCTGTGAGTCGGAACCGACTCAGTGACACCTAACAGCAACAGCACTAGCACAAGCACAAAGTGTTGATGTGTCTGTGAAAGCTGGACAGTGAGAAAGGAAGACAGAAGAAGTCATACATTGAAAGTGTAGTGTTGCTGAAGAGTATTGGATAGATGCTGGGCTGTCCAAAGGACAAACAAATCAGTCTTAGAAGAAATAGAAACCGAAATAAAGGGGGGGGGGCAGGTTTGCTGGTCCGATAGAGCCTGGTGGAACCACTGAGACTATGGCCCCTAGCTGCCCTTCGGGTCTGGAATTGAACCCACACCTGTGGTTTCCAGCCAAACTAAAGACAGGCATATGAGTTGAACATTTACCTCAAGTAGATACACTCCTTGGAGAGAATAATCATGGGAGAAAGA
>NW_006921648.1:12983501-12989042 GCF_000298275.1 Orycteropus afer afer
TAACAGTGATCGTGGAGATGGCATGGGACTGGGCAGGGTTTTGTGCTGGGATGCACACGGTTGTGGAGGATCAGAGCTAACTAGACAGCAGTGAACATTAACAGCATGCACATTTGTCTTAGGGAGAGCAGTGTGTCAATTGGCTTTCAGGAAGTCACAGCTGAATCAAGGAACCCAAGCAATGTGATTTCACCAGGACTTGGTTTCCGTCTGTGAGCCCTGCCTTCTGCTGCGTTGGCTCCGTTTTCAGGCATACTTCCTCCTCGTGGTGGGAAGATGGTGGCTGGGGAACGTGATGCTCTTACTGGCTAGGCATGGGTGACATATACACCTCTGAAATTTGGGATGTGGTTAGCCTTTATGCAAGTTACTTGAATTGAGAGTGAGAGAAGGGTGGTTCTCCAAAGGACAGTCAAAGTATGGTGGGACAGGTTTCAATGGAACTTCCAGATTAAGATAGACTAGTTAGAACAGTTTCGCAATCTACTTCTGAAAATTAGCTATTGAAAAGTCATTTCCTTTGAACACATCATCAGGAGGGATTATCCCTAGAGGAGAACATGATGCTTGGTGAAGTGCAGAGGGCCAGCAAGGACAAGGGAGACCCTTGGTAATGGATTGGCACAGTAGTCCATTGACACATTGATGGACTTGAACATGCTGGCAACATTAGTTCACTGTTGTATCTAAGGTTGCCATGAGTCAGAGTCAACTTGAGGGCAAGTGACAACTGTAGTACCTGAAGAAGGAGGGATGAATTCCACTCCAAGATGGTCCTCCAGCCAGAGACTTACACACCATCATTCTCCTTCCTAATCACTGGTTCATGCTTTCCTTTTTCTGAAATCTTTCTTTCTCCACTTCTCTGATACATACAATCTTCATAAGGGGTAGTAGCTTCCCAAACTACTAAAGGACCAGCCACCAGAAGGGAGTGAACATCTTAACTCCAAATTCTAAATGAGAGGTTTTGACCTAACTTGGACCAGGGACCCCTTGTATTCAAATCAAGTAAGACTCAGACATGGGGGGAGACAGGAGATGATGTCATGTTATATAAATCAACTGCCAGGGGTCTGCCGTTACGTCTATTGGAAGGGACAAAAGGGAATAGTCATTGTAAGTGGCTAGATGCCCCTGATGTGCCCACAGGAAGGCAGATCTCCACAACTTGCTCCAGGCTACCCTCACTGTTTTCAGGATCAAAATCCAAGATGGCTCAGCCCGTAGCTGATAAAGTAAAACCACAGTTGCCGTTGACTCTGACTTATGGAGACCTCGTGTGTCAGAGTCCAGGATGTTCAGTGGCTGTGATCTTTTGGCTGTGGGTCCCCAGGCCTGCCTTCTGTGGCACTTCTGGATGGACTGAAGCCGCCAGCCTTTCAGTTAGTAGCTGAGCTCTTAATTGTTGCACTACCTAGGGACTCCTGAGAAAGTACAGAAAGTGTAAGGAAGGGTCTGCTTGCCTCCTTGGCATCAACCCCAGTTAGCATACTAGAGGGGAACACAGGGATGGAGTGGATGGTGAGGCAGTGATGGGCGAGTGAGCGCCCACAGCACCTCCTTCTGAATGACCCACCCTCTCAGTTCTGCTTCACCTCCTGGCCCCGCTAGACCTGCTAATGAGCAGCGGTGCTGACTCATGTCATAGAGGAGCCAGGTCACTGGGATGTCCTTTTTTTGGGGGATGATGAGAAATTGGATCATAGATATTCAGCCTCAGTCCAGAATTAGTGAGATGTGTGAGCAGGAAGTAATGGAAGTGTCTTGTCAGGGCACTTAGAGATTGCCTTATGTAGCAGATTGCAAATCCAGATGTGCAGCCCTCTCTTTTCTTTTGCTTTGAGTTTTTATTTTTTCATTTTGCATTGTTCCCTCCCCTCCCCTCTAACCTCTGGTAACAAAAAAAACAAAGTTTCTTTCCATATATAAACCTTTCCTTGACTTTTTACAATAATGAACTAACACAGTATTTGTCCTTCTGTAATTAACTTATTTCAATCAGCATAATGTCCTCCAAGTTTATCCACGTTATGTGGTATTTTGCAGATTCTACATTATTCTTTAGGGTTGCATAGTATTCCATTGTGTGTATGTACCATAGTTTGGTTATCCATTCTTCTGTTGATGGGCACATAGGTTGTTTCCATCTTTCTGCTATTGTAAATAGTATTGCAATGAACATGGGTGTGCATATGTCTGTTCTTGTCCTGGCTCTCTCTTCTTTAGGGTATATACTTAGTCATAGGATTGCTGAGTCAAACGGGGTATTTCTAATTCCAGCTTTTTAAGGAATCGCCATACTGCTTTCCACAGTGGTTGTGTCCTTGGACAGTCCCACCAGCAGTGTATGAGAGTCTCAATCTTTCCACATCCTTGCCAGCACTTGTTATTTTCTGTCTTGAAATTTGCTACTTGTGCTGGGGCAAGATAGTATCTCATTGTTGTTCTGATTGGCATCTCTCTGATGGCTAACGATGACTAATGATGGCTAATGGTCTTGAACATTTCTTCATGTGTTTGTTGGCCACCTGAATATCCTCTTTGGTAAAGTGTCTGTTCATGTCCTTTTGCATGCACTCTCTTTTCCTTGTGACTACGCAGTGTCTATCACCAAGGAGGTGGAGTTCATTTCCCCACCCCTGAATTTGGTCTGGTCTTGTGATTTGCTTTGACTGACAGAATATGATAGAAATGATGATGGGCCAGTTCTGAGCCAAGAGCTTAAGAGCCCTTGCATGTTTCTATTCCCTGTCTTGCCCCCTTGCCCTTGCCAAAGAACATGCCCAGACTAGCCTGCTAGCAGGTGCAAGTGAGTCAGAACCCCGTTGCCCAGGTATCCCATATATTGAGTGTCTACTGCAACGGATATCTTATAGCTGCAGTCCTTCCAACAGCATTTTTAGGTAGGTCACATTTGTTCTGTTTTTGTAGATAAACGAGTTAAGAGTTGTAGAGGTTCAGTGACTTACATGGGGTCAACAAAACCTAATGAAGAGTTGGGTTGAAATAAAAGGATACATTTTTTTCCCCACTATACTAAGCTGTCTATCAGTCTGTGGTATATTAAGTGTGCACATCCATACTGGCAGTGGCTCTTTGTCCAAAGTACTCAATAATTCAGAATCAAGGGGACATTATCCTGAGGTTGATTATGTCTTTCTGTAATTTCCAGCTTTAATAACTTCTGCCATAACAGTCTTGGATTTGTTGATATTATTAAAAGCAGATTTAAAAGAGATCCACAAATGGCCAAGAAGCATATGAAAAGATGCTCAACACTGTTAGTCATCAAACAAACAAAAAACCCACTGCTGTCAAGTAGATTCTAACATGTAGCAACCCCCTTTGGGTTTCGGAGGCAGTAAATCTCTACGGAAGTAGATCGCCAGTCTTGCTTCCATGGTGTGGCTGGTAGGTTTGAACCACCAACCTTCTGGTTAGCAGTCAGCTGCCTTAGGCACTTTGCTACCAGAGCTCCTCTTGTTAGTCATCAGGGAAATGCAAATTAAACCACAACAAGAGAGTACCATTAAACGGCTGAGATTCAAAAGACTAACAATATCAAGTGTGGGTGAAAATGTGGAGCAAATGGACTTTGCATACACGGCTTGTGTAAGATGGTACAAATGAGTTTGGTATTTTAATGAATACGGTTAAACCCACCCTTCCCGTATGAATCAGCAGTTCCGCTCCTTGGTGTATACCCAAGAGAAGTGAAAACGTACGTCTACACAAAGAGTTGTACACTAGTACCCAGCTTTACTCATAACAACCCCAAACTGGAAGCAACCCCCAAACCATCTATAACTGAATGGATAAATAAATTGTGGACTGTTACTTAATTATAAAAATTAGCAAACTACTGATCCAGCAATGTGGATGAATTTCAAAAGAAGTTATACTGAAAGACCCCAGGCCCAGTTGTCATTGAGTCAACTCTAATGCATGGTGATCCCGAGGGGGTGAACTGAGGTGAACTGCATTCTGTAGCATTTTCAATGACTGATTTTTCAAAAGTGGATTGCCAGGCCTTTCTTCCAAGGATCCTCTGGGTGAACTTGAACCTCCCAGCTTTTGGGTAGCACCCCTGTGTATTAAACATTTGCAACACCCAGGGCCTCCATGATGAAAGAAGCCAATTATAATACGTATCACATAACTTCATTTATATCAAATCCAGGAGTAACAAATATATAGTGACAGAGGTAAATCATTGGTTGTCAGGGTCTGGGGATAATTAACCAAGATGATACCCAAGGGAACTTTTTTGGGGTGATAAAGATGTTTTATATCTTGATGGTGGTTAAACTGATATATATGTGTTTGTCAAAAGCCATCAAATTGTAATTAAAATGAGTGGATTCCATTGCATATCCATCTTACATCAATAAGGTTGAAATTTCAGAGACTTAAAATTATGTCTTCTGAAAGTCACTCTCTTAAGAATTCCTGGAGGTGACAATAGGTGGGCTGGCATGATTAGCTCCTTAGAACTTGGAGGAAAAATGCCTCTAACCACCAAAGATAATTCAGCACCAAGGACAGCACACCAGTGGCATCATATGGCACGGATGTCCAGGATGTGCAGTGTGAAATAGGGCATGATATGATCTGTTTATTCTGTAAGCCACATATTTTATACAGATAGACCCCAGATTACAAATGAGTTCTGTTCCTGAGTCTGTCTTTAAGTCGAATTTGTATGTAAGTTGGAACAGTTAGGTGTGGTCAATTAGTCATACATTTGTTTTATTATATGTTGTTATGTGCCATTGAGTCAGACCTGACTCATAGCGACCCCTCCTTGGGTTTCCGAGGCAGTATCACTACAGAAGTAGATTGCCCAACCTTCCTTCCGAGGAGTGGTTAGTGGGTTTGAACCTCTAGCCTTCTGTAGAATATACTATACCTTTCTATGCATAAAAAAAACGTTAATGAAACACTTCCAGATACACTAAAATTTCTTTAACATGAAAAAAACCAAAATCACTGCTGTGGAGTCAGATCCAAGTCATAGCGACCTCTCCTTGGGATTCACAGTAATAAATGATTATGATGTTTTGATGAGCATCACAATATAGCACCTGTTTGTTATACAAGCCATTGTATGTACCTCAGATTTTTAATAAGCTTTATTATTAAAAGCAAATTTAAAAGAGATCCACGAATGGTCAATAAGCAGATGAAAAGATGGGACCATAGACATATATGTGATCAGACGTTGCCTGAATGGATACTGTGTGGTGCATGACTGTGTTAAACGAAATAACGTTTGTAAAGCAGTTAACACAGCTCCTAGCATCAGAGCAAGCATGCACTGAACATCACCCCAAAGAATCCTTTATGGGAAGCTCGTTGTTAGGTGCCATTGAGTCGATTCTGACTCATAGCGACCCCATGTGACAAAGTAGGAGTGTCCCATAGAGTTTCATAAGCTGTAATCAATACAGAAGCAAACTGCCAGGTCTTTCTTCTGCAGAACTGCTGAGTGGGTTTGAACTGTCAACCTTTTGGTTAGCAGCTGAGTGCTTAACTACA
>NW_006921648.1:12990307-12991545 GCF_000298275.1 Orycteropus afer afer
TCCAACATTTCCCTGTCCAGTATCTTGACTCTAGAGCTTTGTAGACATATGAATCTGATCTGTTCACTCCCTGCTCTCAAATATCTTGTAAGTTCTCCTCAGCTGAACTTCCTTGCATCATAAAATCAAGTCCTTCTTAAGCATCAAGGGTCCTTCAGAATCTGCATCCTGCCTGCTCTTCCATTCTCCTCCTTGCTCCTGTCCAACCTTGAACCTCAGCCCTACACTTGGATGTCCCCAGGTGCATCTCGCTGTGCTGACCTTTGGCATATGTAGTTCCCTCTGCAGGAACGCCTTTTTCTTCACTGCTCTGTCTTTCCCTCCCAATTAGCCTCTATTCAGGAGCCCAGGTGCCGGTCTCTCTCCGCGTCTTCCTCACCCAACCCCCAGGTGGATTCGAGATCCCCTTCCCCGGGCTCTAATTGTGTCCTCATTTAAACGCCCTCAAATGCTCACAGGGTATTGCACTGGTCTGTTGAATCATTCTGTATTTTACCTCCCTGTCTGCATCCTTCTTGTCTACCCTCCATTCCTTCTGAGCAACTGGTAATCTTAGTGTGGCCTGTGGGGCCTCCATGGTCTGGCCCTTGTCTCTGCTCCAGCCTCATCTCCTTTGCTCTGTTCCATCCACCATGGCTTTCTTTGAGATCCTGCAATGTGCGCCATGTGCCTTGCTGCCTCAGGGCCTTTGCATCTGCTATTCCACTGACTAGCCTGCTCTCACCCTTCCCCCTGGTCACCTACCTCATAGTTGACTCCTGTATATGCTTCAGATTTCAGCTCAGCTGTGTTCCCAGGGAAGCCTTCTCGGCCCTTTCCTGCCACCCTGCATGTTTCCTGAACACACTTGCTCACGTTGTGAGATGATTATTAGCTTGTGCAGCCGTTTATGAACTCTGTTCCCCACTAGACTATAAGCTACAGAGGCAGAGGCTACATATCACGCTTGTTTCCCCATTACTGCATTACTAGTGTCTGTTACATAGTTGTTGTAGTTTTTAAGACTAAAACAAACCAACATGCAAAAAACCCCAAACCTGCTGCCATTGAGTTGCTCCTAACTCATTTGGCCCCCGACCCATGGCCCATGCGTGGCAGAATGAAACGCTGCCCCGTCCTGGGCCAGCCTCATGATCACCTGTGCATCAGACTGTGTGATTCACAGGATTTTCATTGGCTTCTAAAAGAACTAATAGGTCTGTCCTGGAGGAAGTGCAGCTGAAATGCCCCTTGGAAGC
>NW_006921648.1:12993140-12994246 GCF_000298275.1 Orycteropus afer afer
TACGAGTTGGAATCAAAACAGACCTGAATTAGTAAAATATGGCTGTATCAGAATGATAATCGGAATGGAAAAAATTATGGGTTGAAGCCCTAGGATTGGAGACTTAGAAGAGGTGTAGTGAACCCTTCAAGGAACCTGATACAGGAGATTGGAGTACTGCAAGGGCTGTGAGGAGGAACACACAAGTAAAGTGGCCTGGTGGGCTGCCATCTTTGAGCAGGGCACTGTTGTATCTGATTCTGCTGGTTGAGAGATTTGGTTCTACGCGACACACACACTGCCCTTGTTTTCTAAGAGAATTTTCCCCATTCTGGTTATTGTTCCACTACACGCACATGTTACAAATTTTGGTCTGTTCTGGTTTTGCTTTGTAGGCAATGAATGAACCTTGAAAAACAGATTCGAAGCTCTGCTCCAAGGTCACCACCTTGGTCCACCATCTTGGCATCTCCCAGGTTATCATCTTGGTACCATCTTGGCATCTCCATTGTCATCATCTCATTGCTGTTGGACTTCCATTGCCTCTTACCAGATCTCCTTGGTTCCACTCTTGTTCCCCCACCCCCACGATTTATTCTCTATGTAGTAGCCAGATTTGTCTTATAGAAATAAATCAGATCATGTTACCACCCCACTTGAAACCCTCCACTGGCCATTTTCTCACTGGGCTCTTCAAGGCTTGATTGATCTAGTCCCTGCCTCCCTCTCCTGCCTCATCTACCCCTTCCTCTGCCTTAACTACTCAGTTCCAGTCACCTTGGCCTCCTTTCAACTCTTTAAACACACAGGCCTTGTTGCCAGTGCAAGGCCTTTGCACTTGCTGTTACCACCACCAGGAGCTCTGGTAGCATAGTACCTAAGGCATTTGACAGCTAACCAGAAAGCTGGTGGTTCAAACCCACCAGCCACTCCTCTCGCACATAACAACAACAATTACCACCACCTAGTGTACTTTTCTCTGTGATATTTGCATGTCCATCTCCTTCATGTCATTCACATTTCATCTCAAAGGCCACTTCTGTAAATAGATTTCCTCTTCCACAGAGCTTCTCTCCCTGCCAATCTCTTTCTTCTGCATCTCCCTGTTTAATTTTGTTCATAGCTTT
>NW_006921649.1:0-1369 GCF_000298275.1 Orycteropus afer afer
AGACAAAAATAACAATTGAATAACTATCAAAAAAGTAAAAGCAAATGAACAAAAAACACACCATGTAAATACACAGTGAACAGTAACCAAAAAGTAGAAAAGGGGAAGAAGAAAAACAAAACAAAACAAAACCTCTGCAATATCTGAGGAGAGGGCAATAAAGGAAAAATGGTGGAGAAGGAGAATAATGAAGAAAAAAATGGGAAAAATACATAAAGAACAACAAGGAACGGGGTTAACCATGAGAAAGAAAAAAAAATGGTTTCAGGAATAGGGAAAAGAAAAAAAAGCTGAAAAGTAGAACCTGGGAAAAGAAGAATAAAAAATAATTATAATAAGGACAAAAGTAATAATGATAGTAGTTGTAAAACAGACAAAATCGAGCAAACTGAAAAACAAAAAGAGAAAATCAAGGCATGGCGGGGTAGGAAACCCAGGCTCCATCAGAGCACACAGACTGTGATGGAATTCCTGCCAGCCTAGAAGGTGGGTGGGAGTGAGGGATGGCTGCACCTCTAATCACCAAGAGGGTGTGGGATATAAGAGTAACAGGGGGAATGTTGCATCCTTCCAGTCATTGGCATCTGGAATGTCCTTGGGTTTCCTGGCAAGTGGAGCCTGTTCTTAAGTCCTTGAAATCTGGGAAAATGTTGTCACTGTAAATATACAAAATGGTCAAAACACTTTTAAACATTCAAAATGGCTGTGCCCTCTAAATAGGCAAAAGTCTACAGCTCAGCCCACCTTCCTCTTCGCTGCGTTCCCTTTTATTCTCCAGCCACCAGAGCAGTCCTCCATGTAATCCCTGGCTAGTAGGGCTGGTTTTAGGTTAATTTTTAGGTCCTAACACTACTGAGCAGTATCCAAGCTATCTGTGCTGTCAAGATCGCTGCCAGACCCCAGCTGTGTATGTTTCCTTTTTTGGTGTTTTCATGCAAATTCTTCTGCTACTTGGAGTTTAGTCCACTTCTATATCCTTTCAAGGAACTCTGGTAGCATAGTGTCAAGGCACTTGACTGATAACAAGAAGGCTGGCAGTTCAAACCCACCAGCCACTCCTCGGAAGGAAGTTTAGGCAATCTACTTCTGTAGTGATACTGCCTTGGAAACCCAAGGAGGGGTTGCTGTGAGTTGGGTCTGACTTGATGGCACCTCACAACAACAACAACAACATATCCTTTCCCTCAAGGCTCAAGGGTCCTGGATTATCTTCTGTATCTGTGTTAATTGGTTCCCCTTTTCTTTGTTGAAGAGGGTCTATTCAGTCTTTCTGCTTATTCTGTCATCTTTCTGGGACTCTCTAAAAGCCCTTCAGTTTTTAAATAACATTTTCATATTGCATATTTTTCTATTTCTATATTGTTAAACT
>NW_006921649.1:2389-3769 GCF_000298275.1 Orycteropus afer afer
GAGTTTTCTTGCCTACCCTTCTCTCATCTTTCTTTCTGGAACTCCAACTTTATTTATGTGAGACAATAGCATATTATCTCCTATGTCACCACTAAACTTTCTCCATTTTTTTTTTTTTTTTTGCCCAATATTTTTTCATTATCTTTTTGGCTTAATTTTGTGTAGTTCCTATTATTGTTTCTTCAAATATACTGATCTTTCCTCCTGAAATGATTATTCAGGTGTTAATCCCATCCAATGTGATTTTCACTTCAGATATTGTATTTTCTGTCTCCAAAAGTTGCATTCATTTATTTTCTTAATACCTTGTGTGTATTTATCTCAGCACTTTAATATTTTCTTCTATCTCCTTTAACATTTTTGTTTGCTATTTTTACCTAAGACATTTTTGAGTCTACTCCTAATGAGTACTTTTTTCCCTGATTATGGAAGCACTCTCTCTTTCTCTCTATATATGCATGTATATTTTTTTCCTTTGTATATCTGATGATTTTTGATTGGATGTCAGATATTGCGATTGTTACATTAACCAATGCCTGAATTTTTCTATTAATTGACATCAGTTGGACTTTTTCAATACTTGCTTTTAAACTTTGTTAAGATGGGTTCATATCAGCCTTCAGTATAGGGTTAATTTAACTCTGCTCCTATGATGACACTGTTCTTAAGACACAACCTAATTCCAAAGCCTTTCCATTATGGCTGTTTGGCCCACTGTTTTCCAGTGTTTATATCCTTGTCACGTGTAGATCAGTACTGGAAAGCCTCTATGTAGATTTCCAGAGCTTGCTCTCTCTCTGTAGCTACTTTTTTTCTAGTACTTTGTCCTGTATGCTTTGGGTATTAATATTCCAATATACACTCAGCTTAATGGACTTCTAAGCTCTGAGGTCTCCACTACCTTTCTCTGTGGTCTGGAAAGTGCTTTTAAGCAGAATTTTGGGAAAATTATAAGGTTCACCTTATTTGTGCCCTTTCTTCTAGGGAACAGAGTTCTTTGAAGGCTCTTCTCCAATACTGGAAATTCATAGTTTCAAATATTTTGTATGGGTTCTAATTATCAAGGCAGGATTGTATTCACTGTTACCCCATCATAACTAGAAGCATGAAGTACATCTTAATATACTATCAATAATCTGAAAGACATTATTTTTTAAGCAGTGAATTAACAGTAAAAAAATATATTTTTAAAGAATGTAAAGGTTACTCTGCATATTTTTTCTTAAGAAGTTCTCAGATGAAATTGATTCATTACTTCAGTCAGAAAAAAGATTTATTGAGTATTTCATTTCCAATGGTTTAGGCAGAAAAGATTAATAAGATAGTGTTTATCTCTCAAGGTGCTTCTCTTTCTGTGTATGAAGAAGATGTTAAATAATA
>NW_006921649.1:4064-10460 GCF_000298275.1 Orycteropus afer afer
CTTAAAAAATACTTTTGTTCATCAATAAGAATAAGGGGATATTAGAAAAAAAAATGAGATTGTGGATATGTATGTAAATGTATTCTTTATTGTTTTGTTAATGGTACTTAAATATACCTTGTGTTATAAAAGAAAATTTAGGAAAAAAAAAAGATTCTGGAATGTTGAGGTAATTATAAGTATCTCAATGTGGCCATAATTTAATAATACAAATGAAAAAAAAAAAAAAAGTTTCTGTGAGAAGAGATGCAGGTTTGAAAAAGAAGTTGCTATTTTTACCTACTGTTGAGTCAGTCCCTGTGTCATGATAACCCCATTAGTGGAACAAAATGGTGATCTGTCTTTCACAATCCCCATGATTGGTTGTAGGTCAGACCATTTGAGCCATAGGGCTTTCATTGACGTATTTTAGAAGTGGATCACCAAGCTTTTTTTTTTTTTAATTCTCTCATGTCCAGAAGCCCTGGTGAAACCTATTCAGCATCATAGAAACATGCAACACTCCACTGACAGATGAATGGTGGCTGCACTTAAGGTTTCCTGCATGGGAATTGAGCCAAAGTCTCATGTATAGAAGGTAAGACTTTTACCATGAACCACCAGTTCCCATTTGAGAGAGGAAGAAGGGACTGACAAATTTGCCAGCTGAAGGTTAGAGGCAGTTCACAAATGGCCTAATGTCATGCTGAGGTCTTCATCATTTCCTTGTTGGAAAGAGGAATCACTGAGGAACTTTAGGGAATGAATGAGAGTCATCCAGACCACTTTATTACATGAATGGAGGATTCAAGGCAGAGAGAAGAAATCAAGCATTTAGAAGTTCATTTAATTTTGCTAAAGGTCAATGAAAACCTAAATAGGAGTTGGTTTGTGTTCGTGTATGTCAGAACTCAGGGAAAGAATTCTCAAGAAAACTCAATAGTTTTGGTAATAATTTTTAAGTGAATAATTAGGAAGGAAGATTCCAATAAAGATAAACTTGGTGAAAAGTTGCATTAGAAATCAAACTAAATATAGTGGTATACTGATTGGAGGACAGGTAGATGCTATAAAAACATGAAGTCTGAGATGTCTATGGCACTGCTAGGTAGAATTCAGCAGACAGAATTAGGGCTAAGGAAATAGAACTGTAGGGGGTAGCACTGAATCCTGGGCATGGGACCTTTCCCAAATAGTGAAAAAAAAAAAAAAAATGTTAAGGACAGTAATCTAGGGAACAGAATGGAGACAAAAGTGAAAATGAATGATTTCAGCAGAAAATACAAATGTACAACACATTTAGCCATATTATAGTGTTTATTTTATAAACAAATGGGCTGATTTTGTTTTTTGAGAAATAAAAATTTACCTAATTCATCTGAAGCTATTTCTGATGCAAATAAAATGAGAAATCACAGGCTTAGGTGTTTGGAATCCTTTTTAGTTTGGCTTATGTTTTGGGATAAATTTCAAAGACTTTTTTTCCATTTCTAATTACTGAGCATACTATATTACAATTTTCTCCAAATTAAATAGAT
The DNA here is from genome assembly GCF_000298275.1 of Orycteropus afer afer. NCBI lineage: Eukaryota > Metazoa > Chordata > Mammalia > Tubulidentata > Orycteropodidae > Orycteropus > Orycteropus afer. The sequence continues at coordinate 5,582 of NW_006921649.1, forward strand.
TAATCTTGATCTTCCAAGTCCCCAACCTCTCCAAGAAAAGACAATTTTACAACAAAAGTAGATATGAACCTGAGGGTTTTGCTTTTTTGGGCAATTGAATTATCTAATTGGATAAGCATCATTAACTTTAAGAATTTGTAATTATTGTGGTTTTGCTGCTGAGTGATTTTCTTTTCTAAAAGCTGGTTACTGAATCAAACTCATCCTTGTATCCTCCTGCTCTCTATTACCACAGCAACACAGATAAACCATTGTTGAAAATACTGGAGTCAAGAGCACATTGCTCTCTCATAGTAGAAGCAATTTCCTGTTTTCAAAAACTTGTAATGAGATTTAAAGAGAAATACAAACTAATCTAATATGTCCATAGTAGAGATTACACAGTTAGATACATGCAGAGAAACTGAGGTCTAAACTGCTGTCAAATTGTTTAAAATCCTATTGTTAATTTTGCAACAGGACTCTCTGCTCAGAGGGTAGAAAGGATCTGGGAACAAATAAATTGGTTCCCTAAAATGTGTGTCCTAAAATCAAAACTTAGACATAATGTATAGTCATTTGAAAAAGGAAGACTCTATCTTTTATACTCTCTTAATGGTTTTAGAGGAGCTCTAGTAGAAAGTGCCTAGGGTACTTGACTGCTAACCAGAAGGCTGGCAGTTCAAACCCACCAACCACTCCTCGGAGGAAAGGTTGGGCAATCTACTTCCGCAGTGATACTGCCTCGGAAACCCAAGGAGGGTTCACTATGAGTCGGGTCAAACTCGATGACAAATAACAACAACAACAATAATGGTTTTAGAGACACATTTTGATTTCATAACATGTGAAAGAAGAATTTGTTAAATATTTGGGCCTAATTTTCTAATAAAGAGCCCTGGTGATGCTGTTGTTAAAGTGCTCAACAGCTAACCCAAAGGTGGGCAGTTCAAACCCACCAGCTGCTCTAAGGAAGAATGATGTGGCAATCTGCTTCTGTAAAGATGTATATCCTTAGAAACCCTATGGGCAATTCTACTCTGTCCTATGAGATTACTTAGAGTCAGAATCGACACTGTAATAGTAGATTTCAATTTTGTTAAGAAATTTTCTACCAATACAGTCTGTGCTATGAGAATACTCTGGACCAATTTTTCAACCCCAGATAGTAGATATATGTGGTTATTTTATTATTGAAAAACTTCTGATATATTAAAACCTTAAATACAATTTTAGATTTTTCAACTTAAAAGATCTTCTTTCAGAAGTTCATCAAGATTTCCACCCACTACTGGGTATAACGCAGCTATAATCAAATGAAATGAGCAATTGATGGTCTCATCCACAGTTAGATCCTGGCCTTGTTTGCCTGAAGAAATTGAGCTTCTCCATAGCCTCTTTCAACAGATAGAGTCGATCTGATTTCTGTGTATACCATCTGGTAAGGTCTACATATATAGCCACTGTTATTGTTTCTGAAAAAAGTTATTTGCAATGAATAAGTCATTAAACTCAAAACCTCACTGCTGATGAGTCAGATCCGATTCATAGTGACCCCTCCTTGGATTTCCAAGGCAGTATCACTATGGATGTAGATTGTGCAACCTTCCTTCTGAGGAGTGGCTGGTGGGTTTGAACTGCCAGCCTTCTGGTTAGCAGTCAGATGCCTTAGGCGCTACACCACCAGAGCTCCTGCAAAATTCTATCATGCAATCTCCAGAGTCATTTCGATCACCAAGACTATATTTTCCAACTACTGGTGATTCTTCCTCATTTCCAAGTTTTGCATTCTAAACACCAGTAATAATCAATACATCTTGATTGCATGTTCAGTTAACTTCAGACTGCAGAAATTGGTAAAAATCTTTAATTTCCTCATTGTTGTCTTTGGTGGTAGTGCGTAAATTTGAGTAATAGTAGTATTAAATAGTCCTCCTTGTAAGATGCAACACAACCATTGTCATGGAGTTGGGTCCAACTCATAGCAACCACTCCTTGGGTTTCTGATCCCTACAGAAGTGGTTTGTATATGTTGTCCTATCACTGACAGCATTGTAATTGCTTATATGCATGTTTAAGTTGAAGCTGAAGAAAATTAGAACAAGGCCTTGAGAGCCAAATATGACCTTCATTATATCCCACCTGAATTTAGAGACCATCTAAATAATAGATTTGGTGCATTAAATACCAATGACAGAAAACCAGATGAATTGTGGCATAACATCAAGAACACCATCCTCGAAGAAAGCAAAATGTCATTAAAAAGACAGGAAAGGAAGAAAAGACCAAAATAGATGTCAGAAGGGACTCTGAAACTTGTTCTTGAATGGAGAGTTGCTAAAGCAGATGGAAGAAATGACAAAATGAAGGAGCTGAAAACAAGATTTCAAAGAGCAGCTCAAGAAGACAAAGTAAATTATTATAATGAATTTGCAAAGACCTGGAGTTGAAAACCAAAAAGGAAGAACATGCTTGGCACTTCTCAAGCTGAAAGGACTGAACAAAAACTTCAAGCTTCAAGTTGCAATATTGAAAGATTCAATGGGAAAAATATTGAATGATGTGGGAAACAAAAAAAAAAAAAGAAGATAGAAGGAATATACAGAGTCACTGTACTAAAAATAACTGGTCAATGTTCATCTATTTCAGGAGGTGGCATATGATCAAGAACCAATGGCATTGAAGGGAGAATTCGAAATTGCACTCAAGAAATTGGCACTAAACAAGGCTCTAGGGATTGACAGAATTACTACTGAGATGTATCAACAAATGGATGCTGGAACCAGGCCATCTGGCTGGAAGGGATCCATATATGTACCTATTCCAAAGAAAGACGATTCAATAAAATGTGGAAATTATCATTAATATCACACAGAAGCAAAATCTTGCAGAAGATAATTTGAAAATTGTTGTAGCAGTATATTGACAAGGAACATTCAGAAATGCAATCTGGATTCAGAAGAAGATGTGGAACGAGGGATATCATTGCTGATGTTAGTTGGATCTTGGCTCAAAGCAAAGAATACCAGAAAGAAGTTTACTTGTGTTTTATTGACTATGCAGAAGCATTTGACTGTGTGGATCATAACAAATCATGGATACATTGAAAAGAATGGGAATTCTGGAATACTTAATTATCCTCATGAGGAACCTGTAACTAGACCAGGAGGCTGTTATTTGAACAGAACTAGGAGATACTGCATGGCTTAAATCAGGAAGGGAGTGCATCAGTGTTGTATCTTCTCACCATACTTATTCAATCTGTATGCTGAGCAAATAATCCAAGAACCTAGACTATATGAAGAAGAATGTGGCATCAGGATGAAGGAAGACTCATTAACAACCTGCGATGTGCAGATGACAAAACCTTGCTTTCTGAAAGTGAAGATGACTTGAAGCACTTACTGATGAACAATAAAGACTACACTCTGCAGTATGGATTACACCTCAACATAAAGAAAATGAAAATCCTCACATCTGAACCAATAAGCAGCATCACGACAAATGAAGTAAAGATTAAAGTTGTCAAAGATTTCATATTACTTGGTTCCACAGTTAACACCAAAAGAAGCAGCAGTCAAGAAATTAGATGACGTATTGCATTTTGCCTATCTGCTGCAAAAGACCTCTTTAATGTGCAAAGATACCTGTTTGCAAAGATATCTCTTTGAAGACTAAGGTGCGCCGAAACCAAACCATGGTATTTTCAATCACCTCATATGTGTGTTAAAGCTGGACAATGAATGAGGAAGACTGAAGAAGAGTTGATGCTTTTTGAGTTGTGGTTTTGGAGAATACTGAAAGTACCATGGACTGCCAGAAGAATGAAAAAAATCTGTCCTGGAAGAAGGACACCTGAATGCTCGTTGGAAGCGTGAATGGCCAAACTTCATCTCACCTACTTTGGTCATGTTGTGAGAGGGGATCATTTTCTGTAGAAGGATATAATGTTTGGTAAAGTGCAGGGTCAGAGAAAAAGGGGAAAACCCTCAAGGAGATGGACTGACACAGTGGCTACAACCATGGGGTCAAGTATTGCAAGGATTGTGAAGCTGACACATGTCTGGGCAGTGTTTCCTTCTGTTGTACATATGAGTCAGAGCCTGCTCTATGGCCGCTAACAACAACAGCAACAATCACATCAGAGGAGGCTCAGAAGTTTAAACCCTTGACTACTAACTGAAAGGCTGACAGTTTGAATGTACCCAGAGACACCTTGAAAAAAAGGCCTGGTGAATTTCTTTCAAAAGGTCACAGTCTTGAAAACCCTATGAACTCTAGTTCTGCTCTGCAATAATGAGGTCACCGTAAATTGGAATTGACTCCATAGTAACTGGTTTGTTGTTGTTGAGTTGGAATTGACTCTATAGTAACTGGTTTGGTCTGGTTTTAATCAGATTGGAGAGAGTGAAATATATCATTGTGTAGTTTGAGTAATCACAAGCTTTTCAATTAATTATAAATCTCCTCCCAAACTTTACAATCACATTTATTTTTTGAAATTCATTTTCAGTATGGTTGTAGTTCTTTCTGAAGTCTTGTTGTCACCAGTTAGCCCTGGCATAATGAAATTATTTCCTTGCAGTCTCCCCTATTCCTTGCACCCATTTACCCTATGCAGCCTACCACTGCTGGGTTGATATTCCTAGAAAGCACCTCTTTCACCATTTTCTCATCAGTTATCACAATAAGGTGACTCCTTTATGTGAGTTTTGTATCTAGAATCTAGGAATAATAAAGATTCTAGGTGAGCAAGGTAAGCACGGGAGGGCTTGTACTTAGTTCCTGGGAGTGAGGTAAGCACGGGCGGGCTTGTGCTTAGTAACCAGGAGCGAGGTAAGCACGGGTGGGCTTGTGCTTCCTCACTGATCTGCACTGAACACTTTCCCTTGTTACCCTC
>NW_006921649.1:13036-13655 GCF_000298275.1 Orycteropus afer afer
GGAAATGTGCAGTTGTTAAAATGTATTGACATATTGTTTCTGAGACACACTACTTAGAACACCGTAACATTTTTTAAATAATAGTCTTAATTTTTCTGAGCCATTTTAGATTTATAGAAAAATTGCTCCAAGAGGGCAAAGAGTTTCAATATCCCTTACCCCTTTCCCCCCACCACACAGTGTTTTTATTAATCTTCAAATAATGCTCAAAGGTAAGAGGTATTACCTTCATTGAGAATGAGAGAATAGAATAGAATGAGAGAGATGCTGGGGCATACAGAGATTAAAATATTTGCCAGTGCTGCCCAACTAAGAACTAGAGAGCACCCTGAATTATGACATAGTACTGCTTCTTTTTACAAACATGTTTATTAATATTTATGAGTCTGAATAAGCAAGGACTGATAAAACTCTCTACAGATCCTGGTGGACTGTGGATTTGCCCAAGATCACTAAGTTTTAAGACACAGCTTAGATCAGGTAACAGATTTTCTGATGCTAAGTACCTATGGTGTTTCACAGGACCTGTCTCACAGATATTTCCTTCTTGAGTCTGTGATAGTGACTTTCCAATGGTGAATTTTTATCAAAAACAAACACATACAATTTTGTATGTTTT
>NW_006921649.1:14285-15471 GCF_000298275.1 Orycteropus afer afer
AAATTTGGGCCCACAACTCTATTCATCTAAAGAAAGTAGTGTTGCCTGAGCTTTATTATATGTTTTTAAGCTAAATGAAACACAGAAGGCAATGATTTAGTGCACAGTAAGGGTTTGCCAACACTAGGTCAAATTAGACCTGCCAGCTAACCCCTATTTCTCACCTGCAAGTCCAACAAATAAATTATAAATGTTGGCACAATATTTATATTATTATTTTTATAGCCCTCAATTTACAACCCTGGCTGTCCTTGAGAGGTTCTGTATATTTGTTACAGACTCCTCCAGCGAGGATTCATTGAATAGCGAGTGGCATCTGCGCTCAGGGAAAATTTCAGCTCATTCTACTATACTCCATTTCCCAAGAAACCTTACTATTCCTCATTGATTGTGTGCGGAGGATTAATTATGGTGTCACTTGGTGTATTTATGTCCTTGGTGTTTGTATTGGCTCGCTGACTTTAAAATGGTCAGTATACCTCCTTCAGGAGGATTTATTTATCTTGTAAGCTGCTTCACTGCAGCATGCTGCTAGCAAGAAGACATTGTGTCTGTATTTCAGAACCAATGGAATAAGAAAAGTCTTAATCAGCCGGTTATTTTTAACTCTTTAAGAGAAAGTGGGTTGGTGTGTTTTTCACTAAAGCAACCGACAGTATTGTATAGTGATTTATTTGTGTGCATGCCTTCCTGTTGATTCTGACTCATGGTGGTCCCATGTATGTCAGAATTGAAATGTGCTCCACAGGGTTTTCAGTGGCTGAGTTTTCAGAAGTAAATAGCCAGCCCTTTCTTCCTAGGCACTTCTGGGGAGACTCACACCTCCAGCAGGGAGTTAGCAGTGAATGAATTAACTGATGCACCATGCAAGGATTCTCAGTGATTGAGAGCAACGATATCTGTGTTTGATGCCCAGCTTTACTACTTACTGGCTTTGTGACTTAGGACAAGTTACTTAAACATTCTTTTCCGGAATATTCTCAGCTTTCACAACACAGGCCCTCATAGTGCCCACTTTACAGAGTACAGAGGATATTCTTGTTGTTGTTAGCTACTGTCAAGTTGGCCCCAACTCATAGCAACCCCATAAACAGTGGCATGAAAAGCTGTCCAGTCTTGTAGCATTCACATGGTCCCTTGCAGATGAGACCTTTGTGATCTATAGGGCTTTCATTGGCTAATTTTT
>NW_006921649.1:17086-17737 GCF_000298275.1 Orycteropus afer afer
TTTTACATATTGTTGAAATAAGTTTCTTTTATTTCTTTCTAAAGCATTTATTTTTAAGTCTTTGTCCTGGTGCCTGTCGACAGGGAAGTTTGGTTCCCAGCAGGAGACCTTCACCAGCCTACCCATGAGTTTCTAATGCAACCCCTTTCCTGTCAGGGTTCCCTCTCTGCTCTGCAAACCACTTCCTCCAATGTAAGAAAAAAATCACATTTTTTTTTTTCCTCTCGAGACAGACTTCACCAGGGAAGCCAGCTCCAGCCCAGGAGGTTGCAAGTCTGTGCACCTTGGGCCTGAGAGACAATTCAGGCAAGTGAGGCTAGTGTATTGCAGCCACGCATATTCTGCCTTGCCATCTAGCTGGCTGGCTGACCGGCCACCAGCTTGGGCTGTTTGAATCTCCTTCCCACATGGAGGCCACAGAGCAGGTGTGAGAGCCACAGGTACAGAGGCCACATATTCCTCACTTGGACAAGAGGAGTCCTATTGGCCACGTGGGGGCCCCATGGGGCTAGGGCAGGGCTCACCTGTTCCTGCACAGTCCTCCCTCCCAGCTTCATGTGGGGGTGGCACTGCAGGAGTCATAGACACACATGGGCAACAGACCTACCTATCACGGGACCAGCCTGACATCAGGCTGTATCGACCCCAAAT
>NW_006921649.1:19027-21051 GCF_000298275.1 Orycteropus afer afer
CTTGATCATTGTTTTGGTCCACTAGTGCTGCTCTAACAGAAAATACCAGAAGTGGATGGCTTTAACAAACAGGGATTTATTCCTTACAGTTTAGGAGGCTTGAAGTCTGAGTTCAAAATGCCAGCTCTAGGGGTTGATTGAAAGCCCCTTGACCTACAACTTCAACTCTGACTCTTGCTCCCAGTCCACTGAAGCTGGAGGCTTCTCTTAACTCAGACAGGTGCTGGCTGCTGAGGCTGACGAACCTAAGGTCAACAAGTAAAATGGCACACTCCCAAAATTATCAAGCAACACAACAGGCCACTAGTTCAGCTCCAGAAACAGTGTCAAGATCAGCAGATAGCATGACAGGCCACTGCAATAAAGCCTTGGCTAAAATGCAGGATTCAGATGTGCCAAAAAAGCTCCAGACCTTCCTCAAAGCTTCTTACATACTGGAAGCTTACCATATCCCAAAGGCAGCTACTCAGCTGCTCACACTAGATTCAACCATGGAGTTGATTACCAGTCTTAATCATGGGGAATCACTACATCCAGGTGTCCAGCCACTCGAAACCAGGCTCAGCCAAGTTAACATACAATTTTAATTACCCAAATCACCCAACCTGTTGTATCCCCATCATCTCTGGCTTTCATCACTCCTATCTTCTTACTCAATTTCTCTTCATGGTACTTGTGACTACTTGCAATTATAATATTTGATGCACTTATTTGTTTATTACTTGTCACTCCCAGTAGAACGTAAGCTATAGGTAATCAAAGATTTTCAAAATCTTGTTCATGGCTAAATACTTAAAGCTCAAGGAATAGTATTTTATTCATAGACAGTAGGTAGCCAAGCATATGAATGAACTAAAGAGAGAAAAAAAAGTTTTTGACTTAATTTTTCATGTATTAGTAAGTCATAAATATCAGTGGCTCTCAGAAGAGAGTAAATGCAACATTCGTTATTTCAAAAACAGAAAACAATATATTTTGTCTTATAGTTGCTTTCTTTTATCAAAGTGCATCTATTTTATTTTTCCTAATTTACCTATTTAATCATGCAAATAATATTTAATGAATAAGCCTGTGATTACAAAAAGATATTTTATAATGTAAATTTATAAAAAGCTGCCTCATGAAAGTAAGAATGATGATTCATTTAAATATTTTCAAGGTTATGTTAATCATCCAAATAATAACAGTCTGACTCATAAATTCGGTAAATGTCAATTCCTGTCTATGAAACAATATTTTTACTCTACTTGAGTTTTTTTCTTTTCTTAATGTGACAATGTGAACTATTCTGACTGTGATATCTATTAATGTGGCTGAATTATCAGACGTTAGAGTTATTTGGGGTAAACAATAATTTGTATCTGATTCAACAAATTCAACTATGATAAAAATAAATCATTGTATTCAAATGTGGCACTTCAGTAAATGTGAACATGAGGCAGTTTTAAAGAACAAACAAGTAAAAGAAAATGAAATTTATAAGCTTGTGACCCTTAAACTATCGTTATTAGAACAGTTACTCTATAGTGTCCTGCTTATTCAATTATCCTAAAATGTAGAACAACTTAGTACTCCTTGTAGAAATTATTTTCCATCAAGGTTAAATTACAGGTCTATCCCTTTGTAATATATTAATGAAAGTAAATTTCGGCAAGAAATAGTAAAGACTCTAGCAAAACCTTAGAGAAAGCTCTTTTGTTAAAGACTGTTTTTGAAAAATAGAACCAATAACCTAGGACAATGTAGATATAGACTTATAATATATGAAGAAATTGATAGAAATAACATAATTTGCAGAAATATTACAATCTGTTTGAAAATAAGAACTACATCCTTATAAAATGCTTTTCTATCTCATTATAAATGGATTGAGGAATGAAGGAGTAATTTGTTCTTCTTATAATGCTTTATTGACTATTTTATATTTTCAATGTCTCAGCCAAGGTGCTGAAAATCAAAGATAAGAAATTCTTGGAGGTTCTCAATGTTTACCAGGTGATTCAGGCATACACATGTAATTATAA
>NW_006921649.1:21381-24080 GCF_000298275.1 Orycteropus afer afer
ATAGTACAAAATTGGAATATCAAAGGAAGGATTCTAAGATAATCTTTAATCATTTATTTAAAATTACACATTTTCAATTCTCTTTCTCCTTTTCCTTAAAACAACAACAACAAAAGTACTATTTCTACAAAGTGTTTATCATATCTTCTTTAGGTTATACTTATTTATTTTGATCATTGGAAACCTTGCACCCTAGAATGGAATTTTTCTGCATTTTTTCATATTTTTAAACTCAGTGAGTAAACTAGTGCCTGGCTCAGGAAGGTGTTGTTGTTGTCAGTGCTCTTGAATCTGTTTCAACTCATAACAACCCTTATGTACAATGGAACAAAAGAAGGCCCTGTCTAGCACCATCCTCACACTCTTTGCTGTGTTTGAGCCCATGTGGCAGCCACCATGTCAATTCATCTCATTGAAGATTTTCCCCTTTTTTGCTGACCCTCTAGTATACCACGCATGATACTGTTCTTCAGGAATTGATCCCTCTGACAACATGATCAAAATACAAGAGATAAAGTCTGGCCATTCTTGCTTCTAAGGAGCATTCCTACTGTATCAAGAAAGAATTGTTTATTTTTCTAGCAGTCCATGGTACATTCAAAATTCTTCGCTAACACCAAAATTGAAATACGTCAGTTCTTCTGTAGTCTTCCTGATTCATTGTCCAGCTCTCACATGCATCTGAGGCCATTGCAAATGCATACCACATCTTGGGTCAGGTGCACATTAGTCTTCAAAGTGACATCTTTGCTCTTTAACATTTTTAAAAGTTATGTTGCAACAGATTTGCCCAGTGCAATAGGATGTTGGATTTCTTGACTGCTGCTTCCATGGTGTTGATTGTGGATCCAAATAAAATGAAATCCTTGACAACTTCAATATTTTCTCATTTATCATGATGTTATTGATTCCATTGTGAGGATTTTTGTTTCCTTTATTTGAGGTGTAATCCATAATGAAGTCTGTAGTCTTTGATCTTCATCAGTAAGTGCTTCAAGTCTTCACTTTTAGCAAGAAAGAATGTGTTATCTGAATGGATGTTCAATTAATGTTTGTGGAATGAATGAAGAAATGAAAAATTGCTATTTTTAAACTCATGAGAATTGTATCAGGGCACTGTATATTGTATATTTTGTTGTTGCTTTTAGGTACCATCAAGTTGATTTTATACTCATAGCAGCCCTGTGTGACAGACTAGAACTGCCCATACCATTTTCTTAGCTTTAATCTTGTGTGTGTGTGTGTGTGTGTGTGTGTGTATGTGTATTTTTTTAAAAAAAAATGCAATATTTTATTGCATGTTCGGCTAAAGCTTACACAGTAAATTAAGTTTCCCTTTGATAATTTCCACACAAATTGCTCAACGATATTAGTTTCATTTTTCACATTCTGTCAACATTCTCATTAATTGTGTTTTGGTTATTCCATTTCTAGTACTTTAGTTTCCCTGTCCCCTTGCATTCTCATCTTTGCTTTGGATTAAATGTTAAATGTTAAAAAATCTATGTGTACTCCTGTAGTTTTTTTTTTTTTTTTTTTTTTTTTTTTAGTAGAGCACTGATCTAACATAATATTCTTTATTTTGTGTGTCATTTTGTTTTTCTATTAAAAGGTGATCTTAGGGGAAAATTTCAGTTTAAGTTTTAATGAATACCTCAGGGTGATAATCTCAGGAAGTCCTCTGATTTTAGGTGGTCCAGTTAATCTGGCCATTTTTAAGAATTTAAGTTTTATTATGTATTTTTCTCCCATTGTATTCAGGATCATCTATTGTCTCCAATCACATTGGTCAAATGGTGCTTGCCAAGCCCTTTCTAGTTCTTCTGCTCTCAGGGTAGTTGAGCCTGTGGCTTGTGTAGGCTATAGCCTTGTAGAATTGTTTCTTTTCTGTGATTTTAGTTTACTTCTTACTCTTTTGCTCCTGATTATTAGAGACCCAAAGTTGTATCTTTCATGGCCACTCACAAGTTTTTAAAACCCAAGACACTACTCCTTTCACTGGGATGCAGGACATAAACTTTGTTAGCTGTATTTGCCAATTGACTGAAGTGAGCCACAGGACTATGGCCCTAAGCTTTCAAACCTAGAAAACCAGTCTTGGAAGGTGTAGGTTGAATCTTTACAGGAGCAGATCACCAGTTCTTCCTCCCACAGAGCCAATGGATGGATTCAAACCACCAACTTTGGGTTAGCAGTGAGGAGCTTAACTTTTGCACCACTAGGATTCCTCAAAGTACATATAGAAAATATACTAAAATATTACATATAAATATTCATGTGTTTTTATAGAAAGTCAAAAAAGAAATGTATGTGATGAGATCATAAATGTCAAAACAATATTCCAATATTCTTTCTTAATAATAATATGCATATAAAATATTGTTTTAAAATCAAGCTATATCTTAAAATGCAAGTGTAAATGCACCTTGGTGGTGTTTTGATTTTTGTTTTTCTCTCTATTTAAGGGCTATTATTCAATCTATGCTGTGTATGTTACAAATGATATTTTACTAGAGCTGAAGGAGTGTGGTCATTTGCTGAGTGGTATCATGTCATAACTTTAGCTATCTTGTTGGTTGGTAATTTATATGGTCAGCATTACTACATTGGTGATGTGAAATAAGTATGATGCCCTGGGGAAGGTACTTCCTTTCTGGAGTCTTTCCAACAATGCAAATAGTTATTCCTACGTAGTTGCC
>NW_006921649.1:25881-26410 GCF_000298275.1 Orycteropus afer afer
TTCTTTCAGCTTGAGAAATACTGAGCATGTTCTTCCCCTTTGGTTTTCTAACTCCAGGTCTTTGCACATTTCATTATAGTAATTGGCTTTGTCTGCTCGAGCTGCTCTTTGAAGTCTTATGTTCAGCTCTTTTATTTTGTAATTTCTTCCATTTGCTTTAGCTACTCTCCATTCTAGGGCAAGTTTCAGAGTCTCTTCTGACATTCATTTTGGTCTTTTATTCTTTTCTCATTCTTTTTACTGACCACTTGCTTTCCTCATGGATGATGTTCTTGATGTCATCCCACAATTCTTCTGGTTTTCAGCCATGGTTGTTCAATGCATCAAATCTATTCTTTAGATGGTCTCTAAATTCAGGAGGGATATATTCCAGCTCATATTTTGGCAGTTGTGGACTTGTTTTAATTGTCTTCAACTTGAACTTGCATATGAGCAGTTGATGGTCTGTTCCACATTTAGCTCCTGGCCTGGTTTTGGCTAAAGATACTGAGCTTTTGCATTGCCTGTTGCCACAGATGTAGTCAATCTG
>NW_006921649.1:29162-30010 GCF_000298275.1 Orycteropus afer afer
TTTGAACAGCCAGCCTTCTGGTTAGCAGTCAAATGCCTTAGGCACTGTGCCAGCCTAATTTTAAATGGCCATAGAGTTTAAGGGTTCTCATGACAGCTTCAAATCTAATATTAAGTGTTTACCTCAAATTCTGTAAGTCTCTTAAAGGGCTTTCCATAAGAAAACAGAGACAAATTGCTCCATAGGGTTTCAAAGAATAAGAATCCCACATCTTTCTTCCACAGAGTGGCTGGTGAGTTTGAATCCCCTGCCTTTCCAACCAAACACTTAACCACTGTGCCACAAGGACTCATTATTTTAAAAAAGTTGCCATGTAATTGAGGAATACAAATATTACTTCAGCACCATGATCCAATATTTATTTACCCTTAGAATTACAGCTGTTGTTTTTTAACATTTGGGATGCTAAATAGTGCAGAAGAGAAAAAAAATGAGCCCTTAAAATATATGGAGAAGTAAGCTTGTACTAATCTTGATTGTCTTGTGAATCTCAATACCTGGTGGCATCACGCTTCAGCCATCAGCTAGAGCACATTGACAACTGCAGAAAGCTGCTCATAGACTATGCTTTAGACTGAGCTTCCTATCAGAGCAAAGATTAGGAACATTAAAGGAGGAGCATATTTAGGGAAAAATCTCATCATCAGCTATTGTTACCATAAGAGCTCTGGTGGTGTAATGCCTAAGGCACTTGACTGCTACTTCCAAAGTGTTACCCCTCAGAAAGCCAAGGAGGGGTCGCTATGAGTCAGATGTGATTCTAGGGCGGTAAGTTTGGTGTTTTGGTTTGTATTGTTGCCATTACTATTTCTCGTGAGGTTATTTCTGATTTCAATTTTGCCTTGCAG